>NC_086323.1:84468332-84787975 GCF_036172605.1 Pelobates fuscus
GCTTTGAGGAGGAGGAGGAAGACCAACCACAACAGGCATCCCAGGGTGCTCGTTGTCACCTATCTGGTACCCGTGATGTTGTACGTGGCTGGGGGGAAGAACATACCTTCATTGAGATCACTGAGGAGGAGGAACGGGAAATGAGTAGCTCGGCATCCAACCTTGTGCAAATGGGGTCTTTCATGCTGTCGTGCCTGTTGAGGGACCCTCGTATAAAAAGGCTGAAGGAGAACGACCTGTACTGGGTGTCCACGCTACTAGACCCCTGGTATAAGCAGAAAGTGTTACCAAATGTTACAAAATTACAACAAGTCGGAAAGGATGCAGCATTTGCATAATAAATTAAAAAGTATGCTTTACACAGCGTATAAGGGTGATGTCAACTAGCTAAGAGAAATGGTGGCTGTGTGTATGTGATACATTTAACTTTATATCACCTTATTGACACTTTTTATGACAGCATCACTCCGGTCTCCATACTCTCTGCCTATACCCATCTATTTAGAGGGAATTTCCTTGCCCCTGGCAATATTATCTAATAGGTAATAGTATTACCATTGTTACACAATTAGCCACTATAGGGGAATGAGTATAGTATCCCTTTGTTATTTATAAATGATACAATAAAGACTTTTGTCCATTACTCAATTTACTTTAACAAAGGGTACTAACCACGGTATTAGGAAGCATTACTCTGCTTTCCCTTTCTCCCTCTATTATACACCTATGCTCACTAGGATTTGTAGTTATCACTTTATTATAGTTGTCTAACCTTTTCCTATGCCAGTTTTAGATCTCCTTCTTGGGAGATTTTTTCTTTTTTCAGTTTATTAGCATACCTGGGTACAAGCCCTCAGTGGGGCTGGCACCACCACCTGACCACATTTCCTCGTTTCTTCCACTCATACCGCTTTTTCCATCTTTGAAGGGGTTTGGCGAAACAAGGAAATAGTCCTCTACTCGTAACAGGGATTAAACTGATAAGAATAGTACTACTTAACACACCTTATAATAACGCAGAGAGAGGCAACGCAGAGAGAGGAGTCTGAAGAAGAGGAGTCAGAGGAAGGTGGCTTTGAGGAGGTGGAAGACCAAACACAGCAGGCATCCCAGGGGGCTTGTTGTCACCTTTCGGGGACCCTTGGTGTTGTACATGTCTGGGTGGAGCAAGAGACCTTCAATGACATCAGTGAGGACAAGGAACGGGACATGGCTAGCTTGGTATCCAACCTTGTGCAAATGGGGAGTTTGCGGTTGTGCAAATGGACTGTTTGCGGTTGTTTGCGGTGCGTTAAACGGTGGAGTTTGGTCTGTCGCTGTGAAGCGGGCGTAACCCTTACACTACCTGATTGATACAACATCATTATTTTTATGGCCCCCATCCACCGCTCATGGGTGGGGGCGGGCGGGAGGACAGTTCCTCCCCCATTGTGATTTATGGCCCCCACCCACCGCGCAGGGGTGGGGGCCGGGAGGAAGACAGTAGGTCCCCCCCTTATCCTTATTTGCTGAATATTCCCCTGTATAACAATGTTTGGCATTTAGTGAATATTCCCTATTCTGCTCTGTGTCAGTGTGTATCAGGGTCCCTGAGGACATGTGTCAATCCATATCTGCCAAGTGACCCTATGTAGGAGGAACAGTCCCTATTCTGCTCTGTGTCAGTGTGTATCAGGGTCCCTGAGGACAGGTGTCAATCCATATCTGCCAAGTGACCCTATGTAGGGGGAACAGTCCCTATTCTGCTCTGTGTCAGTGTGAATCAGGGTCTCTGACGACAGGTGTCAATCCATATGTCAAGGTGTCAATATGTCATATGTCAGGTGTCAATCCAGTTCCATTGTGATTTAGGAATGCTAGGTGATTTATGCCCTTTATGGATTAAAATCAGACTCTGCATCAACTGTGTAATTTTCCATGGGAGTTTTGCCATGGACCCCCCTCTGGCATGCCACAGTCCAGGTGTTAGTCCCATTGAAACAACTTTTCCATCACTATTGTGGCCAGAAAGAGTCCCTGTGGGTTTTAAAATTTGCTTGCCCATTGAAGTCTATGGCGCTTCGCCCGGTTCGCCAGTTCGCGAAAACATTTGCGGAAGTTTGCGTTTGCCGTTCGCGAACCGAAAATTTTATGTTCGCGACATCACTACTGTAGGGCTTAGGCAGGATTTATTTCTGTACAGGCACCTAGTTTTGGGTAAAGTTTTGAAGATATTTTTTTTAATGTGAAGGCCAAAGGATAGCATATCTAGATATTTATAAGAACAGACTGCTGTCAGTGTGCTATTTGAATTTGTTCTGATACATAGTTGTTGATTTTGTAGTTTACATTATTTAGGTAAAGTTCCAAAGATCATTGTAACTGTTTTGTCAGTGTTACGGAAGAGTTTGTTTTCCACTATCCACTTTTCTACCGCTGAGAATTGGTTTTGGAGCACAGCTTGAAGTTGTGGTAGATTGCGTTTACTAGCGTAGATTACAGTGTCGTCTGGATACATGTGTAAAATTTGCAGATGTTAGGCAGACCATTTAGAAATAATGTGAATAGCAGGGGGCCCAGTATGGAGCCTTGGTGAACACTACACGTGACTGGAAGAGGGAGGGAGGCGCTATCAGATATGGCCACATATTTCAATCGGTCTGAAACATATGATCGAAACCAGGTTAGCGGACGATCACCAATGCCTACGTTTTTAAGTTTTTGCAAAAGAATGCCATGGTCTACTCTGTCAAAGACCTTGGCAAAATCAATGAAAATAGCTCCAGTTAAGTCTCCTTGTTCCATGCCAGTTTGGATGTTGTTGCAAACTTTTAAGAGGGCAGTTGAAGTTGAGTGAGTTGTTTGAAAATCCTAATTGATCAGGGGTCAGATAGTTTGATTGTTGATAATATTCACATAGTTGCATCTGGATGCATTTTTTACAATACGGGGAACAATGATATCTGGCAATAGTTAAATACCAAAGTATTGACACCACTTTTATGGATAGGTGCTACTTTTGCAGTGCCATACTTACTCAAGAGGACACATCACACTGTAATCGTACTAGTTTTTTGTTGAATGTTACTAATTTCAAATGTTATTTTCTCAAAGATATTAACAAGTTTAAGGGGAAAATTCTACATAGTCGAGAATACAAGGAACCAATGGAATTTGATGGTAAAAAAGTGTTGATTATAGGACTGGGTAACAGCGGAGCTGATCTCGCTTCTGAACTTTGTACCAAAGCCTCACAGGTAGGACTTGCTCTATTTTGCAATATAAATATACAGTAAATATCATACAGCAAATTGTAATATTATTTAAAGATCTATTTCAGAGTAGTGCTTGTGCTTGGATGTAAGCATGTTTTGTGTGTTAGAATGTATGTATTTTTGTGTAGAGTAAGCATTTGAATGCTGTTGTATGTTTGTATGTACTGTTGCTATTTATTTGCAATGGTGTACTTGTGTTTAGTGTTTATGTTTAAATATGCTTGTATGTAGAGTTTGTTTTTGAATATGATTGCATGTAGAGTTGGTGTTTGGTATGCACTGAAACACACACAGACTCATACACACACAGACTCATACACAGACTCAATGACTCAAACACACAGATACACAGATACACGCTGACACACACAGATAACACGTATGCACACACATACACACAGATAACACATATACACGCTGACACATACACACATATGAACAGATACCACATATACACACACAGATATGCACACAAATAACACATACACACATATACAAACACATACATATACACAGAAAGATCATAATTTACATATTTTAGCCACCACCTGCCTCCAGACCTTTTTGGTGTAAGAGGATAGCAAGCCTTGACAAATGCCTGTGGAGCCAAAACATTGGGTGGTTATGGTGTCCCTCTGTCACAAAAACTAGGTAAAGCTTTATTTTATACAGCAGTTTCTTCACGGTATGCATTGTTATAATTTTTTCAGTTTTTGCACTTTTGCATTAATGGACAATTCATGTATGATACCTATTAAGTTCAATTCAATAATGTATAAATATATGAATTATCCTCATGCATACTCTTGTGTGATTTGTACATACCTGTGCATATATATTACATTAGCTTAATTAAATAAAGATTGTTATTGTGTATTTGATGTCAGGTGTGTTCATTTTTATATATTGCCTCCAGTGTGTGCCTGGTCATGTGTTGGAATTTGCTACCAATTTCCTGTCACTGTTTTGTTCACAACTATACTGGATCTTGTTGAGGAGATCTTTCAGTGGCAGAATTACCATGGTCGCAGAGGTCATGAGTGCGGCCAGGCGCTCTGTGTTCTGCTTGTCATGAGGGGCCAGTGAGCTGTCCGGCTTTCCACCTTAGGGTTCCCATCCAAAGTGGGATATTCAGTAAGGCAGAGTAGTCACCCGCTTACCTGAAAGGCATGCACCTACTCTGCTGATATATATTGTTTCTTGAGGGGAGCTGTAGATGGGCAGTGAGCAGAGGTGCACCTAGGGTCTGTAGCGCCCTTAGCGAGGAGCTGTATCAATGCCGCTCTGCTCGGTCTTCTGCATTCTCCATTCAGAGTAAGGTATAGCTGCACACTCAACTCATTACTATCTCCTTTCCATCCATGGCTCTGTTCCCCTCCCTGACATGTCTCTCCCCCATTTCATCCACATGTCCCACCCCATATCTCCCTCCCCCATTTCATCTATATCTCTCCCCCATGTCTCCCTGACCTCTTTCATCCATACCTCCCTCCCTACTATCTATATCTCTACTCCCATGTCTCCCTTTCCCCTTCCATCCATCTCCCTCACCATGTCTACCTCTTACCTTCAATTATTCTCTCTCCCCTATGTCTTCCTCCTCCCTTCAATCCATATCTCTTCCCCATGTCTCCCACCCCCTTCAATTCATATCTCTTCCCTGATGTCTCCCTCCCTCTTCCATCAATATTTCCCTATCTCTCCCCCATACCTCCCTACCCCTTCCATTCATATATCGCTTCCGTCCATATCTCCCTTCCCCTTTCATCCATATATCTCCCATCATACCTCCCTAGCTCTTCCATCCTTATCCCCTATCCCTTTAATTTCTACCCCTCCATACCTCTTTACGCCTTCCATCCATGTCTCCCCCCGCCTTCCTCCCAAACAAGAGTAGAGGTAGAATAGACAACAGTACTAAGTATCTTCCCTCACAGAGAGGGCACCCTAGGCGAAAGTAGTGCCAGCTGTGTACACATTCAGACACATGGCCCCCCTCCCGGCTGTTTTACCTCTCATGACAGAGGAGGGGGCCTCTCGATGTGCGGCGCGCTGTGTGGGTCAGAAACGGTTCCGGGTATGTATCTGTCAGTGAGTGTGTGTGTTTGTCAGTGTATATGCATGTCTGTCAGCAAGTGTGTGTCCAATCAGTGATAGTGTGTGTGTGTGTATCTGTCAGTTAGTGTGTGTTTGTCAGTGAGATTGTGTGCTTGTCAGTGAGTGTCTATCAGTGAGAGTGTATGTCTTTCAGTGTGGATCAGTGAGTGTGTTTGTCTGCCAGTGGATGCCAGTGTATGCCTGTCTGTACATTTCTGTCACTGAAAATGGGAAACAGTTGGTGTGCCAATGACTGCGTGTCTGTCAGTGAGTGTATGTCAGTGTATGTGTAACAGTGAGAATGTAAATGTAATGATTCTTGCACCAGGGCCCTGTGATTCCTAGTTACACTACTTCTGTTCATCAGATATGCTCATCATATTTACCACCATATGCTTTTCATCCAGCATGGTAGCTTCATAATAATGAATTCCAAATAAGACTGGGTCTGTTTCCTTAATTATTTAACAATTTTACCATTCATATGGAAACTTGACTAGATTATCTGCTGTGTTAGCTGATTATGAGGGATCATTGTGACTCATGTTCATCTTAATTTTAGGTAGCCAGGTCACCTGGTCCTTCACAGGTACAAGGAGGTTCTGGGAACGACAAACATTTTTTGATGTTCTATCTGCTGCTCACACAGCAGACTATTATTCTGTCTTTCGCCCTAGTATGTCCGGTCTCTGATTTTTTTTTTTTATTATCACTTACACTTTCACAAAACCCTATAATGACTCTTGTTTGATGGTGTTAGGTTTAATTATAAAACTCAGGTTAGCAGTTGTGAATACATATAGAATTTTCATCTCACTTTTAAATAGTTTTGTTGCTATCTGCCTGTTTTTAGTTTTGCTTTACATTTTACAATTAATTTGTGACATTTATAGCAACTGACGTACACATTCAGTGATCCTACATGCAAGTTAAAGTAAATGGATAATGTCACTGCCACCTGGTTACTCGCTCATAACTCTTCTGTCTCTAACTTGCCATGCAGGTATATTTAAGCTCAAAAAGAGGTGTTTGCATGTTTCGACGCCTTGGACGAGATGGATATCCTTTTGATTTAAGTTTCATAACTCGTTTCCAAAACTGGATCCAACTTACTGGGCCACCTGCTCTATCACGATTCTTATGTGAAAAATATATGAATGACCAATTTGATCATGGTTTCTATGACATTAAGCCAGAATGGTAAGTTGATTACAGCGTGTATGGGGTATTCTTAAAAATATGCTATTCCTGGTATTTGCAATTTGGGGTTTATTTAAAGGAACACTATAGTCACCTAAGTTACTTTAGCTAAATAAAGCAGTTTTGGTGTATAGATCATTCCCCTGCAATTTCACTGCTCAATTCACTGTCATTTAGGAGTTAAATCACTTTGTTTCCGTTTATGCAGCCCTAGCCACACCTCCCCTGGCTATGATTGACAGAGCCTGCATGAAAAAAACTGGTTTCACTTTCAAACAGATGTAATTTGCCTTAAATAATTGTATCTCAATCTCTAAATTGAACTTTAATCACATACAGGAGGCTCTTGCAGGGTCTAGCAAGCTATTAACATAGCAGGGGATAAGAAAATCTTAATTAAACAGAACTTGCAATAAAGAAAGCCTAAATAGGGCTCTCTTTACAGGAAGTTTTTATGGAAGGCTGTGCAAGTCACATGCAGTGAGGTGTGACTAGGGTTCTTAAACAAAGGGATTCAACTCCTAAATGGCAGAGGATTGAGCAGTGAGGCTGCAGGGGCATGTTCTATATCCCAAAACTGCTGCATTAAGCTAAAGTTGTTCAGGTGACTATAGTGTCCCTTTAATTGAGGCAGGGGTCATTTAGACATAAAGACATTTAGAACTACTGTCACTAGAATAATTGGAACAACTATCTCTTTAATACATCCTCACCATATTTGCAGAGGGTTTAGGATCGATGTTAAAGAGTTTTTTGTATGTGACTACCCCTACTACATTGCCACTCTATCCTCAACCTTTGAAAACCATACTTATCGCTATGCAAAGAATATAAAGCAGTCTTTCATTGCACATGTTTTTCTTAACACTTGTTATGGACTTGCTTAAATAAGTGGGAAATATAAATACAAAATTCAACTTGTATATATAGAAATTAGACATTTGCATAACTAATAATATTGCAAGTATTAATATACAGATAATTATCACATGTTCAGCTTACATGCTGACACCCCCACCCCCACCCCCCTTTGTATATGGTTATGTTTATGATTGATAAAAACTGTGGAGCTCTGAATTTAGCTTTAAAGGGACATGTATCACTTGATATTTTTATAAATATGCAAACACATCCTTTTACACAAATATAGAAACTCTAATAAAGCAAGGCAAGTTTGAAAAGTATGTAACACAATTGTATATACTTACCATAAACTTTGTGAATTTGCTTTCCCTGGCACACCTCTGAGCCTCTTACCCTCGTCTCATCCATCCAATAATTCACCTATCTCAGTTTTCAGACTTCCAGCTGTTTGCAATGAACAAATCAAACTAAAGCAATTGAAATAGCTCAACGCAACTGAAAATCCAGCTTATAATGACTTATCCAGTCTCAAAATGATTCAACCCCCTGAATAGATTACCTCAAACAGCACAAAAATGTAAAACAAGTGTTGTCTCAAGCACACTTGATGCAACTAACCAAGAGCTTCATTAGTTACACCAGGTGTGCCTGAGCTGGGACACTTGAAATGCCTGAACTGACTAAGGGTTTGTTGAGTGTCATGTTTGATGGCATGTTCAAAATATGGCTAAGTAAAATAAAATAGTCCACAAAGTTAAGAGAAGAGATCATTGCCCTTCACAAACAAGGAACATGATACAAAAAGATAGCGACAGCACTGACGGCAAGTTCAAAGTTGAAGGAACAGTGGTTAACTACCTGGACGGGGCGAAAAAAGGAAGCAATGGATTCAATAGCTGCAACCATGTTTCTATGTAACCAGATTTCTGAGAAGGCTGGTTGTGAAAAATCATCGAGTGACTACAAAAATCCTGCAGTAAGACTTTGTGGCAACAGGCACTGAGGTTTCATTGAGCACAGTAAAGCGTGTGCTAAACGCAGAAGATTTCCATGCCAGAACTCCAATACGTACACAACTACTGACACAAAAGCACAAGAAAAGTAATCTCTAAATCACCCAAAATCATATGAATAAGTCACAGCAGCTCATGTGCATCAGGTTATAACATCAAAAGGGTGCCTTTAAAGTACTAAAGATGCTTGCCATGAATGGGTTGAATAATAATTTTAATTATAAGTTGCATTTTTAGCTAAATTTGAGGTGACAACCTGATGCATTCATTGTGTGGAGCTATTTTAATTGCTTTTGTTTGATGTGTTCATTGCAAACAGCTGTAATTTTTTTACATTTCGCTTGAGGGGGAAGGCTAACCCCTAGTCATGCCCACAAAGTTAAGTAGTGAATGCCGCCTCTTGCTTGATAGATCTAACAAAAAAAACTGTTGATCTTACCTGATCTAACGAATATCTACCAAAATCAATAAAAAAAAAAAAAATTTCGCTTGAGGGGGGGCTAACCCGTAGTCACGCCCACAAAGTTAAGTAGTGAATACCGCCTCTTGCGTGATAGATCTAACAAAAAAAACTGTTGATCTTACCTGATCTAACGAATATCTACCAAAATCAATCAAAAAAAAAAATAATTTCGCTTGAGGGGGGGCTAACCCCTAGTCACGCTCACAAAGTTAAGTAGTGAATACCGCCTCTTGCGAGATAGATCTAACGAAAAAAAAGTTGATCTTAACTGATCTAACGAATATCTACCAAAATCAATAAAAAAAAAAAATAATTCACTTGAGGTGGGGCTAACCCGTAGTCACGCCCACAAAGTTAAGTAATGAATACCGCCTCTTGCGTGATAGATCTAACAAAAAAAACTGTTGATCAAACCTGATCTAATGAATATCTACCAAAATCAGTAACATTTTGTCCAAATTTCAGTTGAGGGGGGGCCAGCCCCCCCTAATTATATATGCAATATCTCAGTAATTAGACTAGATCGAACACAAATTTTGCCTGATCAAACCTGATCTAACGTAGAGCTATCATAATCAACAACATTTTGTACAAATTTTTGTTGAGGGGGGCTGGCTACGGGTTAGCACCCCCTGACAATGATTGTTAATATTGCATATTTTAGAGTAGATCTAACGAAAAAAAATTGTTGATCAAACCTGATCTAACAAAGATCTAACAAATGGAATAATGTTTTCTTAAAATTCGCAATATGGGGGGGCTAACCCGGGGGTGGTGTTGAATACATTTGATTACAACTGTGTGTGTGAGTGTGTATATATATATATATATATATATACATATAGGAAGGCATGGCCTGAAGTTGTGAGAGGGGCTTATGGACCTTTAAAAGTGACTACCCCCTTCCCTACCCCACTGTGATTTGTCTGAGGAGCTGCAGGCTAATGAGACTGTCTGGTTAAGTACAGAATCATCTACTTCCAGTTCAAAGGTCATCAACACAAACTGCCTAAACTCCAAACAAGCTGGTCTTGGCCTAGTGTGGCCCACGCAAGTATTTGGTTTACCTCATTCTAGTAAACAGCCACCTCATTAGAAGCTCATGGGGCACTGCTGCGTCCAGCTCAGCCACGGCTTCTATACCTGTTGGTTTTTCAACAAAACCTTGTTAGTTTGTTCAGCCATTCGGACATGGCAAATTTTACTAGTAACGCAAATTCAGCCTATTTCAATCGTACATAGCATGCCTCACTCTGCTTACTGTATTTGACAGCGATGCCTCATTCTTCTTACTGTATTTGGCAATGATGCATCATTCTGCTTACTGTATTTTGCAGCGATGCCTCATTCTGCTTACTGTATTTGGCCCTCACTAGGCCATTTTGACTTTTATCATAGCATAGTCACCCTGCAATTTAATATTTCACTCTACATTTTAAAGTTTTCTTTGTCTGTCCTGGGCATTCATGCACTTTTCGAGCCTTCACTGTTTAGTAATTATGTGGCTAGGTGTTGCAACTGACTATCTACATTTATGTCAGGCCCAAACTTGGGCCTTTACATGTGGTAAAGGAAATAAAATATAAACTTGTATATACATTCTCTGTACACATAAATGTAAAATTCCTTCTTTTCTGTAAAGGGGGATATCTTCTAAATGTCTTAAATCTTCTTACTAAATGACCTCAAATTCATAAAACGGTATCATCTGCATTTCAGTTAGTCACCCTACATTTTAATGTTTGTCTGCCCTCTGGGTATTCAGGTACTCATTTGGCCAACATTGTTTTGGTAATTCACTGTTTAGTAGATATGCCCCAAGGGACAGCTTGCATGCATTTAATTATGTAATTTTCATTGGGGTAAAATCTTAAACAGCTAGCTAAACCTGAAACTCTTGTCTGCTGCTTTCCCTCACTTTCTAACACCACCCAGACTTTCTTTGTATTAGGAACATCATTCAGTGATGTTCAGTTTATGCAATGAAGTTTTATATCTGAGGCTAATATTACTGATATTCTAGCATTATTCTAGCATTTGCTGTTGCTTTCAACCCTAATCTTCCATGTCAGATGTGTATGCATAAGTATTTATCATCCCCTTTAACATTCTAGGTGTAGGTCTTTTTAATGTATGTCTAATATCTCCTGTTTTTTCCTATGTATTATGTACGGCCACAGGGCCGGCCTTAGGCATTTAGACGCCCCGTGCGAAAAATCTTAACAGCGCCCCCCCCCGTCATCCATGTATGCTGTAATGTTTGTGTTGTCTGTGTATGTTATAGTAGGTGTGATGACGGTGTGTGATATGTATGCTATGTGTGATATTTGTAATGGGTGTATTAACAGTGTGTGATATGCGTGTATTGGTTGTATGTGACACACACACACACACACACACACAGAGTCAGACAGCCATACACACACACAGGAAGACAGTCATACACACACACACAGACACACAAAGGCAGACAGTCTCACACACACACACACACACAGGCAGACAGTCATACAAACAGACAGTAATACACACACACAGAGGCAGACAATCATACACACACACGCAGACAGTCATACACACAGACAAACACGCAGACAGTCATACACACAGACACACACAGGCAGACAGTCATACACACAGACACACACAGGCAGACAGCCATACACACAGAGGCAGACAGCCATACACACAGAGGCAGTCATACACACAGAAGCAGTCATACACACAGAAGCAGTCATACACACAATCACACACACAGAGGCAGACAGTAATACACACAGACACACACACAGAGGCAGACAGTAATACACACAGACACACAGTGGCAGTCATACACACACACAGACACACACAGGCAGACAGTAATACACACAGACACACACAGAGGCAGACAGTAATACACACAGACACACACAGTCATACACACAGAGGCAGACAGTCATACACACACACACAGACACACACAGGCAGACAGTCATACACACACACACAGACACACACAGGCAGACAGTCATACACACACACACACACACACAGACACACACAGGCAGACAGTCATACACACAGGCAGACAGTCATACACACAGACACACAGAGGCAGACAGTCATACACACACAGACAGTAATTAACACAGGCAGAGAGTCACACTCACCTGACAATCCCTGTGGAGTTCATTGTGGAGGCAGTGCAGCTCCTGGTGACTGTTTGGTGGGGAAGCAGGGACTCCTTCCTGCTTCCCCTGCAGCAGTTTTCCGGCGCTTTTAGTTCCGCCCCCGCCGCACGGTAAGCTCCTCCCCGCTGCAAATTTGAAAAAAAAAATTTTTTTTTTTTTTTTTTAAATCCCGGCCGGCTTTGCGGCCGCACGGCGCCCCCTGCTACATGGCGCCCTGTGCGGCCGCACAGCTCGCACACCCCTAAGGCCGGCCCTGTATGGCCATCATGGCCTCTAGCCTGTTCAGCCACTGTGGCATTCTAGAGGCCTCTGTTCCCGTTTTGATTTTGTCTTCCAACACCTTGTTTTATTGGTCTCAGTGAGTGTGTATGTTATGATGTTTTATAAGTGTTTTATACAGTTTCTGTTCTTTTCACCATTTCATAAACTAGATGATTATTCATAACTATCGGGTTCTCTACCATCTCATCACCAACATGTCTTAGTTACATACACAAATTCCACAACTATTCTCCGATTCACATCCTACCTCCACCCGCATTAATCCCAACATAGCCCGCACAGCCACCCTGAAACTGGGGATACAAATCGGGATACGCATATTTCCTACTCCTGGCATCACTTTGCCTTTACAACCTATGTTCATATGCCCTGTAATGAGTAACCTGCCACAGGCTAATTCGACGCCTAGTTTGGGCAATCCATTGAAAACAATTATAGATTTTGGATTAAGAATATAATGTCTTGTTTTAGGTTCTGGGTAGTACATTTATAGGCACCTAATATACAGATATCGCTATTTTACAGTTATGTAGCAGTAATATTTCCTCAATCTGGTTATCACAATGTCATAAACAGGTATTACTTTCGATGTGGCATATTAGATGAGTTATGATAGACGATACGCCTTGGGCCACACTGTCTATATTTACATATGAATTTCTGCACAGTCTACTTACAGTGTTTTTTCCTTACAAATATATTTGTTTCATGTCTAATCATATTTTGAGATTTCCTAAATATGAGTGCATGGTTTAACACTACAGTTCCTGTTTGCGGATATTTGGTCCTTTGGCTTTCCAAGACGCCATGGGGCCTGTACATGGGGGTACGGTGGTACTCACGATGTCTTGCTAAAATCCATTTCCTTATGTCTTATCAAATCATATTATTTTACAGGTTATCAATTTGGTGCATCATTTGCTTATCAGACCTCGCACCCTTTTGTCAGTTACGGTTCTTTTCATAGGTTATAGACCTCTCGTTCCCCTCTTTGTCTCCTTTAGGGGATACTGAAGATTTCAGTTACCAATTACAATCATAACACACAGAACTACACTAACTCTTATACAAATTCAGGTTTTTAGCCACGATGGCTCCACCGCACTATAGACCTGTTTAGTAAGTAGGTTTTACTGGTTTATAGGGATCAAGGTGACCAATAGATTTTAAGTTTCTGGCATATCTGCCTTGGAGTTAGTGGTCCCGCAAGGCCAACGCTCATCCTCCACGCATGCAGTATTATGGCCCCAGGGCCAAAACATAGTTAGCCACCTCGCACATGAGAGGGCCTTAATTGTCACACCCAATCTATCTTATAGTTTAAATGTCACCGAGAGGCCAACACCCCGCCACAACATTCGGTGGCCATGAATCCCCTCGTGCCAAAGCATAGATAGAGCCTCTCAACCCACTTGGAAGCTAGCAGGGCCTCATCTGTCACCTACCTAGTGAATTGCCTCGTGTCAGGGTTCTCACCTGTGAGACAGACGGCCAGAAGAGGCCACTCCTGGAATTCCCAACAGGGGACTTGAACCGGGGAACTTATCAATCCTAGTCCTGCTTTCTGCCTCTGAGCCACAGCAGCTTTACACAGAGACTACTGATTCCGGTCTTGTTCATCCTGGCATGGCTACTACACCGGGGGCTGCACCTTGACTTGTCTGTGTCTCACCTGACTCTGATCGATCATCAGCAGGGTATTTAAACCCAGCCTCGCCCTGTGCTCAGTGTCAAGTCTTTGATCTTGTGTTCCTGTTTTGTACCAGTGTTCCTGTTTATCTACTTCGTATTATTGACCCCGGCTTCTGACTCGTTTATTCTGACCTCTGGCATCCTTTGACCTCGGCTATCCCTCGACTATCCTGCTGCTTCAGTCCTTGCCTGTCCTGCGTGTTTGGTACTGCATCCTGCACAGCCCCCGTGCACAGACCCACAGGCCAGGTGAATTCTTACCTGACCACCTCGGCCTGTGGCTATCTGCAAGGGTGAGCAACATATCTGCGCTACAGACTCCCAACTCAGGTAAGACCCTGACAAAAGACTTGACCAATATGGAGTCCGCAGAGATGTGCTCACCCTCACTCCAGCAAGTGTCCAGCCTGGCCCAGATTGTTTCGGAGCTGCAGCAAGAAATTTTATTTCTTAAAGGCGCAGTACATCCAGCCCCGGAACCAGCTTATCCGGAACCGTTTGTCATCATGCCCGACAGATTTGATGGTAACTGCACGTCCTTTCAGTCATTCAAGATGGATTGCGAGGTGTTGTTTTCTTTAAAGCCTCGAACTTATGCCACAGAATTCATCAGGGTCAGAGCGGCTATCAACCTGTTGTCTGGACACATCAAAGTTTGGGCTCACCAAATGTTGCAGACGAAGAGTCCTGTCCTTGTCAGCTGGGAGTCCTTTATTACTGCTATGGACTCACAATGCAAGACCACTATGCCCAAGCCAGCTCCACCTACTAAAAAATCGCGGAGTCTACGTAACCAAGGAACCGAGTACCATCACCACACCCCAGTGATGCCTCTTATGATCCAGTTCCCAGGAAAACTCCAGAGGTATCCTGTGTTCCACTTGACCCTGAGGAACCTATGCAAATTGGACTTGTCTACTGCAAAGTCACACCTAGGGAGAGGGACCGAAGGAGAAGCCATGGTCTGTGTTTCTACTGTGGAGAAAGAGGGCACTTCATCACGCTTTGTCCTGTTCGCCCTCCTAGACCTCCAGCTCTCCGACTGGGTAATAATATCCTTCGTCCAGTGTACACCGCATATCAGCCTAAAGAGCTACAAGGGAGCCGTTATTCCTGCCCAGGCTTGGCTTCCATGGAAAATACTACACCTCCTGCTCCAGAGTCGTCTGCATCTACTACCAAAGTTACTTCCTGTAGTACCACCACTACTTCCTGCCCACTTGAAAAGGATTTACCTATGGATTGTGTCATTGCTTCTAATGGCACTACGGTCTGTAAAAAAGACCTAGAAGTGTTCGAAAAAGCACTGCTAGCTACGAGCACTGTTCCTGCCGAAGTTGTGGACGTTCTTGCCACCTGTACCCGGAACCTAAAAAACCTGGACAGATCGTCAGCCGTACCAGAAGCTGGTACTGGGAAATCCCGAGCTAATAAGGGATTCCATACTGAGGACTTTCACTATGGGGACTCAATGGATTCTGATAGTGACTCTGGAGATGCGGATTATTTCGATGGAGAACCTACTTACGCCCAGAGGTCGTTTTTAAAGGGGGGGGTACTGTCAGGGTTCTCACCTGTGAGACAGACGGCCAGACGTGGTCGCTCCTGGAATTCCCAAAAGGGGACTTGAACCGGGGAACTTATCAATCCTAGTCCTGCTTTCTGCCTCTGAGCCACAGCAGTTTTACACAGAGACTACTGATTCCGGTCTTGTTCATCCTGGCATGGCTACTACACCGGGGGCTGCACCTTGACTTGTCTGTGTCTCACCTGACTCTGATCGATCATCAGCAGGCTATTTAAACCCAGCCTCGCCCTGTGCTCAGTGTCAAGTCTTTGATCTTGTGTTCCTGTTTTGTACCAGTGTTCCTGTTTATCTACTTCGTATTATTGACCCCGGCTTCTGACTCGTTTATTCTGACCTCTGGCATCCTTTGACCTCGGCTATCCCTCGACTATCCTGCTGCTTCAGTCCTTGCCTGTCCTGCGTGTTTGGTACTGCATCCTGCACAGCCCCCGTGCACAGACCCACAGGCCAGGTGAATTCTTACCTGACCACCTCGGCCTGTGGCTATCTGCAAGGGTGAGCAACATATCTGCGCTACAGACTCCCAACTCAGGTAAGACCCTGACACCTCGACCACTTGGCACTAGCTAGCCAGCTAGTAAAACGATCCTGATCCAAGCTAATTATTAATATATTGCAGTATGTCTCAGGAATCCCTAGTACTGACATGTCATCACCTTCTTACAGGGATCTGAGACATACTGCATTATATGTGCAATATGCACCTACACGAAAAGGTGACACCTATCAGGTTCCATCGGGTCATGGACCATTCCTTGTATTACGACTGAGCTGCGCAGACGCAATGTTCCTTTGCCATCAACGGCTGGGAAAGCGGAACTGTTCAGGCTTATGCGTACCAATACGGACAATGCTGATGCTGGAGTAGGCACGAGTTTCTCGAGCAACACCAACCTCCATGCAATGTTCTCAGCCCTCGTGTTCTCTAAGGTATAAATAAATGAGAGGCTGGAATACCTAGAAATACGTTGTCGAACCATGCCATCAACTGAAAGCTGACCCTCGTAGGGTCCTCAGCACGCATACGATCATAACACAATTCTATATTGAGCATGTGCACCTGTACATTCAGATATCCAATGGGATATTGTTTTCCCTCATACTATCCTACATTCTGCCTGAAGGGTTTTACAGTAATAGATGAATTAGGATATAGATAAGTTGTGATGCCACACCTATCAGACATATTGTGACATCATTATTATACTAAAACATGTAATCTTTAAGTTGAGCCAGCTTAGCTCATACTCATTGAAGTCGCCATGGTGGGCCTGCCACGGCTGATTTAATTGGTTTCTACTAACTGTATGTTTGTTCTTTCAGAGCGAACTTCACTACTACCATATTCAGCATTTCATTAATACCTAACTTCACAGCGATGCCTTCTTCAGCTTCCCATATAAGGCCCTTTACTGGAACATATCAACTTCTATTATATGTCTTGCCCCCCCCCCCCCCCCCACAGTTTTTTGCCACCTTCAATTTAGGCTCACTGTACCATCTCACTGTACCATCAAGTTACGCCTGACTGGCATCCAACATCATATGTTTCTCTACTTTCCAACAATGGCAGTTTCCTTTCATCCTATCCAATCCGACTATACTTAAGGGTATCCAAAAATTTGCTAGATTCAGCCCCTTTCAAAGCCCTCACTAACTCTGAAACCGCTATTTACCTGCCCTTTTATGGCTTCCTGAGGCCACAGGAATTTACCATCAGTGGCCAACACAACACACAAGGTTGCCTTCGAAGCTCCTACCTAATTAAACATCAAGATCACTACATACTGACTCTACCCGTGACCAAAACGAGTCAACTGGGTCAACATTCCATACTATCCCACGAATAATATATGGTGCCGGTGAAGGTTTTTGATTCCTACCTCCTCACCGTACCAAATATCGCATCTCTTCCGCTACTGTCACTTCACGTGACTATCCTCACTACCTCAACGTACGTTTATTGTTAACAAGGCTCGGTATGAACCCTTGCCTTTATTCAGGACACTCATTTAGGATAGAGGCCGCATCTAAGGCATCGAGCCAGCACATTCCAGACCATGTAATTAAAACTCTAGGTCGCTGGATGTCATCAGCATATACAACATACATACCCCAACCAGTACAGGAAATACGAAGGACATTCGTTAAAATGTACTTAGGTTGTATTATGTTCTTTACTCAATACATGTATTTTGAGCATGAAATGTATTCCTTTTTGCCCAATTTATTTACTGGCCTATAGCATACGTCGGTTTCGGCACACCTCAACCAACTTTTTCCTATCACAGGTTTGCTAACAACAATCTTAGTTCATATTATAATCAGTGTTGCCCCGAACACAAATTGGAAGGCTTGACCTGTAGTTGTGGGAGGGGCTTATGGACCTTTAATAGGGACTCCCCCCTACCCTACCATGCTTGGTCTGACTAGCTACTGCCCCACCCTCCACTCCCTTTATTCACCATACTCTTCTAGTGTAGGCCCACTTTATTTACTGGTGTACAGCATACGTCGGTTCCGACACACCTCGACCGACTTGTTCCTATCACAGGTTTGCTAACAACAATTTCATATCATAATCAATGTTGCCCCGAACACAAATATAAAGCTGGACAGAGGTGGCAAGTGGTGTCCCTCAGGGGTCTGCTCTGGGACCCCTTCTATTTAACATGTTTATAAATGATCTTGAAGACAGCATTGAAAGTCATGTTTCAGTGTTAGCAGATGACACAAAACTTTGTAAAATAATACAATGTGAGCAAGATATTACTTTGCTGCAGAGGGATTTAGATAGACTGGAGGACTGGGCACTCAAATGGCAGATGAAATTTAATGTTGAAAAATGCAAAGTTATGCACTTCGGCGTAAAGAATACACAAGCAACGTATACCCTTAATGGAAGCGAATTAGGGATAACAACACACGAAAAGGACTTGGGAATTGTTATAGACAACAAACTATGCAACAATGTGCAATGTCAATCAGCAGTGGCCAAGGCCAGTAGGGTATTGTCATGCATTAAAAAGGGCATTCATTCTCGTTACGAGAATATCATTTTGCCTCTTTATAAATCACTGATAAGACCACACATTGAATATGCTGTGCCATTTTGGGCACGTGTTCTAAAGAAGGATATTATGGCACTAGAAAAAGTGCAGAGGCGGGCTACAAAATTAATAAAAGGAATGGAACATATCAGCTATGAAGAAAGGTTAACAAATTTAAACCTATTTAGTTTAGAAAAACGTTGCCTGAGAGGGGATATGATAACATTATACAAATATATTCGAGGCCAATACAAACCATTGTGTGGAAATCTATTCACAAACCGGACTTTACATAGGACACGAGGTCATGCGTTTAGACTAGAAGAAAGAAGATTTTGTCTAAGGCAAAGGGAAGGTTTTTTTTACTGTAAGAACAATCAGGATGTGGAATTCTCTGCCTGAAGAAGTGGTTTTATCAGAGTCCATGCAGATGTTCAAACAGCTACTAGATGCATACTTGCAAAAACAGAATATTCAAGGATATAATCTTTCAATGTAGGGTAATAACTGCTTGATCCAAGGATAAATCTGACTGCCATTCTGGGGTCAAGAAGGAATTTTTTTCCTAGCTTGTTGCAAAATTGGAAGTGCTTCAAACTGGGTTTTTTTGCCTTCTTTTGGATCAACAGCAAAAAACATATGTGAGGAAGGCTGAACTTGATGGACGCAAGTCTCTTTTCAGCTATGTAACTATGTAATATATACACACACACATATACACAAACATATATTATTTTTTTTTGTCAATCTTTGTTTTATTGAGGCATATTTGGTTTAGGGTACATAATAAAGAAGGGAAGACAATAATAAATTGTACAAGTTGGGAATGTCACATCACAATACATATTGTCATAGAGAATCGTCAGCCTCATTTTTTGTGAAGAACCGGTATATAACGGCATAACAGATACAACCATAAACAGCGCCTGGCTATGTGGATTATTAAAGTAAAGAGTCAGTAAGCTATACAACCCCGTATACATGCTGTGGGCGATTGAATCGACAAGTTAAATTTATATCAAGCCAACTTTCCATTACAATACAGTATGTATGATACACATGGCTTGACAGCGTATATTTCTAGCAAAAACAGGCGAGTAAATGTTATATTGAGACTTGAGTTTAAACACGTTGAGAATTTGCGTCAGGCTAAATAACAAGTATTTCTCGAGGGTCAACAGTAGGATAGCTGCCCGAGCCCAAGATTATTACAGTACAGTGTGACCTGCATGGAGATAACGTTAATGGTAGTACCATAAGCACTTATTAGGGAGTAGCCGATTTAGTTAGTCTAGCTAATATAGTATGGGGATCAGTTAAGGCATCATGCTGTGTGTGTTACTAAGATTATAAAGGTTACCAATAGGCTAAACCAGCTTGTCTACCCCAGCGTCGGCTGAGTGGGGATATTTAGGCTGATAGGGTTAGGTTGGGGTACATATACTAAGCTAGGCAAGGGGAGATCTGTTGGAAGCATGGAGAGGGGCAAATACCACCAGTGGTCTGCTACTCAGGTTAGTCCTTAAGTTGTCCAGCGACAGGGGG
Source organism: Pelobates fuscus (assembly GCF_036172605.1). Lineage (NCBI taxonomy): Eukaryota > Metazoa > Chordata > Amphibia > Anura > Pelobatidae > Pelobates > Pelobates fuscus. The sequence goes on from NC_086323.1 coordinate 84,488,554, forward strand.
CCAAATCTGGGCCCAGAGTCCCGCTTGCATCCGCTGCTTTTAGGCCGCTGACCAGGGTCTCTGTAGTGGCTGTGCTGCTTCCGAGGGTCGCTCGTCTTCTGCCTGAGGCCTTGGTGGGCACTCGTGCCCTTGTGCCATTGGACCCATCATCAGGACCGTGGGCCCAGGGTTCCGCCGGGCCCCTAGCTTCTCCCTGGGTGTATGGCAGGCTGTGGGGGGGGGATTCCTCCCGGTGAGCACCCAGCCCAGATGAAGCGTGAGCGTTTTTCTCGGTCATGCAATATCTGTGAGCGGTGTTTGTTGAGCTCCGTGTGACAGGAGTATCTTCGGGTGTCTGGGCCTGTACCTGGTAGTGCCCTGTGTGCCAGAGCGGATGGTGGCTGCTGGTTGTCCTGCGTCCGAGAGTGCAGGTCGTGTGCACGTGGTCTCCGCCATCTTGTGTGAGGGTCTCGGGCTGCATGTCGATGCATGTATAAAAAGCTGGTAAGCGTGGCTTGAATTGGACCGGGATCACCCCCCCGGCCCAGAGGGGGGGGAACAGGGCCGGGTCCGCAGGTTTTCCACGCTGGTAGGGCTCCGTCAGGCAGGATAGCGCTGCGGCGGCCGTCCGCTTCACTCACCGACAGTATAGGTCCCGCCTGTTGCAGCGTGTCCCATCCTCCGAGGGACTAGAACTGTCAAAAGCAAGCCTCTCCTCGGCTCAGGCAGCCCGTTGTCACCGGGGGTCGCAGATTTCGCCGGTAACTCTCCCAAAATTACGATTAGTAGGCTATTTGTGCCTCCATGTGCAGGAGCCGAGCTGGCCTGCGACCGCTCAGCTCGGCGGCCCGGCCCCGCCCCACAAACATATATTATATGCACACATATATATTGTGACCGAGTGCAAGGCATTGTTATGGATGGAGTGTATATTTCTCCAAAAGTATGGGAATTTGTAAATGGATAGCCCCAGGAAGAACGTCTGTCTGTTTTAATCAGAACAATTTATTATGGGTTCCTGAGATGGAGCATTTGGGGTGAAGGGAGGGCCAGTACTCCATTCCACAGTTTATATACAGCACAGCAGGTGAGCAATCCAATCCAGGAGTTCTGGATCACCCTGATAGCTGTTCACCTGTTGGCAATGATTAGCACAGGACTGCTATACAATTTTGTACCATTTTTGTGTTGGCTCCTCCTGAATATGTGCCGGTGCCATACTGTCATCCACTGTCCAGACGATTTTTTATTAATCAAAAGCAATTCTTCCCCCTTGAGCAGCTTGGATAAAGCAGTCACGTTATTCAACACACTGGGGTTACCAGTCTCACCAAAGAAAACAGGGGGTCCTGACACCTTTATTAATTTCTTAGGGATACACCTGGATTTGATGATCATGGAAGCTGCCTTCCACAGGAGAAGTCACTAGCATCTGCCACGATATCCACCATTACATGCTTACCGGCTCCTGTAACCAGAAAGAATTACAGTCATTGTTAGGCTCCCTGAAATTTGCTATGAGAGTCATCCCTCAGGGTAGAGCTTTCATCTCCAGGCTACTTAGCCTACTCCCCACATTCCCTGATGACCGAAGCCGTTTCTTCCTTAACGCCCAAGCCACGGCAGACCTCCTCATGTGGCACACATTTCTCTCTAACTGGAAAGGGAGAAGCATGTTTCTCCTGCAGGTTTCCATACACTCCTCAGTCATTCGGATGGATGCAGCAACTACCACGGGCTTCGCAGCCATATTTGGTGACAAATGGCTCTGGGGCAATTGGCCATCGGAAGTACAAGAAGTGGAGGGGTTCTACAGGAACTCTTCTCTTTTGAGATATACACTATTGTGGCGGCAGCAGTGGCTTGGGGCCATTTGGGGTAAGGCAAAACAGTTCAGTGCTATTCAGACAATCTGGCAATTTGACACATTATTAACAAAGACCGCTCGTCTTCATCGATGATTATGAGGGTCATTGAGAAACTGACGTGGCTAGCAGCCTGCAATCAGTTTTAATTGGCATGCTCCTATGTCCCAGGGGTTTTAAACACTGCAGCTGATCACTAGTTTTCTTTTTCTTTAATTGCATGTAAACTACACTACAACTACCGTTTGAGGGATATGCTACAAGTGGGGAGTTGAACTACCACTGTAAGCTGTTTCACCGAGAGCTGGTTATAGCTCTGAAAAATGTGAGTTGGCAATTTTTAGTTCTACGTTATCTATAGTCCATAGACTTACAATACTGCACTATTGGTCTCCTATTCTCTCTTTTGCTATTGATGTGTGATACCACTCCGGAGACATCTTATTCAACATTTGAAGACTTTTATAACCTCAAAAGGACATTTTTATATTTTGCTTGGTACCTTTTTTGCTTACTTACCACAATACTGTATTTATTTTGGCACTACCTGTATCCTTTGTTCTGCTTTTTTTGCAGTATACACAGTCTTTTCAGAGAATATGCAGTGTTTACATTACAGCCTAGTGATAACTTCACTGGCCATACCTCAGATGGCTGTTAGAGATCCTTCCTGGGTCATGGATGCCTAAAATGCATCCAAACACTCAGTGTCTCCTCCCGCTGCATGCAGACACTGAAATCCTCTATTGATTCAATTCATCTCTATGAGGAGATGCTGATTGGCCAGGGCTGTGTTTGACTTGTGCTGGCTCGGCCCTGATCTCTGCCTCTTTGTCAGTCTCAGCCAATCCTATGGGGAAGCATTGTGATTGGATCAGGCTACCACTTCTAATGATGTCAGCAGGCAGTGGGCAGATCTAAAGGAAACAGGCACAAAATAAGCACCTGGAGACTTGAATACAAGTAAGATTTTACTATATTTAGGGAGGCATGAGGGGACCAGGGTGGCTAGATGGTGGTTTTAACCCTATAGGGTCAGGAATACATGATTGTGTTCTTGACCCTATAGTGTTCCTTTACATTCATTATACTTTAGTTGGTAAGTGTAGCTGTAAGGAGGCAAAGATGTACATATATTGTGTAGCGATATCTCAACATTTAGCATTGCTTCATTGATATTTAAAATAAACAGAATATAGCAGGCTGCACTGACCTGTCACAACAGACATGTAAATGGAGTGTAAGAAGAATAGTAGAGAGGAGTAGTGTTGCATAACAGGGTAAATTTACCGTAGTCAGTACTGTGTCCTTACTGAGAGTACCACTAGACTGCAATGCTGCACAACAGGCTCTATTTTCATTTGGTAGCACCACATAGCATACTGAGATTTCAATGAATAGTAATGTTGCCTGTTAGGCTAGAGATGCATGTAGGACTACTTTAAACTTTGCCGAGACATCTATAATAGGGTGCAGCACAACAGGCTAGATATATGAGTTAATGCTAGACATAATGCTGTGGTTGCCATTTAGTGACAATGCTGCGTAACAGGTAAGATTTGTATGAATCCATGCTAAAAAAATGCACTGGGCTAATAAACCATTGTACAGAGTATTACAGATTAAACATGCTAAACTAATAGTCCCAGAATGACTGGCAAGCTAATGCCTAGCTAAGCATGCATCGAGGAACTAACTGAGTATTGCACAACATGTTGGAGTCGTATGAGAGCAAGACCAGTGGTTCCTGTAGACTTGTGGAGGCTCTGTACCATAGGAATGGCTGACAGTAGCGTGCCCCAAAGAGCTAGCCCAGTTTTAGTCGTTGCCCATGTGTGGGATGTTCATAATGGAAGTAGGGAGATCGGCAAAGGTTGCTGCACAATGGGAGCAGACCGGGCCACCCCTCCAGCCCCAGGCCGACACGAGGGCCAACATCTTCGAGCTATGGACCTGGAGGCTCAAGGTCAAAAATATTAAAAAAATAAAATAACACCACAGTAATAATATATATAGTAGAATAAGTGTGATTAAGTATAAATAGCAATACTTAGCTTGAAATGAAATATATCACAGCCTCCCAAGGTCGTTACCCAAAATACGACCTTAACAATATGTAGAGAAACCAAAAAAACCTATTCAGGATACGACTGAATGAATCTAGAAACGAACATCAAATAAAATATAGTGTAATACTGTAAACAACAGAAATTATGCGCCAAATATGAATGCACTCACTAGATGGAGGTGAATAAATTGCTTAACCCCTTAAGGAACAAACTTCTGGAATAAAAGGGAATCATGACATGTCACGTCACGTCACGTCATGTGTCCTTAAGGGGTTAAAAGGTGCCTCCCCCGATATAATGGGGGGCCAAGGATCCCACTTTCCACTTCCAAATGGTCGATCTGGTAAAGGACTTCAGTAGATGAGGGTTTAAAAAAAAAAAAAAAAAACAGCAAATTTATTGGTAAAAATGTGAGCAGTCACCATAAGCATAGGATAAAAACCAGCAGTAGGTCCTACGCGTTTCGATCCAAAGAACTTCCTCAGGGACCGCAATAATATTACAACCAAATTACAATATAAATAACATGTAAGCAAAAAACATATCCTAATAAACCCCCCCGAAAGTCCCTTTAACCCCTTAAGGACACACGGCATCCAGAAGTTTGGTCCTTAAGGGGTTAGATAGGGCTAACCCCTAAGTTCATTGGTGGATCCGTGGGTGTTGTCATCCTTTCTTTGATTCCATTGGTGTAGTCGTGAATTCTCTCCAGGTGTTCCCCGTCTTCAGATCAGTGTGGTAATCAAAATTGGCGCTTTCACGGATAGCCGGAACCGTAAGTACGAAACCGGAACCGGAAGTGTTGTAACCACAGGTTTCTGCGTCCCAAATGCGTCTCAGATGCGTTCCACATGCGTGTCACCTCGTAATAAAGGCAACAGGACCTCGTAGCTTCTTTCAAAAGCTCCCCAAAATATTTTTATTTTGAATGACACTGTTGTTTCAAAGTGATGCATGTCCCTTTAGGCATTTTTAATGTTTTATCAATACAATACACATCACTTGTAATGACAATAAAATATTGTCCTATTTGTTTGTAGCATTGAGTTGAAAGAACCCTTGGTTAATGAAGAGCTTCCGAGCCGCATTCTTGCAGGTTTAGTAATCATGAAACCAGGGATAACAAAGTTTACCGAGACATCAGCTCAGTTTGTAGATGGCACTAAAGTAGATAATCTTGATGTTGTCATTTTTGCCACTGGATATGAAGTCAGATTCCCTTTTCTGGATGAAGCAGTCATTGAAGCAGATTTCAATGAGGGATTTTTATACAAAAATATATTTCCTGTTAACCTGCAGAAGCCTACATTTTTTTTCATTGGCTTTATTCAACCAGTCGGTCCAATTGCAGCAACTGTTGAAATTCAAAATCGATGGGCTATGAGACTTTTCAAAGGTAAGGGCTGTGGTCAAAAAGAAAATATTTATCAGTAATTTACAATACAGATTTGCAGTTGTTTTTTTTTTTTTTTATTCTTTATTTAGGTTGTCATGGGTTAACAGACAGGTTTACACCGCCACAACAGCTGGTGACAACAGAGCAGTAGAAATTAATATATAACAATGTGGCTTGATTTGCATTGCACATTTTCTTTTTTTTATAGTCCAAGAATAACATACTGACTTTTTAGAAGTGTAAAGGGTCATAAGCTTAATAAGACATAAACACTTTGGTGAGTCATATCAAACCATCAGAAGTATGCATTTTAAGGTTAAATGAGGGCACAGTGCCCATGAGGAGCACTTAGGTGATACCAGCTAGATTGATGCCACAGATTGGTGCCAGATTAAAATAAACTATGAGCACGAAATAAGGAAAAACGAAACTTGTTGCTCAGACTGGCAAGTTGTTGAAAATGGGGATGCAGGGGTGCCTGTGGGGAGTGGGGCCCTGTTGGGGAGGATCATCATCCTATGCCCACTGATCCATACAGCCTGCCCCAAGGTATAATCAAGTACTGTGATTCTACAAGGCCACCCCACCAGCCCCATACTCTGATACAGTTCAGTACAGTCCGTTCGCTTCCTGCGGTTTGGATGGAATCCTGGGATCCTCCTGCTTGTAGCTGGCATTGTCGTTGAGCATAGAGTACCTGGATTTGTGAGCAGTGCCTGGGGATATGTCCCCGTGTGGGCTGAGGTCTAGGTGGGTGGCGGCAGATCTTGGAGTGGCGTCTGTAGAGTGGAGGCGCCGTCTTCCTCCTTCCTCCCCTCCATTGAGCCGACTGCACGGTGAATGTGCTGGCCAGTGCTGGCCGTGTTGCAAATGTCTGATTTTCCACGGTCTGAGGAGGTAAGTCTAGTTTCGATTGCCTCTTGATGGCAGCACGTAGTCGAGACCACAGGAGTTTAAAGGCTTTTTCAATGCGCTCTTCAAAGTTGGCCCATGTCATGTATGACATGTCGGCGGCCATCTTAACTTGTGTGCCTCGTGCGGACAGCTCGGGAGGTTTTGGTTGCCGGATGCCCCCGACACCCTACTTCCCAGCAATGTTTAGGTGAGTACTCTGTGGAGGACCGGGATATCCCGCCCGGTCCCAAGGGGGGGGGCTAGCGATGAGTGAGCGCCCCTCTGCAAGCCAGAGAACCGGGAAAGCGGCCGTCTCTCCGCAGCTCCCACTGGTTTAGGCCGCAAGCCTCGATTTGGACACACAGGCTTGGGGAACCTCGAGTCAGGTATCCCCGCGTGCAGTGGTGTCCTCCGGTCAGGGTGATTGCTGTTTGCAGCCAGTGTCACCAAGTGGTCAGGCAGTACACCCCGAATCTTGGCCCCAGACGCAGGAGCTCTTGGCAGATTTGCCCCCCAGATTTGCAGTTGTTTTAGAACAAAGAGTAGAAAACTTTTATTTTGTTTTATGGCAGATACATAACTATTTAACTTTTGAGATCTATTTCTGTTACGTAGTCAATTAAATGACATATGTACTGCACTTATAGAAAGAATGTTTTAATTTTGTATATGATGTGTCTGGATTTACATTTATTTTATTTGTGTTTGATAAGGTTTAAAAATCTGTGCTATGTGCTTTAGAGTTTCCATGTAATGCCATGTAGATAACATGCATTTTTGCTAATTAGTGGCTGGAGACTCCCCAAAAATAATCTCAGCTGTTATCTTTTACTTATTTTTCAGTAGTGGCAGCAGGTAATTTCTTGATAATTTGCTAAACAATATTGATGACATCTAAGTCCAAAAACTGTATTCATCAAAGAGTATGGTATGGTTTTGTTGTAATAATCACATGAAACAAATGCCTTTATTTGATGTGACACATGTGGTTTATAAGTACAACATTGTCTCCATCCTGCCTGTGTGTCGACCTGTGTGTTTCTCGTTCCACCGAACCGTCCAATGTCTTGGATGCACTGGTTCAAAGTTCCAGCCCCCAACATAATCTAAGATTTATAATGCTGACTTTTGCCTTTTTGTATGTTCCCAACAGTGAGCGTTAAGTAGACCTTTCATGTTCAGATTTTGTAATCCCTCGTATGTACCGTGTCTTCTGGAATTGAAAAGATGTTGCTATGGTTCTGGTTGTTTTATTTAGTGTGTTTCAAGTGATTTGATTTGTCCTACATTTTTAACTTTGGGCAACTTTCTTTTGGATTTTATCTTTGTACAGGTATGTTTTTTATGTACAGGCACCTTTTCTTTCAGTGTCAAGGACTGAAACTTGATCTATCTGTCCAATCCTTGCTTACCTTGCCCTCGCTGGCTATAATACCTGTGTGTCCTAATAACAAGAACATCAAAGCCGATGCAAATAACAAAACACTACATTTGTAAATACATTTTGTTTTAATTTCATTCATCATTTGTATATTTTCAAGGATTGCACAGATTCCCAAGTAACAAAGAAAGGAAGGATCAGTTGGTTGAGAATGAAAAACTCAGAATGAAACGGTATGATAAACTGTTATGTGGCAACTGTTAATTAGCTTTTATAATCATTAAGAAATAACATTTCTGGTATTTTTTCCATTGTTGAATCCTTTGACTAGCCATAAAACGTGAAACCCTGGGGGTAGAGTACTCATATTTAGAGTAGCCCTGTGCACTCCTCCATGCTCCGATCATTGCACCTCACTGAAGTCTAACACAAACAAAAATCTCAGACCAAAAGAATTTCAAACTAATACCGTACGATGGTGAGCCCAAACATGGCAACATCTGTGTTTTTGCCACTACTAATTTAGATCATGCTTTTATCATACCCATTTAATGCCCTCCCTTTTCTTTATATATAATTGTGTAACACCCACTGAGTTAAGTAAATTGTGATGCAGGACTGGAGGTAAATAATAGAAATAGGATAGTGTACACTGCATACGTCAGTTATCTCTTTGTATTCAGTGTGTGAGGGTCATTTCAGTTACAGTGAACCTGCTGACAGCTTCACTTTAAATTAATATTAGCACATGTGGCTTTTTGAGAGCAATCCAATTAGTCCAGTTGCTATGTGCATGAGATCTCCAGAGAACAGAATTAGGACATGCCTTGTTTATGCTTTGTGTAAATTGTTAAACTTTCTCCTTATGTATGACCAAATAAACCATAAATTATTACTTTCTAAAGATTTGTTTAGCGTGATATTATAGGAAAATTACTGTAAGGGATGAACATATTGATCTAATTATGACTATGTGCATCTTTTAATTTGACTAATTATACTCATGTTTTACTATTAAGGTTCTGGACAGCTAAAGGAAATTGTCGGCGTATAAATTACATTGAGTACATGGATGATTTGGCCTCAAATATAAATGCAAAGCCGAATATAATGAAACTGCTTCTCACAGATCCAGTTCTAGGTCTAAAAATAATTTTTGGCACAACTACCCCTTATCAGTATCGTCTAACTGGTCCTGGAAAGTGGGCAGGAGCCAGAGAGGCCATTTTGACACAATGGGATCGCATTGAGAAGCCCTTGAAGACAAGAGGAATGAAGAAAAATGTAGAGAGATCCTTTTTGTCAGTTACATATCTCCCTTCAGTTTTGCCATGGTTCCTCTGTGCTGTCATTTTGTTTGTTGCTATTTGGATAAAAGGCTAACACTGGGTAACTGGTATTTAATTTTTGTATTAAAGCTAAAGGAAGATATGATAAATACTGTCTAATGTCTTCCGGTATACAAGTAGTATCTAACTAGTTATGTAAATGTATACTTAAATTGTATCACTTTCTCATTTTTTCTGGTTCTTAAACCACACATTTTTATCACCTAACTATACTGACTATTCACAACAATTAGTTAAAAATGTAAATTATAAAAAAAGTCGGAATTTAATGTTAGTTGTATCAATGCTCCACAGACATAATATCTTGGTCTGGGTACAATATATCCCATTGGGAGTGATGTCAAACTCATCAGGTAGATTGTTGGCTAAATTCTAAAAGCCAAATAACTGAGAAAATAAGGAAAAGTAGATTGATGCAAATTGACCATTTGAAAATACTTCCTAAGCCTTTAGGGGAAAGGCACAAAGTTTCCAACAGTATAGAGCTAAATGGATCTACCCCTAACCCAACCCCAAACCTTAACCTTACCCATAACCGTACCCCTAACGGGTATGGGTAGGGTTAGGTTTTGGGGTAGGGTTAGGACTAGGGTTAGTGGTAGGTACCACTAATCCTACCTTTAACCCTACCCCTAACCCTACCCCTAATTCTAACCCTAACCCTTACCCCAACCTTCCTCTTTCCCTAACCCTACCACTAAACCTAACCCTACCCCTAACCCTACCCCTAACTCTAAACCTACCCTAACCCTTACCCCAACCTTCCTCTAACCCTACCTCTAGTCCTACCCCTTGACCATTCAGCACCTCCTCATAGAGATGCATTGAATTATTGCATCTCTATGAGGAAAATTCAGCATCCCCATGCAGAGCGTGGTGACGCTGAACGGCACTGCTGCCTACTGTGGAGCACTGAGCCAGGAAGCATCTTGAGTGGCCACTTGGAGGTGTCCCTGGGGGGAATGTAAAAAGGCAATGTTTGCATAAAAATTCCTGAAGGCAATGATTATACTCACCAGAACAACTACATTAAGCTGTAGTTGTTCTGGTGAATATAGTGTCCCTTTAAGAGTGAAATGCTTGGGAGCTATTTAAATGCAGATAGAGGATGGTGAAGGAATTCCACTTGTTTTCTGTTTTCTTGTTTTCCCTGTGTTTATGCTCTGTTTTAAGTTTCTTTAGGAGTAAAGTGTTGTTCCTTGCAATTATTTGACTCTTTTAAAACCCTTTTCAGCAAAAAAAGAGAGATTTTGGTTAAGCAGGTTTAGTTTACTAAAAATAACATTCCAGGCACCTAAAGCACTGTTGCTCGCTGAAGTGTTTTATGTATGAAGATTGTGTTTTGTTTTTTTATGCAATAGAAATTGGCACTTTATAGATTATCCTTGGCACACCCCACTATGTATCAATCAGACAACCTGTCCTATTACTTCCTGGTAGAGCTAAACTCAAGAGGCAGGCAGCTGCCCAGAGCACCAGCCTTGCTAAGATGTATTAGCTGCATTGGGAAGTCTGTGATTGGATAGCCACACAATATCTTGGCAGACAAACAAGAAGAGGAATTGAAAAGGCTGGAGACAAGAGATCTACAGTTCTAAAGCAAAGTTTATACATATTTAGATTGTATTTTTATTTACCCCTGAAAGAAGGACGATAAATCAAATGTATATCATATTCGTTGACGCATATTCTCTGTTATTCTCTATGGTGGAAATTTGCTCTTCCTCGAAGAGTAAAACACAGACAATATTGTTGGTCATCAAAAATTATTAAAGGGCTACTCCATCTTTATATATAAATTTTTTGTCTATTGCATAATAGTGGAACGTATGGTTGTAATTGAATGTACAAAGACGTGAGATTAGACCTGTAAAAAAAGAGGGCCCACCTAAATAATTAATATGAAATAATAAAGGGTGAGGTGGGAGGGGAACTTACGGAATCACTCCAGAGGGCACATAAGTATGCAGAGAGGAACTGGAAGATCCACTCCCCACTGGATCCCAGGCAGAAAATCCCCAATGGACACAAGAGAGAAGATCCCCCCTAGACCCCAAGGAGAAGATTCCCACTGGACCTCAGGGAGAAGAACCTAAAGATAGGAAGGCTAGATGGGCCTAAAAAATAAAATAAAACAATAAGAAATCAAATTAATTTGTGAGTGTTTGTGTGCAAGTATGTGCAAATGTGGAAGTGTGTTACTGTGTGTGTCTCTCTGTCTGTCAGTGAGTGTTTCAAATCAGTGAGCTTTTGTGTCTGTCATTGAAAGTGTGTGTCTATGTGTCTGTTAGTGACTGTGCCTGCCAGTCTGTGTGTTTCAAATCAGTGAGATTGCATGTCTGTCATTGAGAATGTGCTTCTGTGTGATTAAAAAGCATTAAAGTATATGTCACCATTTATTAGGCAAAGAGCTCATTTTGAAAGTGATGTCTTATTCCTGCTCCTGGCATCACTACAGAGGGCGTGTGAGGAGCAGAGAGTAACTGGAAACACATCAGCGCTCCTTGATTCCCACTTCGAGGGTTATCTAGTGTGGCCGGCCACCTCCTGGTCCCTTGTGACATTGACCTGCTCCTTGCGAAGCCCCGCACCTTCTGGCGCCGCCGTGAGCTGTATGCAGCTTCATATCCTCTGTGCTCTCCCTCAGAAATATGAAAACTGAAAGGGATCAGTGCTCAAGATGTGCAATGCTTCAAGCTGAACGACTTCACATCCACACTCCTACCAGTGGTGTATCTTGGTTTTGTGCTGCCCTAGGCAGGACAAAACTCAGACACCCCCCTCCCCCCGCGCGCGCGCGCCACCCCCACCCAACCCTTCCCCCCTGCCCCGCCTTCTAAATACACACACATTCACTGAGAGATACGCATACACTAGCTAACACACACACAGTCAGACACACACAGTCGGACACACACACACACTAACAAACACACACAGTCGGACACACACACTAACAAACACACACAGTCGGACACACACACACTAACAGACACACACAGTGAGACACACACACTAACAAACACACACAGTCGGACACACACACTAACAAACACACACAGTCGGACACACACACACTAACAAACACACACAGTCGGGGACACACACACTAACAGACACACACACTAACAGACACACACTGTCGGACACACAGTCAGACACACACACTAACAGACACACACACACACACACACTAACAGACACACACACACACTAACAGACACACACATACACACTAACACACACAGTCGGACACACACACACTAACAGACACACACACTAACAGACACACACTGTCGGACACACAGTCAGACACACACACTAACAGACAGACACACACACACACACACTAACAGACACACACACACACACTAACAGACACACACATACACACTAACACACACACACACACACACACACTGACACACACTAACAGACACACACACACACTAACAGACACACACATACACACTAACACACACACACATACACACTAACACACACACACACACACACACACTAACAGACACACACACACTATCAGACACACACAGTCAGAGACACACACTCACATTAACACATTTTTTTTTTTATTTACTCCCCCCCCTCCCCTCCCCTCCCCTACCTTTGGGAATGCTGGGGGTGGCGGGGTTCTCCCATTCCCTGGTGGTCCAGTGGCTGCAGGACGGCACTGGCGGGCAGGCTGGGCGGCCGGCAAGGGAGCTCTTCCCCTGAGCTCTCTGCTCAGCTCCCTCGCGCGCCGCCCGCAGAGTGAGGCTGGGAGGCGGAGCCGGAATATGACGTCATATTCCGGCTCCCAGTCTCACTCTGCGGGCGGCGCGCGAGGGAGCTGAGCAGAGAGCTCAGGGGAAGAGCTCCCTCGCCGGCCGCCCAGCAACCAGCAACCAGCAACCAGCCCAGCATGTCTGTTAGCCGCAAGGCTAACAAGACATTTGCCTTGGGCATTTGGGGGCGGCGTTTTTTGCCGCCCCCTGGAAAATGCCGCCCAAGGCAAATGCCTTGTTTGCCTCGCGGCTAATACGCCCCTGACTCCTACCACCATGACAACTTCAAAAAGCATAAGTAGTCATGGATGTTTAAGTAACCATTTAAGGGAAATGTACTTTGGGAGTATCATATCATATCAAACTGGCTTTTTAGTTCTGAATTATTATTAATATGTGAATGAACTTGAAAATGGCTTTCTATGTAGCTCAAATGTTGCTGCTATTTACAAGATAAAGGTAAATGGCTAAGAAATAGTTAACAATAAAATGAAAAAAAGAAGAGGAAAACTTATGGAAAATAACCGAGAGCTATTTAGGCGTTTTGCACTGCTCCCAGACATTCACCTAGCCCAAGATTTTATCTGAAAACCAAGGTAAACTGCAAAGCAAATTCACAGAAAGTACATCTAACAGCAAACAGATGTATAACTAAAGAAATATAAACAGAGGCCTCTCCAGAAATTATATTTCCTGGCCATTCATGGCAGCATCACTTATGGGTTAGCTCCGTCCCCAACAGGAACAGGACAGGAAACAATTAATTAATTATAACCAGACTGTAGGCATAAAAGGTCCCTCCTCCCTCTAACCCACAGTCTTTGTTTCTGTCCTTCAACAGGACAAACAGGAATTAAATCCTACAAAAAAATCTTTTGAGGCCACCTTCCCATGTGTACCATGGGTTCTTACCAGATAAAGTCCAGCCTCTCTTTATCTGAAGAACTCAGTAATCAGCCTGCAAAAGCAGGACTAATGAGTTAGGTACATTTTAGTATATGTACCTCATCAATGGATTATACAGGGCTGTTTAAAAATTAACTATTGATGTGGGGTCGGTATATCCTTAAAAAATCCCTTTACAGGTATCAAAAACCCCCTCAGAGATTGTGGCAGAAAGAGAAGTCTGGGTAAGTTTACTTAAATTTATCTTACTCTAATGTCTGGTAAAGAGAAGAAGTCGTTCTGCCTTCCTTTTAGAGCTGTAAAGGTTTCCAGGGGTTTCCCAGAAGCTTGTGTGCGGGTATTTAGCTGGTATTCAGGTTACTTCCGGGTTCGGCAGGCAGAGCATGTGCAGAAACATTGGCGTCGTCCAGTTCCGTTTGCGTATGCGCAAACGGCCGTGTTTCTTAAAGAGAAAGCGCACCAAAATTTTAAAAAAAGTGAATCTTATAAAAAATATCCTCTGGTGCTGTCTGCAGTGTCCTGACTGAAGATTGAACAGTTTTTTCATTGAAAGGCTGCCCTAGACTGAAATAATATCTATAAGGTAAGTAATATGTATTTTTTCTTGCTGCCTTGTATTCTAAGTAAATTTAAAAGGATATTAAGTTCATTTTTTTTAAATGTTATTTAAATAGATGGCTTCTCACTCTAACTCAAGATCTGTATCTAGAAAACATAGGTGCGTCTTAAATACGTTTAACCTATAAAGGGGGGGGGGGGGGAGGGGGTAAAAGAGTGCCACTAAGGGCCCATAATATATTATTGTTAAAATGGTATTTTTTCAGCCCGAGCAATCCACAAGAGGATTCCCCAAGAAAACACAAAGAAAAATCCAATAGATGTGTTAATTGCACCCAGTTGAAGAAACCTTTGTAGAGAATGTCCGATAGAAGCCGCTGAGGTAATAGATAGAAGACAATCACCTCAAACTGATTTAAAGAAATTAAAGATAAAAGATAATAGGCGCTCACTATAGTAATTGGTAGGCAGGCAGCAGTAAACAAAACAAGGATTCCCCAAACCTTGTGAAATGAGTAACAGAAAAAACAGAAAAGAAGGCGTATACCGCGCCTAGTGATTTATATATGCAGAAAATACATACATATAATCTTGAGTATTCCAATTGGTCACAACCTCGGGAAAAAAAATTAAGATAAAAGGTAATAGTGCAATACAGTAAATTAGTTATCTTAAAGCAGTAAGTATGGCTATGTACAGTCCACTCACATTTGGATGATCTATAACAGAGCTCGGCTTTGATGCGCTTGGACGGTACAATCCCCGTCTCTGGATTTGTTGTAATTGCCACGAATGTTTTCAAAGTGCAGTATGCGTAGTAGATATAAAAGAGAAATAGCAGCCAGTGGTGAAGTAAGTACTAATAATATAATGAATAATAAATAGTATTGTACTTACAATTTCTAGAGCATATAACTTGCTCCAGTATAAACAGCTTAGGTGGTATAATCCCCACCAAGGATATATAGGATCCAGGAAATGAAAAGATGGTGAGTATAAAAAGTAACAAAAAAAAGTATACTTTAATATAATCAAACAAATAATAAAGGATAAAAAGTATATAAAATAAAGTCCCACTTAACGCGTTTCGCCTGATAGGCTTCTTCAGAAGTGTGGTATAACATCCTTGGGAGTCCGTTTATATATCCTTGTTGATTAGAAAATAGTGTCCTGGTGTGTCTTCTTCCTGGTTCCATGGGCCTGTCAATCATAGCAAGAAGAGCATTATGGCTGCACTACTGGGGAGCACACTATGCTTCTAAAGTGTCCCTGTGCCCTCTACTGTTACAAGGACTGATCCACCATGGAAAACAGTTACAACGGTCTCCAAGGATGTGGTGCACATTTGGAAGACAAATGGATACAAGGTATATGGGAGTCAAAAGAGTGAAGGTTGCACTCAAACCTGAGAGAACTGAGACATATTCTATGCCCTTTTGGGATTTCAGCAATGTATAAAGAATTCTTGGGTGAAAATTCAGATGGACAACAGAGCAGTGGCGTCATATATAAACCGACAAGGAGGAACCAGAAGCAAAGCGGTAGTGCTAGAAATATTTTCGCTGAAAGAATTTGCTCAAAACAAGATACAGGGTCTGAAAGCGGTCTACCTTCCGGGAAGAGAAAATGTTCTGGCAGACTATCTGAGTAGAACTACGATTCAATCGGGAGAATGGCAATTGCATCCAGAGGTATTTCAACTGATATCATTAAGGTGGGGCACACCTCAGATCGGCCCCCTGATGAGCCTCCTAACACAGGCGAAACGCGCGTCGGGTTGAAGTGTGGCACCTACCACTGATTTTGGGTTTGACACTTACCTGTTCCTTCAAAGGTTATCTCTATTCCTCGGACATCACCTCACTCAATTCCCGGTTGACCAGAACCATCCACTCTGGTTGCATTTTTATTATATAGTAACCAGGTTCCACCACTCTATCCATACGGGACGCTAATTGAACTCTCCGGGTGAACAGTAACCTTGAGCACCCATCAAGGAACTATCTATTATTTTTTAAGGGGAATATTAGGGCAAACACTAACTTTACATACCCTTCTTTCCTTTGCCTCTCCTACTACTTTACTATACCTGGTGCCCATGAAGGCACCATTCCACCTTTTTTGCATAAATTATTTCAGTTTATCATGCACATAGTAATTAGGTGGATTTTTTAGTATTTGATGGTTAGGATGTGAGCTTTGACATGTATATTCAGTTTACGTTACTGATCGCCTGACATTGGCATCCATTAGTAACTACAATAACTTCGATGCATATAGGTATGTACGTTTGCACCCTGAGGGAAACTAACTCTGATCTGATATCCATTTAGTCAGATTACAGTTCTCCCCTCTCTCCTTCTCCGATACCGATACCCGGTAACTCTTGTCTCTCTTACACTGCCTCTCACCGGTCACAACCCTGAGCCAGGGTCCGGTATGTGAATACGTTGTGATATATGTGCTCTGATATCACTCCTAGTACTATTTACCTTAGGAATACATA
This sequence comes from Pelobates fuscus, assembly GCF_036172605.1. Taxonomy (NCBI): domain Eukaryota; kingdom Metazoa; phylum Chordata; class Amphibia; order Anura; family Pelobatidae; genus Pelobates; species Pelobates fuscus. The sequence goes on from NC_086323.1 coordinate 84,505,242, forward strand.
TTCCATTAATCGGCTAGTGTTTTGAGTTAGAGACTGGTCTGTGACACTTTTGTGTCACCATATGACCCTTCTGTTCTCCGAAAGAGACCCACTTTCGGACTCATTTTTTACTGTAGGATATCGGTACTTTTGTGTCTAAATAATAACACTATACTACAAGTTATTGGTTACACTACTCCTCACTGACCTCATCTGTTGTTGGGCTACTGTCACATCTCCTCATATTGACGATTAGAGAACACTGTGGCACTGGCAACCAGCATATAGACTAATTGCGGCAGTAACAGCATTTCGCCAACTTGGCGGTAGTAGGGCAGTAGTACTGACATCGATTATTATTTAGCTTTTATCTGAGACACTATTCCTTCCTCCCAGTGTGTCTTACCACCCTTCTCTTTACCTTTTTCGTTTACATTTTTTCGTTATGTTTACCCCATCTTATTAAAGGGTATTTTTAACTGTTTTTTACCTAACTGTATTTACCGTGATGTACACTTTATTGGACAGATTCTTCTCCTTCTTGTTTAACACTCACCTCTAGGGTTACCCCCTGCTCTGTCCTTGTGATTGATTGGCCACCTCCACTTTCTCTATCCACACCTCAGATCGATTTCATGGCTTCATACTGCAATGCTCAAGTCCCGAAGTATTTCTCCCTAAAGGCAGATTATCGATCAGCATGACAAGATAACTTTTCCCATCGCTGGAAATTCGATCTGGGTTATGCATTCCCTCCCCTACCTATGATTCACAGATTATTGAGCAAAATTCGGAAGGAAGGGAAGATGGTTATTGCTATAATTACGATTTGGCCGAGGAGGCCTTGGTTCCCACTCCTGAACAGAATGTGCCTAGGTCCTCCGTGGCCTCTTCCTCAGGGAGCAGATCTGTTGATCCAAGGTCCAGCGATTCATCCCAATCCAAACCAATTGAATCTGGGGGTTTGGCTCTTGAGAAGCAGAGACTTTTAGAGCAAGGATTACCAGAGTCTGAGGTGGATACACTTTTAAAATCCACTTCTGCATGTTATCACACAATATGGGATATATTTTGCTTATGGTCAGAACAGAATTCCAAGAATTTCCTCCATCCTTCAAATATTAATGTTCTAGAATTTCTACATGAAGGGCTGGAGAAAGGCTTAAGTTTAAGCACTTTAAAAGTGCAGTCACCAGCCTTGTCTGCTCTGTGTAATACCTCCTGGGCATCGGATCCAATAATAGTGAGGTTCTTTAAGGCAGCATAAGGCCTCCTTCCAGAAATTATGCTCCTCCTTGGGATCTTCCCTTGGTTCTGGATGTTCTGTTGTTAATCTGGCGTACAAGACCTAGTTCTTGGTGGCAATCACTACGGCTAAAAGAATGTCTGATTTGAATCACGTTCAGGTTTTCCACGATAGAATTATCTTAAAACCTAGAATGGAATTCCTACCAAAGGTGGTTTCACTTTTCCACTTGGCACAGGAAGTTGTTCTGTCTTCCTTTTACCCAAACACTTCATCCACGGTAGAAATTAAGCTCCATCAATTGGATATGAAGAAACGTGTGATTAAATATCTAGAGGTCACTGATCAATCTAGAAAATCGCAGCATCTATTTCTTATCCCTTCCGGCTACATAAAAGGAGAGGCAGCTTCTACCACTACTTTGAGGCGTTGGGTTTCAAACACCATAAAAATGGCCTATCATGTCAAAAATCTATCTCCTCTGGAAAAGATAAAGACCCATTCTACTAGAGAATTGGCTACCTCCTGGGTTCCTGGGCTAATTGGGCAGAGGTTTCTCCTGACGACATATGCAGGGCAGCCTGGTCGTCTCCTATGGATGTGGCATCTTCATCCTCATCCTTTGGGAGAGGTGTTTTGTCCTCAGTTAACTCTCATGAATAAATTTATTTTGCAGCAGACTGATAGTATATATATATTTTTTAACCCTCCCTTTGTTCTGAGCTTGGGTATTACCCATAAGTGATGCTGCCATGAATGGACAGGAATATAGAACATTTTCTCCATACTTACCGTAATTTTCTTTTCCTGACTATAATTCATGGCAGCATCAGCAACCCTCCCATGGTTTTGTTTTAAAGCTTTATACTGGACTGTGGGTTAGAGGGAGGAGGGACCTTGTATGCCTACAGTCTGGTTATAATTAATGAATTGTTTCCTGTCCTGTTCCTGTTGGGGGCAGAGCTAACCCATAAGTGATGCTTCCATGAATTATAGCCAGGAAAAGAAAATTACGATAAATATGGAGACAATTTTCTATAATATATAGAGATATGAGTCAACTTTGAAAACTTTGGGAGCAATTTATTAATGAGGCATAGTGAACTTCTGTATGTAAAAATAATTAGACTTCTGCCGGACATACAAACTCAGAAAACGAGGTTTAGTTTTGATCCATTGACACACATTTATCTGACAGTTTGGCTTAATTATAAAGATAACATTCCATTTGGGATCTCCACAACTTGTTCATTTGACATTTCAGTTATTCTGAAAATCATTCATGGAGAATATTTGGGGAAACAATTTGGACAAATCAAAAATGGTGCAAAAATGGAGCAACTAGTGTACTGCAAAATATATAAATACGTGTATATATTTGTATATACATCGATGTAAATATATTACAGTACACGTTTTCCACCATTTGATACACAGATCAAATAACCATTAGAGGGAAAAAGAGGATGAATAGTACAAAACTTATATATATATATATTTATGAAATATATAATGTATACATGTATTAATATAGATTAATATAGATTTTTTTTTTGCTGCTCCTTCTTTTCTTCCCTTTATTGGTCACTTATCTCACTTGATCTGTGAATAAAACCAACATTTAGTGACTCTCCCCTAGCTATCAATAATCTTTTTTTACCATTAATTATCTATTTCTTGGCACCATAGACGGAATGCTGAATGCCGAAGCAAACAAACATGCTTATCAATAACATCAAGATTTCCATGATAATATGCGTAAGAGAAACATATGATAACATTATTATCTAGCAGACAGGGATTTATTCACCAATGATGGGCTGAGGCATTAATGAATACGAAAAATAGTTTAGGCAAACATAGCAGGAACAATATATGATTAGCAGATTTTTTTTCCATTTTAAATGTTTTGGACTAAAATGTGCCTTATCAAGGTCCCCCAGCAATGTTGTGCAGTCAGCATTTTCAACTTGTCCTCGGGAATGCAGTAAGATCTTTATTATAAGTCTCTGCCAAGTGTGACTGAAATATGATAGCTTTATTATTTTTATATAAATATAAAGATAATGAAATTCAATGAGTATTCTCACCCATATTCTGCATTTTTTCATTAATCCAATTAGTTTATCAAAGAGATAGTTTCATAAAGTTCCCATAGTATATGAAGTTCAAGGTCCCAAAGTTACTGTATTTAAGGTTAAGGCTATTTTAGTACAATATGTATGTCAGATTTTGTTTTATGTGTGTGCTTACATTGTCACAACGCGCATGGAGAGGCAGGCGCACCGCACTAATTTACCTGGCGCTTACCGTGGCAGAGGCTCCAAGTGAGTCTTGGTGTCTCAGCCGCCATTGAGGTCTGCCACTTCTCTGCGGTACACCACAAGTGTCTGTCATCTGTAGAGGGATAGCCTTTTATATTTTTATATTAGGCGCATTACACTTATGGGAGTTATTAGTAATCTCTGTTTGTAGATGTTTTTTAGTCTCCCATTCTATGATCATCAGTCTGTCATTTCTGTTGACATGTTTTGAAGCAATTAAGCTTATATGTGATATTCACCTGCCGTGATGCAGTTTGTTAATATTATTTTTATTTCACACGCTGGGTGCTATTTACGTTTTATGATTGTATATAGGTATCCATGGTGATGACCCCTGGCCGCGTCATTGAGCGTGACACCGCGCGGCTGCAGACGCTCGTCAGGTAGCCTGCGGCAGTCCCGGTCCGGGCGTCCATGGAGTCATATGTATCACAGGTGGGGGTGAGTAAATATCATTTTTATGCTATATATGTGGGTTTGTTTGTATGCACAGTGTGTCCTGATGAAAGCTTGAGGGGATCAAGCTGAAACGTTGACCTTGTGATGTTTTAAGTTGAGGTAAATAAAAGTTAAATTTTAGATTAGTCCTTTGAGTGCTATCCTTTGCTATTTTGTGTATTTTTGGCTGACAAGCACCAGGCACTTGATATTTGGATTGGTGGAGTGCAAGATTCTTTTGCTTTTTGTACATATTATATATATATATATATATATATATATGTAACGTCATACTAAGTGTATTTTAATATTAATATAAGTACATATATTAGTATTAAAATACATAAAATACACTTAGAATGACGTTATATATATATATATATATATATATATATATATACACACACATATACACACACGTATAATTACAATAATAAATAAATAAAATAATAAAATAAATAAATATTGAAACAAAATTTAATATAAATTATATATTCATATGTAATTTCATTCTAACTGTATTTTGTTATTAATATATATATATATATATATATATATATATATATATATATAAAATACAAATAACCGCAAATATATATATTTTTTTATTATTTATACATTTTTATTGTTTTGTAAATATACAATGCAAAATGTACAGTAAAGTTAAGTGAGGTAACAAATTGACAATTGGTCAAAGATTACAAGTTCAAAATGAGAATGATGAAACATCTTATTTAACATTAATATAAAAGATAATAACAGTCGAGTAGACACTGTGATCTTAGTCTAAATTGTTGTCAAGACTTGGGTGACTATGAATTCAGTCCAAAGAGTCTTTAATAGATATGGGTCTATATCGATATGTTAGAAGGAGGACAATAAAAGGGCAAACGATACTATAAAAGATATATAAGTTTCCATTTACAATGTATTCTTGTTTACTTTCGTTTTGTTCCTAGGTAGGAAGATGAGAAGTGGAAGACCAAGTCGCAATTTGAGGTGTTGGTTAGGTGAGTAGATTGTGATTGTGAGGTAGTGCATGTGTGTTGAGAGAAGTGAACAGACAGAGATGTTAGATCTTCGAGAGGGTCGTTGTATAAAGGGCTGATTTATGTCATAACCCCCAAATATGTAAGGTGAATCTTTTTATTTTTCAGTAGCTTAGATCAGTGTTTGCTTATGTGTGTATAGTATATATATTAGATTTCACTTGTATAAAGTTGAGTTATTTAAACGTTTATTCGTATCTTCAAGTATTTTATTGTCCGAATGCGGGTAGATAGGTAGAGTAAGAAAACTAGGAAGAGGGGAGGGGAAAGAAAAGTGTACCAAGTTTGAATGAGCTGAGTACTCTTACACCCATTCGTGGGTAAGGCTGTTATATGAATTCCATGGATTCCAAATATCTTGAAATTTAGGGAGTCTCCCTGATTTAGCTGCTGTAATTTCTTCCATCAATTTGATCTCGTCTACCCTCAGCACCCACTCTCGAATCGAGGGAGCTTGAGTTTGTTTCCAATATTTAGGGATGAGTTGTGATGCTGCCATTGCTAGGTGACAGAACAAGTTATGATCAATCTTTGTAAGTTCTTGTAATGGGAGAAGGAAAATATAATGCTCCGATGTGCGTGTAAAGGATTTTTGGAATATCAGTTGGATAATTGTATGTATTCTTTTCCAGAATTTGTCTATTATCGGACATTACCACCAAATGTGGGCATGGTGTGCGTCCAAAGTTTCACATCTCCAACATAGATTTGCTGAGTTGCTGTAGAATTTGTAAAGTTTAGCTGGAGTATTGTGCCAGCGGGATAGTCTTTTGCGGTTGCATTATTTTGCGTGTGTTGATATGGAGGATTTGTGGATTAGTCTAAAGGCCTTTTTCCATTGCATGTTGGTTAGGGTGATTTGTAATTCCTCAGTCCATTTCAGGATGAAGGCAGGAAGGTGTTGAGGCTGCGCTTCCCTGAGTATGGAATGCATAGTTGATAGTGTTCTAATTTTTGGAGGGTGTTTGGTACAAAGGAGCTCAAAATCAGTAAGAGACCTATTACCCATCGGTAAGAGTTATCTAGTGGTGGTAAAATGTTTCAACTGGTCATAGAAAAAGAGTTGGATCCCAGAGTGTTTGTCAGAGCCTGTGAGGTCTCGCAAGGGAAAAGTTTATTTTCTCGTGTTGCGTCACATAATTTCAGAAAAGGACCATTACACTAAAGACCTAATTGTTTCCCTGAAGTGCCATCGTGTAAATATGGGTTGAGAGTTAGAGGGTAAATAGGCGAGGGGTATGGCGATATCTTCGTTTGAGACCTTATTTTGAGCCAGATGTGTATTGAGGATGAAATTGTTGGATGTTTGTTGAGTGTTCCCATAAGTTGATTATCTATATGGATCCAAGGAAGTATATGAAGTGGGACTTCAGAAGAGCTGTTTTCAATTTCAACCCATTGGAGTATACTGGGAGTGTTCGTCCATTCATAAATCCTTTGTAAGTGGGTCGCTCTATAATAGTTGACTATGTCTGGAAGATTTAAGCCGCCTTGATCACGTTTTCTTTATGTGCCCACACAAATTTCACAAATAGAGATTTGATGGTAGAGAAGAATTTAGTCGGGATTTTTAGTGGAATTGTCTGTATTAGGTAGAGGATGCGGGGAAGAATATTCATTTTGAAAATGTTTACTCGGCAAAGCATACCATTAAGCTCGGCTGCCGGTCACGCCCCCCAAATATATTATATATATATATATATATATATAAAATTACATAAAAGATTACATTAGTATACACATAGAATTTAAATATCTATAAATGCATATATTAAAATTCTACATGTATATTTAAGTAATCTTTTAACATAATTATGTGATTTGATTTATTAAAATTTGATTGACATGCCTGACAACACAGGGAGAAAGTGCAGAGAATTTAATTCGCAAGCACTATATTTGACCCTGTAACTCTCCAAGACACCATAAAACCTATTAATGGGGGGTACTGTTGTACTCATGAGACATCGCTGATTACAAATATGTGCATTTTCTGCAGTAAAATCTAACAGTATTATGACATTCACATGTCAGTCAGAAATACAAATTTAAAAAAAAAAACGTTTTTTCTCACATTTTTTTTATTTTATTCATAATAAATTATGTTCCATATATGGATAGTTAATGATAAATTAACTCCTGAACTCCTGAACAAAATGATATATAATAAGTGTGGGTGCACTTGATGTGACAGCGGTGAATTACGGTTGAACAGACATATAGCGCAAATTCCAGTTTTTGTTTACGTTTTGTTTTGATCAGAACGTGCACTATTGACTCCGTCCTGAAGGGGTTAACTTCTTGCTGCTTCCTTACACTCGTTCTCACATACATAACAAAACAGGAGGAGCTTAAACTGTGATTCCAAAACTTTTTCAACACTGACTTTATGTATTGAGTCACAGTAACGTTTTATACTCAGGAGAAGCAGATATCTATTAACTCTAATCTTCCCACATCCAGAATTGGACATTTTGATTCCAAGAGGTAAGTACATAGAATGAATAAGAGTAAGAATGAGCACTGTCATTCTCAGTTAGAATAAATGACTAATCAAATACAATCAAGGTAGCCTACATTGTTACTATTATTTATATAGAGAAAGAGAGAGTGTAACGCTCATATCTGTAATGTAAGCAGTTATGCAATCTGAAATAAGGATGTCTTAACTATGTCTGAGTAGGCTCATTTTAACGAGACTTACAGAGATTTCTATCTTTTCAGATTGTAATTGTAGTTCAACGGTTTAATTTGAATCTCCGTTCTTGGAATAGTTTAATGAAAGCGTTTTACATTGAATATGCTCTCAAATATATAGCTGCTGTATTAGAAATTTTGAAAATGTGTTATGTGTTGTAGCATATATAAATTTTTCTTCTTTGACAAAATGTAACTTGAAACAGTTATGTATTCTTTTTGCTTTATCTTCCTGACCCATTTATTGAAGTCATTAGAGCAATTTTCAGCCACGATTGTTAAAGGAACACTATAGTCACCTAAATTACTTTAGCTAAATAAAGCAGTTTTAGTGTATAGATCATTCCCCTGCAATTTCACTGCTCAATTCTCTGGCAATTGAGATACAATTATTTAAGGTAAATTGCATATTGTATTGAAAGTGAATCCAGGTTTTTTTTCATGCAGGCTCTGTCAATTATAGCCAGGGGAGGTGTGGCTAGGGCTGCATAAACAGAAACAAAGTGATTTAACTCCTAAATGACAGTGAATTCAGCAGTGAAATTGCAGGGGAATGATCTAGACACTAAAACTAGTAATTTACGTGAATATAGTGTTCCTTTAAATAATTGTATCTCAATCTCTAAATTTAACTTTAATCACATACAGGAGGCTCTTGCAGGGTCTAGCAAGCTATTAACATAGCATCGGATAAGGAAATCTTAACTAAACAGAACTTGCAATAAAGAAAGCCTAAATAGGGCTCTATTTACAGGAAGTGTTTATCGGCTGTGCAAGTCACATGCAGGGAGGTGTGACTAGGGTTCATAAACAAAGGGATTTAACTCCTAAATGGCAGATGATTAAGCAGTGAGGCTGCAGGGGCATATTCTATACACCAAAACTGCTTCATTAAGCTAAAGTTGTTCAGGTGAGTATAGTGTCCCTTTAACTTGTTTTGCTGAACAAATGCATAAATACATTGCATATCTGTCATAGTTCTTATTAGGCTATGTCCCCATTTAAATAGAAATCCCCCCAAGTATGAAATTTAAAGGAACACTCCATGCACATAATCACTATGGTGCTGTGGGTCCTGGTACCTTCCCAGGATAAGTAGTGAAGCTTTGAATGGTTTGAAAACATACCAGGGGTCTAACAGGTACCAGCCATAACCCCAGAAACTATCTGCAAAAAGCTAAGCCAGCATTGCACTTAAGAGCTAAGCTCCACAGACATTCTGCCCAAGAGCTTCTGGCTCCTAAAGTCTGGTATCGAAAACTGGCAGATTCCAGGTAGGCTTTCCAACCTTTTGCAATTGGTATGACTACTAACCTGGGAGTGCACCAAGGCACTCCTGGCACAATTACAATGACAATGAAAGCGTAGCATAGTGTTTAGGGTGCTTGAAGTGTTGTTTTAAGAAATACATGTGAAGCTGAACTGAGTATTTATTTTTTCACTGCAAATTGACATTTTTTTCTTCATTTTCTTAAAGAGTTACTCAAGCACCATGACTACTACAGTGTTTTGAAGTGGTCATGGTGTTCTGAGTCTGTATGTGCAGCATTTCACTACTAAACATTAAAAATAAAGATATATGTTATCTTGCTGCAAGAGCTCTAACTCCAACTTCGGGAGCATCATTAGTATGCCATTATATCAATTCTGTGAATATTGCATGCACATTCATTAGATAAAAGCATTCAGCTGATGATCTCGGACAATGAATGACCTCATGCACACTAGGAGGATTGGTGCCTGATAGAGGATTAGATAAGAGGGCAAACAATTGCAAAACTTTTTGTCACATTACCGGACAACGGCAAGTTGTTGTGGTTACGATGCAAAATATTTTTTTCATACTGGATCAGAACACATGTTTGTAATCTAATTTAGGAACACATGCTTGTAATCTGATTCTTTTGAAACTCCACTTGGTTCAACTAACCAATTCTTTTTAACATCACATTTTTCATTTTTATTTTTTCCAGTATTGAGAACTATTATTACTGGTAACTCTTGCAGGACTGGTTAGACAGCCTTTCTTTAAACTCTATGACATCTTTAAACTCCATGACTTATAGAAGATTTTATGGCTTGATTCCTTAAATTCAAATCAAAATGCTTATGCTATCTTTAATCGATTTGTATGTAACTTGAGAATATATATTGCACAATGCATACCATTTTTCAATAGAATGATTATCTTTAAAGAAAAAGCAAGGCACATAACAGAACTGATTTGTCTCTTGTGCAGAGAGAGCATGCCTACATTCTGGTTCTGGACTGCTCTTATGGATGGGATCAGTCTTATGTACAACAAATGGTATAGGTTCATTCTGTAATGGCACAAGTGAGCAAAAATAGTTTTGAGACCTGAGCTGTGATTTTCCAAAAGGCTAGCTATTGAGTTTTTGTCTGTACTCAAAAATCTCATATTCTCTGTTTTTCTTGCAAATGACAGAGTAAACTATTTTATACATATTTAATTAGATTAAACCATTAATTAATACATCACATTCAGGGAGATTTATCAAGGTTACCTAAAAGATGATGCATAGTGCTACAAATAGGGGAAATAGACATGGAAATTAGTAGCACCATTAAATGGACACTTTGTAGCAAATTGTACTTTTGTATATGTTTTTTATTATTAAATGGAGTGCACCAGCATATACCACAATGTTGTACAATGGGTGTCATATGTACTGAAAGGCTCCATCAGCTGTTCCAACTCATGTGGCAACAGGAGACAATTCTCCAGGAATTCAAAGATGCCTCCATCATACATCTGTACAAGAGGAAAGGGAACCGGCAAGCATGTGATACCCATAGAGGTATATCCTTACTCTATATCACATATAAGATATGTATCAGGACCCTGCTGAGTCACCACACAGTGCACATTGACCAGGCACTTCTGTCATTGTGGATTCTGGACCATTCTGGGATCAATGACATGACGTTTGCTGTGAAACAACTGCAAGAGAAGTGTCAGGAGCAGAACTCTGAACTGTTCTTAACCTATGATGCAAAATAGAGTAGGGGATTATCTGCTAAACACAGATCAAATGGAAAAACATAGCGTTTAACTGTGTGAGAGTAAATGAGGATATATAGTTAACAATTGGCCACTCACAAATTTTCAGATGTAAAAAAGCCTTGAGTGTAATCTTTTTCTTCAAAGTTTAGTTCAAAGTTCTTCTATGTTCATCCTCACACTCCCATCAGTAGTTTAGGAATATTTGCTCAAAAGAGAAAATATATATGGAAAAATAAGGTGCAATTCCAGAGTATAGTAAAAATAGATTTAATAACTTACATGTATGTTTAAAACAATAAGCATATCACCACTGGGCGTCCTACGCGTTTCGTCCTAAGATAGGACTTCCTCAGGGACTTGGTTCATCAATGACAGCAAGAAAACAAATATATAAAACATTCCCCCCCCCAAGTTCTTATATATCCCCTCCGGGCGTTCATCATTCAATCATTCTCGGCCGGTGTTGTTTCACTATTCAGGCGGCACTTCCTGTTTGGATGGGATGTTGTTATCACGCACGTCTTCTGCGTTCCAGGTGTGCGTTCCACATACCCGGAAGTGGGTAGCGATCGTCAATTTGCAGTATTTTCTCGGAGGCATGAAAGTGAATAAGAGCACATGAGGGGGAAAGGCATTAAAAAACTCTGGATCGCTCTGGATAGCACAATATGTTTATGGATACGAAAAAGTATCCCTTATTATCCTATTCTAAACTACAAAAAATGAATATATCAATAATTATTGAATATATATATAATATATAAACCATGAACTGTACATAAGTCATATACATATATATATATATGATCCCAATCTATAAAATAAAATTAAACACAATAAAACAGGTGTGTACATTAAAGCTGATACATTCCAGATGGGGAAGGAAATCTATATTAAAGAGTATGATGTTCCATATATATTAGTTACTTAGTTCCCCATCCTAAGAATGTGTACAAAATATGCAAATCAAACAGACAACTTAATATTGCCTTACTTTTCTTACAATGTATAAGTGATTAGGTGAGGTGGAAACCCTTGTATATACACCAAGCACTTCTCCCCTTCATCTCACCCTTCTACAATGTTTAAGTATTTTCCATCAATAGAGTTCTCTTTTTTTAAAATTCCCTTATAATTTATTTTTGGACTTTTTTATATGTATGTATATAAGCCCCCAACTTTTAGTGGCAATGCCGGTATTAATTTCTATTTTGATGGCAAAAGTCAATAATAGGTTGTATTGTATAAGAGTATTCTAATGGGCTTTCTCAATTGATACCCCAATCTAAAGTTTGGCCAAAAATGCATAAAAAGATTAAATAAAAAGATGAAATAAAGAGATGAAATAAAAAAATGAAATAAAAAAGAAGAAGTGCAACATCTATAGAAATATTCCATGTGTAACCTCAGTTAATCCTCAAAAACTGATGGGAGTGTGAGGATGAACATAGAAAACTTTGAAGAAAAAGATTACACTCAAGGCTTTTTTACATCTGAAAATTTGTGAGTGGCCAATTGTTAACTATATATCCTCATTTACTCTCACACAGTTAAACGCTATGTTTTTCCATTTGATCTGTGTTTAGCAGATAATCCCCTACTCTATTTTGTATGTATGCTGAAGACAAGAGGAAGTCTTTGGGGACCTTTTCTGGATACTTCACCGTATACAGGGAAGCTCCATATTTTGTATACTAATCACTGTTTTCACTGGAGTTGTGTTCACATATTTTGTTTGTTTGCATATACTTAACCTATGATGACCTGACCAAGATCTTTGATACAGTTTGTAGAGAGGGCCTGTGGAACATCATGGCCAATTATGGATGCCCAAGGAAGTTCATCGTCATGGTCCAACAACTCCATGAAAGCATGCATTCATGGGTCCAGGATAATGGCGAGTCATCTGAGATGTTCCTGTTACAAACAGTGAAGCAGGGTTATGTCCTGGCATCTACACTTTTAAGCATCATGTTTTCTGCTATGCTGACCAATGCTTTCAGAGACAGACGTTGAAATTGGCATCAGGTACTCCACTGACAGTCATCTGAAGGAGGCTTCATGCAAAAACCAAGATATCATCAACAATTTCCTGTTTGCTGATGAATGTGCCCTTAACGCTGCCTCAGAAGTTGACATGCAATGCAATGTAGAGAAGTGTTCCAATGCCTGTGCAAACTTTGGTATAACAATCAGAACAAAGAAGGCTGAAATTTTGCATTAGCCCAACATCACCATTGATGGCTAGAGACTTAATGTACTGAACAGATTTACTTACTTTGGCAGCAACTTGTCCAATAACACCACCATAGACAATGAGGTGAATATCAGACTTGCTAGATCTAGTGCAATCTTCAGCAGATTATATGCCATTGTCTGGAATAGAAGAGGTATCACAACTCAAACAATGTTAAAATTATACAGGGCGGTTGTTCTCCCCACACTGCTCTATGCTAGCGAAATTTAGACCGTGTATCAGTGCCATGCCTAAAAACTGAACTACTTCCACACAACAGGCCTCAGAAAAAGGACAAGACAAGATCCAGGACACTACTTAGCATTTTTACCACCTTGATACAATCACAGTCATGCTGAGCAGGGCATGTAGTCTATTTGTCAGACCATTGGCTAAAAAAGAAAAAAATATAATTTTTTATGGTGAGCTGCAGCAAGGACAGTGGTCCCATTGAAATTTTGTTTTGTATGAATGATTTCGTACTAAATAAAAATGTAATTCGGCAATCCCGAATTTCGTCCACGAACTATTCATTTTCGAACGAAATTCGTTAAAAAGAATTTGTTTTCGTCTATTAGGACGAAAACAGCACTGCGCATGCGCAAAAAAAAAAAGCAAGGAGGGAGCCGGCAGCGCTATCAGCTCCCTCCTTGTAATAAATAACTATTCCTACACCTCCCAGCATAAAAACTAATGGAGATCACTATGACCCCATGCCGGGAGTAGGGGCATGTCGCCTAAACAAATTTAAAAGTAATCGTGACTGGGCAGCTATTGCATACCCCTATCTGTGCCAGGTCCCCCCGTGTAGCAGGCGCATGTTGCCTAAACAGCGAGCTGTCATTTAAAACTGAATATAAAAATCTGTATCTTATAGACATGTGCATTCATTTTCTTACGAATATGATTTCGTCTGAAAATCCCGTTTTTTTGTATTTGTTTACTAAAACGTAAACAACTAGGACCACCAGGGAAGGCAGCACCTTCCTGCATGGCAGAACAGCTCCCCCTACTCCCATGCTAAAGGTAAGAAGGGAGGGGGGGGATATAACCTTTTTTTTTATTAATAAAAAAATAAATATACATTTAGATAAAAAATACATTCACACACACAGCACCCCCAGACACACACAACCCCCTTACACACACAACACCCTTACACACACAGCACCCCCAGACACACTAAGCACCCTTACACACAGAGCACCCTTACACACACAGCACCCCCTTACACACACAGCACCCCCAGACACACACAGCACCCTTACACACACAGCACCCCCAGACACACACAGCACCCTTACACACACAGCACCCCCAGACACACACAGCACCCTTACACACACAGCACCCTTACACACACAACACTCCCTTACACACACAGCACCCCCAGACACACAAAGCACCCTTACACACAGAGCACCCTTACACACACAGCACCCCCTTACACACACAGCACCCCAGACACACACAGCACCCCAGACACACACAGCACCCTTACACACACAGCACCCCCAGACACACACAGCACCCTTACACACACAGCACCCCCAGACACACACAGCACCCTTACACACACAGCACCCTTACACACACAGCACCCCTTTACACACACAGCACCCCCAGACACACACAGCACCATTACACCCACAGACACACACAACACCCTTACACACAGATCACCCCCAGACACACACAGCACCCTTAAACACACAGCACCCCCAGACACACACAGCACCCTCAGACACACACAGCACCCTCAGACACACACAGCACCCAGACACACAAAGCACCCAGACACACAAAGCATATATATAAAATCTATAAAATAACCCTCAGTGAGTTAACAAAGAAAATTAGAAACCTAGAATGTGACGGTAGATAAAAACACCCTCACACACAGCACCCTTCTTACACACACACACTGCACCCCTCACACATACAATAGTCCAAATATATATATTTTAATCAAAGATCTCATCCTACCTGACTCACCGGTGATATTCGCCACTATTGACGTGAAGAGCTTATTTACGATTATTCCCCACGATTTAGGGATTTATTTATTTATTATTGCCATTTATATAGCGCCAACAGATTCCGTAGCGCTTTACAATATTATGAGAGGGGGATTTAACTATAAATAGGACAATTACAAATAAACTTACAGGAACAATAGGTTGAAGAGGACCCTGCTCAAACGAGCTTACATTCTATAGGAGGTGGGGTGTAAAACACATTAGGACAGGAATTTACAATCAAATAAGGTGGGCTGCCCTTTAGGAGAGGGCAAGAGACAGGTATGTGAGGTAAGGGTTAGTCTTGGAGGCCATAAGCTTTCCTAAAGAGATGGGTTTTAAGGCACTTCTTAAAAGATGCAAGACTAGGGGAGAGTCTGATGGCGGTAGGCAGGCTATTCCATAGGAAGGGAGCCGCCCGTGAGAAGTCCTGCAAGCGCGAGTTGGCCGTACGAGTGCGGACAACGGACTGGAGGTGGTCATGGGCAGAACGGAGAGACCGAGAAGGGACATACCTATGGATCTGTGAGGAGATATAAGAGGGGCTAGAGTTGTTCAGTGCTTTATAGGTGTGAGTTAGTACCTTGAATTGACTCCTATAGCATACAGGAAGCCAATGTAAGGACTGGCAGAGGGGTGAGGTGTGAGAGAAACGACTAGAGAGGAAAATCAGTCTAGCAGCAGCGTTCATTACGGACTGTAGGGGTGCAGTACGGCTTTTGGGAAGACCAATCAGGAGAGGGTTACAATAATCCATGCGGGAAATTACTAGAGCATGGACAAGCTCCTTGGTAGTATCTGGTGCAAGAAAGGGGCGGATGCGGGCTATGTTTTTAAGATGGAATCTACAGGATTTGGCAACATGCTGGATGTGAGGCTCAAAGGTGAGACCAGAGTCAAGTATGACGCCAAGACAGCGCGCTTGCAAGGATGGACTGATGTTGGTACCACAAACTTGGAGGGAGAGCGAAAGAGGAGGATCAGTATTAGGAGGAGGAAAGACAAGGAGCTCATTTTTTGAGAGATTGAGTTTCAGAAAGCGGGATGACATCCAGTCAGAGATGGAAGAAAGGCAAGCAGTGACACGTTGCAGGACGGCAGGGGAGAGGTCCGGGGAGGAGAGATATAGCTGGGTGTCATAAGCGTACAGGTGGTAGTGAAATCCAAAAGAGGTAATAAGTTTGCCAAGAGAGGCAGTATAAAGAGAAAATAGAAGGGGACCAAGGACGGAGCCTTGGGGAACTCCAACCGAGACAGGGCAAGGGGAGGAGGTATCATTAGAAAAGGAGACACTGAATGAGCGTTGGGAGAGATAAGAGGAAAACCATGAGAGGACAGAGTCACAGAGACCAAGTGATTGAAGAGTTTGAAGAAGGAGAGCATGATCAACGGTGTCAAAGGCCGCTGAGAGGTCAAGAAGAATTAGTATGGAGTAGTGGCCTTTGGATTTAGCTGTGATTAGGTCGTTAGTAACTTTGATAAGGGCAGTCTCTGTAGAGTGGAGAGGGCGGAAGCCAGATTGAAGGGGGTCAAGGAGAGAGTTGGAATTGAGGAAATGAGACACACGGGTAAAGACAAGTCTTTCCAGAAGCTTTGAGGAAAAAGGGAGCAGGGATATGGGACGGTAGTTAGAGGGGGTGGATGGGTCGAGGGATGTTTTTTTTAGTATAGGTACTACAGTGGCATGTTTAAGGTCAGCAGGGATGATGCCAGAAGAGAGCGAGCAGTTGAAGATGTGTGTTAGAGAAGGCACGAGACAAGTGGAGAGAGATCTAATAAGGATAGAAGCATTACGTTCTTGGTTATGTGAGAGTGACAATTACCAAGGACCACCCATAGAATTTTTGATGGAATGCCTTGAGTTTTTATTATTTAATAATTACTTTAGATTTGAAAATAATTTTTACATCCAACTTCGGGGGACTGCAATGGGATCGGCCATAGCACCATCTTATGCTAATTTTTAAATGTATATCTTTGAGCAGGCTAAGATTTTGGATAAATTTGGTGCACATATTATTTCGTACCACAGGTATGTGGACGATGCATCTCCGGTTGAACTTACACTCAGTTGGAGTATGGACAAAATACAGTTCTTGGACATGGAGGTGTACAAATGTAAGAACAAAATCGTTTTTTGTCTTTATAAGAAATCGTCTGATCGCAACACATTACTACACTTTACCAGCTTCCATCCTCCTGCATTAAAGAACTCTTTACCTATTTCGCAATTCCTCAGGGTTCTGAGGAATAACTCGGAAAGCATAAATCGTGACACACAAATTGAGACAATGCGACAGGCCTTCCTTGAAAGGGGATACCATAAATACACTTTGAAGAAAGCTTTAGATCGGGCCTATGAGATTTTTGACAAAGGTACCAACCGGAATAATGTTGCACAAATTACTATTCCGATGAAATTCAATTCAGCAAGTGTGAACATTTCACAAAGTATCAAAAAACGGTGGGACATTTTATCGGCTGATAATTCTCTTAGCACCATTTTTTCTAATCCCCCTAGGATAGCCTATAGTAGGCTCAAAAGTCTCAAAGACCTACTTATGAAGACGGATTTACCAAGAGAAAATCTGATTTTGACTAAACCCATCAAGATGGGTTGCTTTAGATGCACTGGATGTGTCACATGTGGACACATGTTGACTGGTTCATCGTTTGTGCATCCACATTCTGGTACAAAATATAAGATCAGACATCACATTACATGTCTGACAGACCATGTTATATATCTCATCTCTTGTCCATGTGGACTATGCTACGTTGGCAAAACGGACCTAACTCTTCGGGACAGAATCAGGGGGCATCGATCATCAATTATGACAGCTTATAGAGATGGGAAAATGGACAAACCAGTGGCCAAGCATTTTTTGGAATTTAACCACAGATTACCCACCTTGAAGTTTATTGCCATCGATGTGATACCAACTCTAACGAGAGGAGGGGACCGTTCCAGATTACTGCTCCAGAAAGAAACTTTTTGGATCAAACAATTGGACACCCTACAACCTAAGGGACTTAATGAATACATTTCATTTTCTTCCTTTTTGGAAACTCGGTAGTTTAGTATTTTGTATATATTTTTTTGGAACCCGAACAGATCTAGATTATTCTACTTATGTGATTTGTTATAGCCATTAGGTGTTAATTTGTAACCCTAGACATTGGTACTTTATTACTTAGATATATGTCTATTTATGGCTCTATCTTTACTGATGCAGTTATTTATACTTATATCTCTCCACCGGCCAGTTCCTTTTTTCTTTTTCTTTTTCTCTTTTGTCTTTTTCTTTGTTGTTCTTTTTGTAGATATATTTCTATCTTGGAACAGACAGTAACCAATGGGAGAGATTTAATTATATACATACACTCAAAAAATTTGTTTTCGTTATACCTAGGTACACACCTTTATATATGACTTATAGACACTAGATCTCCTACACACACACACACTGCACCACCTACACACACTACATTCCTTGTAAACAAACACATACAACATTCTCTAAACACACCCTCTCTACAACCCCTACACACACTACATCACCTATACACACACACTACAGCCCATATGCACACACTCGCTACATCCCCTATACACACACTCTCTACACCCCCTAGCCACACATATTACATCACAAACACGAATGAAATTGACCTATTTACACAATACCACACCACACTCTACACACACGCAATCCCACAAGCAGGCTCCAAACACATGCACCATATGCTTTCCTGGCCCTTTGGTCCTCTGGTATCCCACTTGTGGAGACACCAGAGACAATTTAAAAGCAAACACAGCACAAGCATGTTATTAAATTTGCTTGAGCTGTGCAGAACAAATACAGGGCCTTTTTCTAATGCTAGAGCTCTTCAGCGGGGCTCTGCACATTGAACCAACATGCTCACTTTGAGAGGGGGCGTGCTTGTCATTAGTGATGACAAAACACACCCTCTTTGGCCCCGCCCCCTTCTTAGGGGGCTGCTTTGATTGAAAAACGCCCCGGGCTTATTTTTTTCCCAGTCCGGCCCTGCACACAAATGGAACCTGCACTAGCAATTCATGGATTACTTAGTGATCCTCGTCGAATCGATAGACGAGCAACATGTACATGTATATGTGTATGTATGCATATGTATGTGTGCAATATTCTGAAGAAGAACATTAGGTTGTTCAGAAGCGACTTGTAAATGTTAGGATCAGAATTCCAAACAATTCTCAATTCAGTAAATCACCCTATATATTTTCATGTATTTCCACTCAAATTAACTTTAAACACCATAACAACGTTATAGAATTTTTTTTTTTTATCCAAACCAGCAGATGGAATTAAAAGGAAGATGTGTCTATATCATATGCAGAAACTATGCTGTGTCCTGCATGTACTAGTCTGGAGGGCATTACCTGCTTTTTTTTTTTTAAATGAGATATCATCATATTTTATACACTGTAAGGTTCGGTTTACAATAAACAAATTATGCAGAAAAAAAAAAGATTCAGATCTCCAGTGATAAATTGAAACATTTAGGCAACCTGCCAGACTGTCATTACTTGAGGGGCTTTTTTAAAATACTGCTCTCCTCAGTTGCAGTCAAAACACTTCAGTACATGTGTATTAACCAATTATCTTGTTTAGTATCTGGACTGTGAGGAAATCTTGTAACAAAATATACAAGTGGCAGTTAAAACAAAAGTCTTCTTTATTTAGTCAAACCATAAATGAGACACACGCAAGACCCACCTCATGTAATGGGTTTCGTGCTGAGCTTAGATATAATCATAGGTAAAATTAGTTTTACTCCTTATCCTCATCACCATACTCCCACAGGTATTCAAACACTGGTAGTGATGTCGCGAACATAAAATTTTCGGTTCGCGAACGGCGAACGCGAACTTCCGCAAACGTTTGCGAACCGGCGAACTGGGCGAACCGGGCGAACCACCATAGACTTCAATGGGCAGGCGAATTGGCCACAATAGTGATGGAAAAGTTGTTTCAAGGGGACTAACACCTGGACTGTGGCATGCCGGAGGGGGATCCATGGCAAAATTCCCATGGAAAACTACACAGTTGATGCAGAGTCTGGTTTTAATCCATAAAGGGCATAAATCACCTAACATTCCTAAATCACAATGGATATGGATTGACACCTGACATATGACATATTGATACCTTGACATATGATACACACTGACACAGAGCAGAATAGGAACTGTTCCCCCTACATAGGGTCACTTGGCAGATATGGATTGACACTTGTCCTCAGGGACCCTGATACACACTGACACAGAGCAGAATAGGGAATGTTACTCCTACATAGGGTCACTTGGCAGATATGGATTGACACCTATCCTAAGGATCCCTGATACACACTGACACAGAGCAGAATAGGGACTGTTCCCCCTACATAGGGTCACTTGGCAGATATGGATTGACACCTGTCCTCAGAGACCCTGATACACACTGACACAGAGCAGAATAGGGACTGTTCCCCCTACGTAGGGTCACTTGTCAGATATGGATTGACACCTGTCCTCAGGGACCCTGATACACACTGACACAGAGCAGAATAGGGAATGTTACTCCTACATAGGGTCACTTGGCAGATATGGATTGACACCTATCCTAAGGATCCCTGATACACACTGACACAGAGCAGAATAGGGACTGTTCCCCCTACGTAGGGTCACTTGGCAGATATGGATTGACACCTGTCCTCAGGGACCCTGATGCACACTGACACAGAGCAGAATAGGGACTGTTCCCCCTACATAGGGTCACTTGGCAGATATGGATTGACACCTGTCCTCAGGGACCCTGATACACACTGACACAGAGCAGAATAGGGACTGGTCCTCCTACATAGGATCACTTTGCATATATGGATTGACACCTGTCCATAGGGACCCTAATACACACTGACACAGAGCAGAATATGGACTGTTCCTCTTACATAGGGTCACTTGGCAGATATGGATTGACACCTGTCCATAGGGACCCTAATACACACTGACACAGAGCAGAATAGGGACTGTTCCCCCTACATATGGTCACTTGGCAGATATGGATTGACACCTGTCCTCAGGGACCCTGATACACACTGCCACAGAGCAGAATAGGGACTGTTCCCCCTACATAGGGTCACTTGGCAGATATGGATTGACACCTGTCCTCAGAGACCCTGATACACACTGACACAGAGCAGAATAGGGACTGTTCCCCCTACGTAGGGTCACTTGTCAGATATGGATTGACACCTGTCCTCAGGGACCCTGATACACACTGACACAGAGCAGAATAGGGAATGTTACTCCTACATAGGGTCACTTGGCAGATATGGATTGACACCTATCCTAAGGATCCCTGATACACACTGACACAGAGCATAATAGGGACTGTTCCCCCTACGTAGGGTCACTTGGCAGATATGGATTGACACCTGTCCTCAGGGACCCTGATGCACACTGACACAGAGCAGAATAGGGACTGTTCCCCCTACATAGGGTCACTTGGCAGATATGGATTGACACCTGTCCTCAGGGACCCTGATACACACTGACACAGAGCAGAATAGGGACTGGTCCTCCTACATAGGATCACTTTGCATATATGGATTGACACCTGTCCATAGGGACCCTAATACACACTGACACAGAGCAGAATATGGACTGTTCCTCTTACATAGGGTCACTTGGCAGATATGGATTGACACCTGTCCATAGGGACCCTAATAAACACTGACACAGAGCAGAATAGGGACTGTTCCCCCTACATATGGTCACTTGGCAGATATGGATTGACACCTGTCCTCAGGGACCCTGATACACACTGCCACAGAGCAGAATAGGGACTGTTCCCCCTACATAGGGTCACTTGGCAGATATGGATTGACACCTGTCCTCAGGGACCCTGATACACACTGACACAGAGCAGAATAGGGACTGGTCCTCCTACATAGGATCACTTTGCATATATGGATTGACACCTGTCCATAGGGACCCTAATACACACTGACACAGAGCAGAATATGGACTGTTCCTCTTACATAGGGTCACTTGGCAGATATGGATTGACACCTGTCCATAGGGACCCTAATACACACTGACACAGGGCAGAATAGGGACTGTTCCCCCTATATAGGGTCACTTGGCAGATATGGATTGACACCTATCCTAAGGATCCCTGATAAACACTGACACAGAGCAGAGTAGGGACTGTTCCCCCTACAGATATGGATTGACAACTGTCCTCAGAGACCCTGATACACACTGACACAGAGCAGAATAGGGACTGTTCCCCTTACATAGGGTCACTTGGCAGATATAGATTGACACATGTCCTCAGGGACCCTGATACACACTGACACAGAGCAGAATATGGAATGTTCCCCCTACATAGGGTCACTTGGCAGATATGTATTGACACCTGTCCTCAGGGACCCTGATACACATGACACAGAGCCCATTTTATCCCATGGCAGCTCATCTCATCAGGCCTTTTTTAGTCGAATGTGTCGGCCACTGTCAGTCCCTTCGGGATCCATCCCTCATTCATCTTAATAAAGGTGAGGCAATCTAGACTTTTTTGACCTAGGCGACTTCTCTTCTCAGTGACAATACCTCCTGCTGCACTGAAGGTCCTTTCTGACAGGACACTTGAAGAGGGGCAGGCCAGAAGTTCTATCGCAAATTGGGACAGCTCAGGCCACAGGTCAAGCCTGCACACCCAGTAGTCAAGGGGTTCATCGCTCCTCAGAGTGTTGATATCTGCAGATAAGGCGAGGTAGTCTGCTATTTGTCGGACGAGTCGTTCTCTGAGGGTGGATCCCGAAGGGCTGTGGTGATGCGTAGGACTTAAAAAGCTCTGCATGTCCTCCATCAACAACACATCTTTAAAGCGTCCTGTCCTTGCCGGCGTGGTCGTGGGAGAAGGAGGATTACTTTCACCTCTTCCCCTGTTAGATTCCTGTTGTGCTGTGACATCACCCTTATACGCTGTGTAAAGCATACTTTTTAATTTATTTCGCAAATGCTGCATCCTTTCCGACTTGTTGTAATTGGTAACATTTCAGCCACTTTCTGCTTCTACCGGGGGTCTAGTAGCGTGGACACCCAGTACAGGTCATTCTCCTTCAGCCTTTTTATATGAGGGTCCCTCAACAGGCACGACAGCATGAAAGACCCCATTTGCACAAGGTTGGATGCCGAGCTACTCATTTCCCGTTCCTCCTCCTCAGTGATCTCAATGAAGGTATCTTCTTCCCCCCAGCCACGTACAACACCACGGGTACCAGATAGGTGACAACGAGCACCCTGGGATGCCTGTTGTGGTTGGTCTTCCTCCTCCTCCTCAAAGCCACATTCCTCCTCTGACTCCTCTTCCTCACAATCCTCTTCCAGCGTTGCCACAGGTCCAGCAAGCGATGCTGATAAGGCTGTTTCTGGTGTTGATGGTGACCACAACTCTTCCTCTTCCTCTTCACGCTCATCTACGGCCTGATCCAGCACTCTTCGCAGGGCATGCTCCAGGAAGAAAACAAATGATGTCGCTGATGGTGCCTTCGGTGCGACTGACTAGGTTTGTCACCTCCTCAAAAGGACGCATGAGCCTACAGGCATTGCGCATGTGCGTCCAGTAACGTGGCAAAAAAATTCCCAGCTCCCCAGAGGCTGTCCTTGCACCCTGGTCATACAAATATTCATTAACGGCTTTTTCTTGTTGGAGCAGGCGGTCGAACATTAGGAGTGTTGAATTCCAACGTGTCAGGCTGTCGCAAATCAAGCGCCTCTCTGGCAAGTTGTTTCGCCACTGGATATCTGCAAAGTGCACCATGGTCGTGTAGGAACGCCTGAAATGGCCACACACCTTCCTGGCCTGCTTCAGGATGTCCTGTAAGCCTGTGTACTTATGCACAAAGTGTTGTACGATGAGATTCAGGGCCGGCGCCACCTGTAAGGCGACCTAGACAGCCGCCTAGGGCGCAACATACCAGGGGGCGCCGCATCCCTGTTCCCGCTGCGCCTCCTCATGCTGCGCCACCTGAGCGGTTTAACAAGCCCCAGGCGGCGCAGCACTGCTGCATGGAGGGCAGCCGGGTTTGAGTGACCGGCAGGAGGGAAGCGCAGAGCGCTCCCTCCTGCCGGTCTCTCCATGTAGCGTGGCCGGGCTGCGCGGAACGCGGGACAGGAACCTTTGATTGGAACCTTTGGACTGAGTGAGCACTTCCTGTCATTCCGCCGGCGGCCGGGTACAGGAAACAGAGGTTCCTGTCCCGCGTTCCGCTCCGCCCGGCCACGCTACATGGAGAGACCGGCAGGAGGGGAGGGTAAGGACCACTAGGGGAGGGAGGGAGGGGGATATAAGGACCACAGGGGGTGGGGGGAGGGTATAAGGACCACTAGGGGGGGAGGGGGGTATAAGGACCACTAGGGGAGGAAGGGGGGTATAAGGACCACTAGGGGAGGGGGAGGGGGCAGGGGGGAGGGGGGTGTATAAGGACCACTATGGGAGGGATGGGGGGTATAAGGACCACTATGGGAGGGAGGGGGTATAAGGACCACTAGGGGAGGGAGGGAGGGTTAAGGACCACTAGGGGAGGGGGGGAATAAGGACCACGAGGGGGGGAGGGAGGGGGGGGGGGGGGTGTATAAGGACCACTATGGGAAGGAGGGGGTATAAGGACCACTAGGGGAGGGAGGGGGGTTAAGGACCACTAGGGGAGGAAGGGGGGGGATAAGGACCACTAGGGGAGGGAGGGGGGGATAAGGACCACTATGGGAGGTTGAGGGTGGGGCAAGGACCACTAGGGGAGGGAGGGGGATAAGGACCACTAGGGGAGGGAGGGGGGAGTAAGGACCACTAGGGGAGGGGAAGGTAAGGTTCAGTAGGGGTGGGGAGGGGGGGAGCAAGGACCACTAGGGGAGGGGAGGGTAAGAACCACTAGGGGAGGGGAGGGTAAGGACCACTAGGGGAGGGGTGAGTCAGGACCACTGAGGGAGGGGGGTGAAGGAACACAGGGGGAACGGGGTGGGGAGGTCCACTAGGGGTTTGGGAGAGGGAGGACCACTAAGGGGGGGGAAGGACCACCAAAGAGGGGTAAGGAGGGAGGACTACTAAGGAGAGGGGAGGAGGGTAAGGACCACTAAGGGGGGGAGATTACCACTAAGGGGGTGGGGGGAGTAGGGGAAGGTCTACTAAGGGGTTTGGGAGAGGGAGGACCACTAAGGGGTTTGGAAGAGGGAGGACCACTAAGGGGGGGGAGGGGGGAGTGAGAAGACCACCAAGGGGGGACTGCAGAGGGACAGGGGGCCAAGGGAGAGCACTAAGTGACAGAAGGGGAGAACACAGAGGGACAGAAGGGAAGGGGAAATTAATAATTGACCGGAGCGGAGAGCACTATGAATTTAAAAAAATAAAAAATAAAGAGCTGTTCCCCTCTCAGTCCCTATCCTACCCCACAAACCCTCTCTTTTACACTACACACATACACAATGCATCCCCCCCACACACACACAGAAACATACAATGCATTCCTACTCACACACAGACACACCCGAAACACACAATGCATCCCTTACGTTCTCTTACATAATTAATGCACCCCTTACAGACACACACTGCATTCAATTACATACACAGAAACAAACCTTGCACCCCTTACACACACACACACAGAAACATACAATGCATTCCTTACACGCAAACACACACTACATCCCCTATAAACACACTACATCCCTTACACAAATTGCACACATAAAAAATCCCCAACTCATGGGGATGTAGGTTGGTTTATGGGTGGGCATTGTAGGCGTATGCCCCCTGGGGGCCCAGACCTTGAGCTGTGTAAGGGGCCCTAAACAATGGAGCTGCTTCCTGTTCGTTAATTGTGAGCACTGTCTCCAGAGAGCTTCTTCTACACCAGACCTGTGGAGCCAGACTGAGCCCATCATCAGCCTCTTGTCCTCATCTGGTGGTAAGTAGGCAATCCAATATATTATTAGTGGCACTAATCTCTAATTTACCTCACATTAAATGGATACTATAGTCACCAGAAGCACTACAGCATAATGTAGTGGTTCTGGTGTCTATAGCCTGTGCCTGTAGGCTTTTTAAATGTAAACACAGATAAAAGACACTTTGTGAAGACTGGCGTTGGCCCATATGGCAGAGCATATGGGCGGGGCATTGTGATGTCACATGGTGGGCAGGACATATGGGGGGGCGGCAACATTTTTTTTGCCTAGGGCGGCAAAAATCCTTGCATCCTTGCACCGGCCCTGATGAGATTACACACATTAACTATGTAACTATATGTAACTATGTAACTATGTGCCATGCACGGCACATGTGTTAACTTGCCCAACTTCAATGCCGCCAACAAATTTGTTCCATTGTCACAAACCACTTTGCCGATATCCAGTTGCTGCGGAGTCAGCCACTTTTCCACCTGTGTGTTCAGGGCGGACAGGAGTGCTTGTCGGGTGTGATACTCTGCTTTCAAGCAAGTCAAACCCAAGACAGCGTGACGCTGCCGTATCCGGGATGTGGAATAGTACCTGGGAGCTGGGGGGGTGCCGTTGATGTGGAGCAAGACGCAGCAGCAGGAGAGGACTCAGCCGAGGAGGTTATGGAAGAGGATGGAGTAGGAGGAGTAGAGGAGGTGGCAGCAGGCCTGCCTGCAAGTCGTGGCGGTGTCACCAACTCCTCTGCAGAGCCACGCATTCCATGCTTGGCAGCCGTCAGCAGGTTTACCCAATGCGCAGTGTAGGTGATATACCTGCCCTGACCATGCTTTGCAGACCAGGTATCAGTGGTCAGATGGACCCTTGCCCCAACACTGTGTGCCAGACATGCCATTACTTCCTTTTGCACAATCGAGTACAGGTTGGGGATTGCCTTTTGTGAAAAGAAATTTTGTCCGTGTACCTTCCACTGCGGTGTCCCAATAGCCACAAATTTTTTGAATGCCTCAGACTCCACCAGCTTGTATGGTAAAAGCTGGCGGGCTAATCGTTCAGACAAGCCAGCTGTCAGACGCTGGGCAAGGGGGTGACTTTCTGACATTGGCTTCTTACGCTCAAACATGTCCTTGACAGACACCTGACTGTGGGCAAATGAGCGGGAACTGCTCAAGGCGAGAGACGGAGTGGCGGATGGTTGAGAGGGGGCAAGGAGGACAGCAGTGGTTGTCGTGGCTGAAGATGCTGGATCAGGAGGAGGATGGCGGCTTTGAGTTTGTGTGCTGCTTGTACTCATGTGTTGATCCCATAGGCGTTTGTGATGTACGATCATGTGCCTACGCAAAGCAGTTGTACCTAGGTGGGTGTTGGACTTCCCACGACTCAGTTTCTTTTGGCACAGATTGCAAATGGCATTGCTGTTGTCAGAGGCAGACACACAAAACAAATGCCACACTGCTGAGCTCTGCAATGACGGCATTCTGGTGGTGGACACAGCATGCGTTGATTGGCGTCCTGTCAGGCTGACCCCAGGTGCCGATGCATGCTGTCTGACTGTGCCACTAGCTCCTTGCAACGACCTCCCCCTGCTTCCAATGCGTCTCCTCCTCCTCTCTGTCTCCCCATCTGAACTTTCGCCCTGTTCTTCTTCTTGCCGAGCGGGCACCCATGTGACATCCATGGACGTATCGTCATCGTCAACCGCTTCACTTGTATCTGACAACTCAGCAAAGGAAGCAGCAGTGGGTACAACATCATCATCATCACACCGTACGTCCATGTTTGTAATGCTGCCTGACTGAGACATATCCCTGTTATCTACATCCTCTGGCAATAATGGTTGCGCATCACTCATTTCTTTAAACGGATGTGTAAATAACTCCTCTGACAGATAAAGTGAAGCGGCTGTGGTGCTAGTGTTGGTGGTGGCGGCAGGCGGGTGAGTGGTATCTTGAGAGGTGCCCGAAGCTAAGCTCGAGGAGGATGGTGCGTCAAGGTTCCGAGCGGAAGCTGTAAAAGATTGGGTGTCCTGTGTTAGCCAGTCAACTATGTCCTCAGAACTTTTCAAGTTCAGGGTACGTGGCCTCTTAAAATTGGGCATTATTCTAGGGCAAAAGGGAATCACAGCACCACGACCACGACGGCCCCTGCGGGGTGGCCTTCCTCTGCCTGTCATTTTTTGGGGGATTAGTGGTACTATGCGTGCAAGCTACTGTGAGATCAGATATGAGTGGCAATGTGCACTGGCAGAGGTTGGCAGAGTATACGCTGTAGGCCTGACACCCGCTTGAAGACAACTAACTGCTATTCAATCTATAACAGTAAAAAATGTGTTTTGGTTTTAAATGCACACTATTGTGACACCAGATATGAGTGGCAATGTGCACTGGCAGAGGTTGGCAGAGTACACGCTGTAGGCCTGACACACCCGCTTGAAGACAACTAACTGCTATTCAATCTATAACAGTGAAAAAAGTTTTTTGGTTTTAAATGCACGCTATTTTGACATCAGATATGAGTGGCAAAGTGCACTTGCAGAGGTTGGCAGAGTACACGCTGTAGGCCTGACACCCGCTTGCAGACAAGTAACTGCTATTCAATCTATAACAGTGAAAAAAGTTTTTGGGTTTTAAATGCATGCTATTGTAATGATGTAGATTAATTTAGAAATAAACAAATATGTTTAAATGTCTATCTGTTCCTGTCCAAATCTGAGATGATTAAATTGCGTATACGCAGAAGTAAATTCACACTGACACACGGAGTTCAGGTTAAAATAACTTCGAGGAAATTTAATGGCATCTGGTAAAAAACAGGCTTGCAAGCCCTTATAAGAGCAAAATTACATCATCATTGAATATCAAGATTACAGCAAATAGACATCATTAATTAGATTAAATGTTAAGTGGTTAGTTAAATGCCCTCCCATCTGTATTAGTAATTGGCTTTAGGGATTTGAGTGACTAGTGGGGCATCCTCCCATCATCGGATGTCGTAATTTCTGACCAGGATTCAGTCGCCATTGCTCTTCAGCACGAGGCTCTTCTCGATGGGAGGGGGAATCTGGCAGCTAGCCATTTTGAGTACTTGGCACCGTTTTTGGGTAGCTAGTGATGTCAGACTCGTGATCAGGCTCAGGGTTCTTTTTATGAATAGAACATTTCATTAGGCCAGCTTTCACATGGCCTTGGCTTATACTTTGTTGCAAGTTACAGGAGATTCAATAATTCCGGGGTTAGTCATGTCTTTATTGAAAATACAGTCTCTATTCATTATACTAAATGCTGTTGGGAAATTCTGTCATGTAATGTAGCTAAAATGGAGGATCTTGTCATAATATGAAGTAAAAAATGGAGTTAGTACAATAATTCAATACAGGTTTAATAAAGATTTTTAATAATTCTACATCAGTCCCCCTATGAAATGTTAGATTCTAAAAAGATAAACTTTATTGGTTAGTTCCAGAAGGCATGTTAGCCCAAAGGCACAAAACCCTATGAAGTAACGGTTCTTAAAGTCTTCTTAGTTCTTCAGAGGGACATCATAAAATAGACAAGCTTACATTACCATATGGACCTGTGTTATCTGGAGTATATGCACAACAAGTCATGGTGACAGGTAAACGTTGTTGGTTGCAATAGATATAATAAATGCAAATCAAAATATTATTATTAGCAGTGACGGTTTGGAAAATGGACTCAAACTTTTCTTTAACTGCAAAATCATCTGGTACCCCCCTTGGCACACCTATGGCATCAATATATATATATATATATATATATATATATATATATATATATGTCAAACTTCCCTTTAGAGGGGTGCTCCTCTTTGTGTTCTGAAGCATGAATGTGGTGTGTCAAGAGTACCTTGTCATGTTTTATGTGTATGGACATAATAACCTTGGCTAGGGCACATTTGCTTATTCATCATAGTATTAAACCTGTCCCACGCTACATCAGTGTAGGTGGACTTGGATCATTTAGTCAATATTAATATCACCACAAACTCAGGATGGGCAAATAATCCTGAGGAAGCTTGGCGTTTGGATCTCTTTAGCTTCACGAGGTCTCCTTTTGGGGTCCTCGGCTTTCCATCGATGGCAGGTGGTCAGGCATTATTATGGCCATCAACCACCTACTTGTTGATATCTTTTTGTTTTCTAACAAGTCATTTTTCCTTTAGAGTCAAAGGTTTGTCAAAATCAACAAATGTTACTTCCCATGTTGCAGAGAGAGAGTCTTGAATCTGGAACAATGAATCCACTGAGTGATCTCTGCAACTTTCACAATGCACTATTGGGTATATGGTCTTGGTTGTCACATTGATGACCGGCTAGGCTTCTGGCCATCCTGACAAAATGTCTATTATAACTAGTGCATATTTGACCCAGCAGCTCTTTGTCACCTGGATTCTTGAAAGGGATAGTGAGAGTTAGCTAGGTGCTTAGGATTCTCCTCCTCTTCTGCCTGAGCTGTCCTTGGCACAAATAACACAGGATCGGCAGTAACTGATGATTAGAGGAGTAATTCTAGGTGCTTTAGAGTATTTAGAGATCAAAGAGTTCATGAGGGTCTTGGATAGGTATAAAGTTCCATGGGCCCACTGCCCAGTACATGTTTTTGGGTAAACAGAACTTGAGAGTGTTGGAGTACAGCCCGTCTTCAAGGGTTGTCCCTTTCTGTTTTTCCAGTTTTGTATTTCTTCAGGGTCAGCAGCTGCTTGTCATTCTTTCAGAAGCTTGAGATCTGTGGATAGGATCTACATGGTGAGTATAGAAGTTTCTTCAGCGGACACCCTTCTGTCCACTTCCCTTGGTGCACTTGTGGCTTGGTTGGCAGCTTAGTCAGCTGAGTGGTGCTTCTTATCTTCCAGATTGATCCAAAATCATGTGCCGCACCCAGGGCATATCTTGAGTCAGTGTAGGTATTGGCATGTCTTCCTTCAGGCATTTTGTATGCCACTGAGAAGGCTATCAATTCAGCGTCTTGAGCAGATGTGGGTGAGGAAAGTGAAGATGCTTGACATACCTGATCTTCTGTTACAACAGCAAATCCAGTATGGTACCTTTCCTCTTTATCCGCAAACAGAGTGGAGTCAGGATCTGGTAAAGCTACTGCATGCCCTGTTGAGAGGTGTCTTGTTTCTTCTTTCATCTGTTCAAAGCAACCATGAGGAGCAGTAGAAGAGGTTTCCTCACCTATTTCTGTGTGAGGTTGGGGGTATTTGTCTTTCTATTTACAGTTATCTTGCTGACCCCCCTCTGTAGAGAGTTGATATCGATTGTTAGTGTTTCATGTTTTTGTTCTAATGAGTCAGGTTCCTTTCATGAGATTTCTGGGGACTTAGTGAAGAAAACATGAGGGACAGCCACCTCCCAGTGATGATACAGGTGTCTTACTTCCATGGGAATCTGGGTCAGGGCCGCACTATTTCCTTGAGAGTGCCCAAAACAGGTCTTTCATGATGAAGTGCACCTCCACCAGTCTGAATAATTTTTCATTAGTGTGGTATTCCCCCCTGGGAAGTGGCGGAAGAGTGGCCAGAGCAACTTTTTCTTCAAAATATAATGTTGTCAGGTAGAGGACAAGGTGGAGTAGAGAGAGGAGTAGGAGGAGGAGAAGGTGGAGTAGAGGGAGGAGAAGGTGGAGTAGAGGGAGAAGTAGGAGGAGGAGAAGGTGGAGTAGGAGGGAGGAGTAAGAGGAGGAGAAGGTGGAGTAGAGAGAGGAGGAGGAGGAGGAGAAGGAGAAGGAGGAGGAGAGAGAAGTAGAAGGAGGAGAACGTGGAGTAGGAGGAGGAGAAGGTGAAGTAGAGGGAGGAGTAGAGGAGAGGAGTAAGAGGAGGAGAAGGTAGAGTAGAGGGAGGAGTAGGAGGAGTAGGAATGAGTAAGAGGAGGAGGGAGGAGTAGGAGGAGGAGAAGGTGGAGTAGGAGGGAGGAGTAAGAGGAGGAGAAGGTGGAGTGGAGGGAGGAGTAGGAGGAGTAGGATTGAGTAAGAGGAGGAGGGAGGAGTAGGAGGAGGAGAAGGTGGAGTAGAGAGAGGAGTAGGAGGAGGAGAAGGAGAAGGAGGAGGAGAAGGTGGAGTAGGAGGGAGGAGTAGGAGGAGTAGAAGGTGAAGTAGAGGGAGGAGTAGGAGGAGGAGAAGGTGGAGTAGGAGGAGGAGAAGGTGGAGTAGAGGGAGGAGAAGGTGAAGTAGAGGGAGGAGTAGGAGGAAAAGGTGGAGTAGAGGGAGGAGTAGGAGGAGGAGTAGAGGAGAAGTAGGAGGAGAGAGGAGAAGGTGGAGTAGAGGGAGGAGTAAGAGGAGAAAGTGGGGGACTGTAGATGAAGGGGAGGGATCGGTGGAAGGAGTAAGCGGGGGTGGGCAGGTAAGGGAGCAGACAGGTGATGTAGCAATGGAGGATACATCAGAAATCAAGACTAGGTAGAAATGCAATGGAGGCTGCAAATAGCCCATGTACAACAACTATTAACTGGCCCTATGCTTTCCATAGAGAAAAATAATAAAAGGCTAACATGCTCATCTTGTCTGCACAGGCCTCGAATGTTTCACTCCGTGGGTGCCCCGCAGTGGCTAGCCCACTACTTCTCCCACACCAGACTTGTGCCCGTGGAGACAGACGCTATCCCTGACTCTCGTTCTTTATTTTATTTATATCTAACTTCTCAAAATGTAATTCTTACCTATATCACAAATATACATTATCACAATTTTATGTCTTGCCAATGGGATACAGTTTATTCTACTCTTCACTGATAATGTATTTTTAAAACATACAAAATAGACAAATAACATTGTCTTCTGTGAAATAAATGAAAAAGATAATGGAGATTTTGTTAGGCTTATAAATAGCTATACATTAATTCACATTTCTTGTTTTCCAGTTTCTGGCTGTTAATGACACTGTACAATGTAATAGAGCAGCAGGAAATGCTAGCAGAGTGCTTGGTTGCATAGGGAGAGGTATTAGCAGTAGAGAGAGGGAAATGCTCATGCCATTGTACAGAACACTGGTGAGACCTCACTTAGAATACTGTATACAGTACTGGAGACCATATCTTCAGAAGGATATGGATACCTTAGAGAGAGATCAAAGAAGGGCTACTAAACTGGTTCATGGATTGTAGGATAAAATTTACCAGGAAAGGTTAAAGGATCTTAACAGGTATAGCTAGGTGGAAAGACGAGACAGGGGAAATATGATAAAAGCATTTTAAATACATAAAGGGAAACAACACAGTAAAAGAGGAGATTATATTTAAAAGAAGGAAAACTACCACAACAAGAGGATATAGTCTTAAAATAGAGGAACAAAGGTTTAAAAAAAATAATATCAGGAAGTATTACTTTACTGAGAGGGTAGTGGATGCATGGAATAGCCTTCCAACTGGAGTGGTAGAGGTTAACTCAGTAAAAGTGTTTAAGCATGCGTGGGATAGGCATAAGGCTAAGCACTTGCTGCTAGTAACAGATCTAGAATCAATACACTATAATGCCCAAAGTCTCAATTCCTATGCATATGCAATAATAAAATATCTGGGCTTACAACAAAAATTATGTTAGTCAGTCTTTTAATCTTGGAGGCAAACACTATCCAATAAAGACAGATTGGAACACACTCCCACCTTACCCATTTGTTAATAGTTATGCTTATAATGTTAACTGGTTCCTTTTCAATTAGATCAAAACATTTTGAAACCAATCCTTAATTGTATTACCATTTGTACTAAGAAAAAGGAAGAAAAAATCCCTAGAACAGGGATAGATTCAGTGTGTCCAGTTTATATCTCGAAAGGGGATAACCCTTATAATGTTTAACGAAAAAAGGAGAAAGTGTAGACTTCAGACAAAATGTCTCAGAGAACACTTGTGAGATATAGAACTGAATTGTCTGCCACTGAAGTATTGAAAATAAAAAATATATTTAATCGGTATACGGAACCATGAACAATATAAAACGAACAAACAAAAAAAAGGTGAGTGAAAAATATAAATAAACCCACTCAAAAAACAGGGGGGAGGATAGATAAATAGCTCAGGGAGCAAGGGAGAGGCTTAAATGGACGGTATGTATAGTGCTTAAATAGGTGCACACAAACAGTGGCTATCTAGAAGCTAGCTCCTAAAACCCATATAGCATAGGGGACCCCGCCAAAAAATACTGAGACCAAATGAATACTCAGTAGGGAGGTATATGCTAAAGGTAAGGAGACATACTCGTCACAGTTGAAACGGCTATACTAGAGGATACAGTGACTTAAAGATTACAAAGTAGCTAAATACTGTCTGTTAATAATGAGGTACATCCATAGTAGTGATAGTCGTTATGAGCAGAGCAAAAGCTCTTAAAATGCCTAAATAGATGCACACAAACGGTGGCTCTATAGAGGGTCCCTCTTCAACCCCATGTAGCACAGGAAACCCCCACCGTATGCTGAGATCGAATCAAACCTCTTTGGGGAGATGTAAACTACAGGTGGAGAGGCATCCCAATTCAAACGGCTACACTAGAGGATAAAGTTTACTCAGTATAACACAGTAGCTAAATGTAATCTACTAGTAATGAGGTGCATCCTCAGTAAGGATAGTCGATTAAATTAGTAAAAGCTCTCAATTCCCTACATAACGCTCCAATCAGGCTAACAATCTTCCCCCCTCAATAGCACACCCCAAACCATGTGAAGTGAATACAGTGCTGTGGAATTAAAAAGTCATAGTCTGCCTAACGCGTTTCGGCGCTATAAAGAGCGCCTTTCTCAAAGGCTATCAACGTGGAACTGTCCACGGACTAGTGTTAAATATGTTCTGCAGCCGAGTATTAGCCAATGAACGGTGAGTAGAGGCGGCGTTTATCTAAATGACGTGATCGTTTCTGATTGGTGAATGATCCGTCAATCTTGTATGAGTGCACCACTGACAAAAGGGGGGGGAGGGTACAGAGGCGGAGCCAAGTGCCGATCAGGACCGCAAGTGTATTGCGTTGCCAAGGACACTGGCTACAATGTTAAACCCGATAACCAATTGTTCGTAAATGCCCAAAAGATGATCCTCCGTAGGATCAATCTTAGATGTAATGCCCTCATGCTCCCCATGGTTCCCAGATGATTAGGGGGGTAGTGCAATAATACTGTATGCTTATTACTTAAAGAAATATTGTCAAATTCTTTCAAATGTGACCTGATTGTCCCCTATAAGTATTTAGGACCTGAGGGTAGGATTTGGACAGTGCAGTGATGCTACAACCTAAACAAGGATAAACGCTACAATGGCTGTCTATAGGTTCCTAAGGTAATTCAGAATTAAATAGTGATCAAATAATGGTGTTGATAATTGTATAAATTATAAGGTGACAAACAAAAATATATATAACCATAGGAAGAATTATCATGATGCAATAAAGGGGGTGAATGTGAATCCTTCGTTAAGGCCATTGGGGGATAGGGTGTCTAACGTCTGAATCCAATAGCATTCACGCTTTTTTAGGATCAGGTCCAGATCACCTCCTCTTTTCCCCACATTGACCTTTTCAACCCCTGCAAATTTAAAGCATCTAGATGTGTCGTCATGGTGTGTTCTGGCATGTCTAGCCACAGGGGTGTCCCTGTCAGATGAAACAGAATGAATATGTTCCATCATTCGTCTTTTTAGGGGGCGTATTGTTTTCCCCACATATTTTTTACCGCATTTACAGGTTAGGAGATAAACTACACCCATTGAATTACAATTGAAAAATTGTTTTATTGGAATTCTAACTGTTCCAGAGGAGTCGGTTATGGACTTGGAGTCTCTATCTATGTAGCGACAGGCTACGCAGCGTCCACACTGATAGGTACCGTATACATTAAGCCAGCATTGTTTGTTTGCATTTCTTTTTGAAAGATGACTTGGTACCAACATGTCCTTTATATTTTTACCTCTTTTAGCTGTTAATGAGACACGTGGGGGGATCACATCTTTCAAATGCTTATCTTGGGTAAGTAATGGCCAGAACCTAGCCAGGATCTTTTTAGCTGTGTCCCACCCTGCATCAAAATTTGCCACACACCTAATGGTTTTAGGGGTGCATGGTTTAGGACTATTATCAAGGAGGACCTCACGTTCGCTTAAGAGTGCCCTTTGGTATGCCTGTTTCAGACATCTGTTCGGGTAGCCCTTAGCTTTAAATCTTGCTCTTAATAAGGCTGCCTTCTCTATAAAATCATCCATAGAGGAGCAATTCCTTTTCAATCGCAAGTACTGTCCCACTGGAATACCCCTCTTAAGGGGATTGGGGTGGTAACTCCGCCAATTAAGCATGTTGTTAGTTGACGTGGGTTTCCGATATAGGGAGGTCTTAATCTCGAGTTGGTCCGTGATGGTGAAAGTGCAGTCTAAAAAGTTCAAAGAGGAGGTACCAATTTCCATCGTTAAACGTAGATTCAGGTCATTTTGATTCAAAATCCCCACAAATTCAATGAATAGTTGTTTGGTACCTGTCCATATCACCAGGATATCGTCTATATAGCGTTTCCAAAGATGGACAAAAGCCATGTAATGCTTTAAACGTTCCGAATAGACGACGTGTTGTTCCCACCAACCCAGGTGCAGGTTCGCATAAGAGGGCGCACAAGACGTCCCCATCGCAGTCCCCTGCACCTGGTGGTAGAATTTGTTGTTGAACAGGAAAAAGTTATGGGTCAAAATGAACTTGAGAAGGTCAAGGACGAAGGTTGTGTGACATGAATGACTAGAGCCTCTTGTTTCGAGGAACGATCCTATGTGTTGTATACCCCCCGTATGAGGTATCGAGGAGTATAGTGCCTCCACATCGAGGCTACACAGGATGGCCCCCTCTGGTACTCTGATTGCCGTGATGCAACTTAGAGTGTCTTTGGTGTCCCTAAGGTAGGACGGCAATTTCTCAACATATGGGCGCAGAATTTTGTCCACGTAGACGCTACCTCTACATGTTAAATTATTTGTGCCTGACACAATTGGTCTTGCTGTCAACGGTTCATAACCCTTGTGTACTTTTGGAAGGCAATAGAAGGTTGATATAACAGGATTTTGAACAAAAATACTCATATGTTCTTCCTTAGTCAGTACACCCTGAGCTATTTATCTATCCTCCCCCCTGTTTTTTGAGTGGGTTTATTTATATTTTTCACTCACCTTTTTTTTGTTTGTTCGTTTTATATTGTTCATGGTTCCGTATACCGATTAAATATATTTTTTATTTTCAATACTTCAGTGGCAGACAATTCAGTTCTATATCTCACAAGTGTTCTCTGAGACATTTTGTCTGAAGTCTACACTTTCTCCGTATTACCATTTGTTCAAGAAATCTTTGTTTATTAGAAATTTCTTTTAGTAAATATTCTTTAAGATAACCCTTCTTCCAGCATGTTATCAATTTTTTTTTGTACACAAAGTTAAAACACATTTGTTACTTACACGTGAATCGATACATATATATATATTCTATCTACATATTAACCATCACTTGTCACAGACACTTTCCTGATATAGGGAAACTAATAGCAGGATTATTTTAGTAATTGCAACTTTCTTGTTCATAATATGTGGGATTTAAGGAAGACAGCATGTCTTAAGATAGGATGAGCATGACACGATATATGGGCGGATATGACCTCACTGATATGGTAAGGGCAGAGTGAGGGCAGGAGCTGTGTCACTTAAGGACAGCCTTCTTTTGTTCTAGGGGCCATTTTCTTTTAGGGCGTTTCAGCTTTACACTAAGTTATAGCCTAATAAAAATAAATCAGAGAAGCAACATTCTGTTCGGCAAAATGAAATACTAAACTATGGACAGACTTGACGGATTAAATAATACAAATGAAAACATTATACATTTAACAGCCCGTGAAGCTGTCTCTATACTTTGAAACAACACGATGCAAAATAACTTCACGGAATGCAACTAACCTCCCCCATCATTCACCAGCCATTATCACGAAACACAATAAATATATATAACGCTACGGAATCTGTTGGCGTCATATAAATGGCAACAACAATAACAATATTCAAACCCTAGAAACCTCTCATACGACACATCACTCCTATGTAAATAGCAAAATACACAATTAGAATATTTTCTAGCAAAAATTCCATTGCTAACACCGATGAGACAGAAACTGAAGCCACCCCCCCCCCCCCTCACTCCCCCCCCTTCGCGTCTCACAGAAGGCAAGGAGGGAGAGGCGGGGGAAGTGGCAGAGAGGAACTAAGCATGAATCTCTTTAACCATGTCAATGCTGGAAGGACAGTAACAAAACAGAAGGATAGATACATCACAATTATTGCAAAAGCAAAGAGACACAAAAACACAACATTTAGTAATACTCTCAGTGAAACTGGGCTTTTACCATCTAATGGCTGACACAAAAACACAAAAACCCCACAGCATTTAAGATTGGATGGGGATGGTTACCGTGGTCAGCTACATTTCGGTCATTACTGACGGGATGATGGGAGTGGTCACCTCCTGGACGCCATGACAGAGCTCTGGCTGGGAGAGCCTTCCAATAACACAATTATTATGATATACATACATTCTTAACCCTTTGTGATCTAGTTCTTCCTCAACCCAACCTTCCTGCTGAATAGCTCTTGCTACTCTGTACCAGTAAAGCATTATCTGTAAGCTTGCTTTCTTCTCTGTCAGTAATCTACGCCAGCTTTCTGGCTGCAATCTACCACATGAAGGCACAGCAATTTTACACACTTTAGCAATCTTCTCAACTCCCTTAACCATCTCTTCACCCTCTCTATCTTTCACTAGATCACACGCTAGCCAGCCCTTACCGGGCTTTATAATCCCTGTCCCATTCCCCCTATAAAAGGCGTCCCAGATATAGAGGAAAAAAGGTTTTAAACAGAGTGTCTACAATGGTGGACTGCCACTCGAGAGGGGTGGGTCCCCCCAAGTGCGTCTTCCCAAAACGTAGACTAGTCACTAATTGGAGCGAGGTGAGAAGTGTGTGACCAATCACTTCTCTCACAAGAGAAATAGGTGTGGATAGTGTAAATAACACAGGAAGTAGAGTAAAAGTGAAGTGAAATTTAGAGACAGACACAGGAGTTTGAATGACTCCCAGTTAAACAAAGAAAAACAACAATTCAATTGAAATACAGTGCATGCATCACAGTTCAAATAAATTCAGCAGGAATCCCTTTCCTTTACTCATGTGGCCAAAGCCACCTCCCTCAACCTCGTAGTGTCCCCGCTCGGAGAACAACTTCCTCAAGTCTCACTACCAGCGGCCACAGGAAACAGCAACCATCTCCGACCCGAAACCTGTATAGCCTCCCTTGTTACAGCAGTCCACTTAGTGTGGCCACCACTATCCTCACCCCCGTAGTGCCCCTATGGACCCACCCGTAAGTCTCACTACCACGTGGTGCTGGAGACAGCAATGCCTGCTTGAATCCACCCGCCACAAATAAAATTGGAATTCCACCAGCCTCAGCGCTCGAAGCTGGAGGGTACCACCTCTCTGCAAGCAGAGTTATGTGCACAATGAGGCTAGCTAGGCTATCAAAGTGACACCATGGGGAATCCCCAGGAAGCAATGAGTCTACACCCCCTCCACAGATTCCCCCCTCCTCTTTTTCCTTACTGCTGCAGCTACCCAGAACCTAAAAGAGGTAAACAGGCAAAGAAGACCCCCAGGAAAACTTCCACAGGTCCACCCCCCTTTTTCCCTACAGCCACAGCCACGTGGCTCCTAAAAGGGGTAAACAGGCAACAGAGGACCCCCAGGCAAACACCACAGGTCCACCCCCCTTTATCCCAAAAGGGGCACACAGACAAACACTCCACCCGGGCACTTAAGCTAAACAAGCCAGTACAAACACACCCAGGCAACAGATAGACTAAATGCAGGTAAACAAGTATTAACAAATAAGGTATAGGCTATCTGGGCAAGATATTACCTGTCTTTGATGTCCTCTTGGCAGCAGCCACAGACACTTGAATAGATAAATCAAAGGGGAAAGAAACATACCGGGCTGCTGCAGTCAGTCTCCACCGTGTATTTAGAGGTGATCAATCTCCATCTTTCTCCTGGGATTCACCTACCCAGGTCTTCTTGGACGGCTGCCAGATAGGTCATAACCCAAGCCCCACGTTGGATGCGCCAAATTGATGTAGATTAATTTAGAAATAAACAAATATGTTTAAATGTCTATCTGTTCCTGTCCAAATCTGAGATGATTAAATTGCGTATACGCAGAAGTAAATTCACACTGACACACGGAGTTCAGGTTAAAATAACTTCGAGGAAATTTAATGGCATCTGGTAAAAAACAGGCTTGCAAGCCCTTATAAGAGCAAAATTACATCATCATTGAATATCAAGATTACAGCAAATAGACATCATTAATTGGATTAAATGTTAAGTGGTTAGTTAAATGCCCTCCCATCTGTATTAGTAATTGGCTTTAGGGATTTGAGTGACTAGTGGGGCATCCTCCCATCATGGGATGTCGTAATTTCTGACCAGGATTCAGTCGCCATTGCTCTTTAGCACGAGGCTCTTCTCGATGGGAGGGGGAATCTGGCAGCTAGCCATTTTGAGTACTTGGCACCGTTTTTGGGTAGCTAGTGATGTCAGACTCGTGATCAGGCTCAGAGTTCTTTTTATGAATAGAACATTTCATTAGGCCAGCTTTCAACTTTGTTGCAAGTTACAGGAGATTCAATAATTCCGGGGTTAGTCATGTCTTTATTGAAAATACAGTCTCTATTCATTATACTAAATGCTGTTGGGAAATTCAGACATGTAATGTAGCTAAAATGTAGGATCTTGTCATAATATGAAGTAAAAAATGGAGTTAGTACAATAATTCAATACAGGTTTAATAAAGATTTTTAATAATTCTAAATCAGTAACACCAGATATGAGTGGCAATGTGCACTTGCAGAGGTTGGCAGAGTACACGCCGTAGGCCTGACACCCGCTTGCAGACAAGTAACTGCTATTCAATCTATAACAGTGAAAAAGTTTTTTGGTTTTAAATGCACGCTATTGTGACACCAGATATGAGTGGCAATGTGCACTTGCAGAGGTTGGCAGAGTACACGCTGTGGGCCTGACACACCCACTTGAAGACAACTAACTGCTATTCAATCTATAACAGTGAAGAAAGTTTTTTGTTTTTAAATGCAAACTATTGTGACACCAGATATGAGTAGAAATGTGCACTTGCAGAGGTTGGCAGAGTACACGCTGTAGGCCTGACACACCCTCTTGAAGACAACTAACTGCTATTCAATCTATAACAGTGAAAAAAGTTTTTTGGGTTTTAAATGCACGCTATTGTGACACCAGATATGAGTGGCAATGTGCACTTGCAGAGGTTGGCAGAGTACATGCTGTAGGCCTGAAAACCGCTTGCAGACAAGTAACTGCTATTCAATCTATAACAGTGAAAAAAGTTTTTTGGTTTTTAAGTGCAATCTATTGCGACACCAGTTAAGAGTGGCAATGTGCACTGGCAGAGGTTGGCAGAGTACACGCTGTAGGCCTGACACACCCGCTTGAAGACAAGTAACTGCTATTCAATTTATAACAGTGAAAAAAGTTTTTGGGTTTTAAATGCACGCTATTGTGACACCAGATATGAGTGGCAATGTGCAGTGGCAGAGGTTGGCAGAGTACACACTGTAGGCCTGACACACCCGCTTCAAGACAAGTAACTGCTATTCAATCTATAACAGTGAAATTATTTTTTTTTTTTTCAATGCACGCCATTGTGACACCAGATATTAGTGGCAATGTGCACTTGCAGAGGTTGGCAGAGTACACGCTGTAGGCCTGACACACCCGCTTGAAGACAACTAACTGCCAGAGGCGGCTCTCTAATTAGGCGGTTTAGGCGGCCGCCTAAGGCCTCGCGCTGGCGGGGGCCTCGCGGCCGCCTAAACCGCATGTTGGCAGAGTGTGTCAGGAGGGGGCCCGGCGGCTTGCCCGGTATGCCGCCGGGTGTGAGGCCCCTCCTGGCTGCCCGGCCACCATCGCAGACACTGGTCTGCAGCTCCGCAGTGAGCAGAGCTGCAGACCATGTGACTCGCGAGAATTGGCCGATCAGAGCGTTGCCGCGGGTTACCACGGCAACGCTCTGAAATCTCGCGAAACTACACGGTCTGCAGCTCTGCGCAGCTGCAGACCGGGAGCAGTGGCCACCGGACCACCAGGAAACCCACTGGACCACCAGGGAAAGGTAGGCTCTCCCTCCCCATCACCCCCCACCACACTCATCCTCACCCCCTACCACCATCACCACCCCAGCCTCACCCCCCACCCCCCCCACCCTCACCATCACCCCCCACCCTCACCATCACCCCCACCACCCTCAGCCTCACCATCACCCCCACCACCCTCAGCCTCACATCACCCCCACCACCCTCACCATCACCCCCCACCACCCTCACCCCTCACCATCACCCCCCACCCCCCTCAGCCTCACCCCCCACCACCCTCAGCCTCAACATCACCACCCTCACCATCACCCCCACCACCCTCAGCCTCACCATCACCCCCACCACCCTCACCCCCACCACCCTCACCATCACCCCCACCACCCTCACCATCACCCCCCACCACCCTCACCCCCCACCCTCACCATCACCCCCACCCCCCTCAGCCTCACCCCCACCACCCTCAGCCTCAACATCACCACCCTCACCATCACCCCCACCACCCTCAGCATCACCATCACCCCCCACCACCCTCACCATCACCCTCCACCACCCTCAGCCTCACCCCCCACCACCCTCAGCCTCACCCCCCCACCCTCACCATCACCCCCACCACCCTCACCATCACCCTCCACCACCCTCAGCCACACCCCCACCACCCTCAGCCTCACCCCCACCACCCTCACCCCCACCACCCTCAGCCTCACCCCCACCCTCACCATCACCCCCACCACCCTCAGCCTCACCCCCCAC
Organism: Pelobates fuscus; assembly: GCF_036172605.1. NCBI lineage: Eukaryota > Metazoa > Chordata > Amphibia > Anura > Pelobatidae > Pelobates > Pelobates fuscus. The sequence goes on from NC_086323.1 coordinate 84,548,188, forward strand.
CCTCACCATCACCCCCCCCACCCTCAGCCTCACCATCACCCCCCCGCCCTCAGCCTCACCATCACCCCCCACCCCCTCAGCCTCACCCCTCCCCATCACCCCCCACCACCCTCAGCCTCACCATCACCCCCCACCACCCTCACCCTCACCATCACCCGCCCACCACCCTCACCATCACCATCACCCCCCCACCACCCTCACCATCACCCCCACCACCCTCAGCCTCACCATCACCCCTACCACCCTCACCCCCCACCACCCTCACCCTCACCCTCACCCCCCACCACCCTCAGCATCACCCCCACCACCCTCAGCATCACCTCCCCACCACCTTCAGCATCACCTTCTCATCACCCTCATCACCACCCCCTCACCACCCTCAGCATAACCCTCCGTCACCACCCTCAGCCTCACCCCACTCACCATCACCCCCTCCTTCTCACATCACCCCCTCTCACTCTCACATTACTCCCTCTCACTCTCACATTACTCACTCTCACTCTCACATTACTCACTCTCACTCTCACTCTCACATTACCCTCACTCTCACATTACCCTCACTCTCACATTACCCTCACTCTCACATTAACCCCCTCTCACTCTCACATTACCCCCTCACTCTCACATTATCCCCCTCACTCTCACATTATCCCCCTCACTCTCACATTACCCCCCTCACTTTCACATTACCCCCCTCACTCTCACATAACCCCCCACTCTCACATTACCCCCTCTCACTCTCACATTACCCCCTCTCACTCTCACATTACCCCCTCTCACTCTCACATTACCCCCTTTCACTCTCACATTACCCCCTCTCACATAAACCCCCCTCCCTCTCACATTACCATCACCCCCTCCCTCTCACATTACCATCACCCCCTCCCTCTCACATTACCATCACCCCCTCCCTCTCACATTACCAGCACCCCCTCTCCCTCTCACCATCGCACCCCCTCTCACCATCGCACCCCCTCTCACCATCGCGCACCCTCTCCCTCTCACCATCGCACCCCCTTTCCCTCTCACCATCGCACCCCCTCTCCCTCTCACCATCGCACCCCCTCTCCCTCTCATCATCACCCCCACACCATCACCCGTCTCTCCCTCTCACCATCACCCCCCTATACACACAACACACTTCAAGCAGCTACCCCATACACATAGGGACAAAAACGCAAACATGCTCACAGAGACATACATTCACACACACAAGAATACTCTCTGTTAGACACACTCTCAGGCACATACACAGGTAGACAGTGCATCAATGTGTATATGTGACACTTTTTTGTTAGTGGGGCCTCATGTTTCCATTTCGCCTAAGGTCTCATAAAGTCTAGAGCCGCCTCTGCTAACTGCTATTCAATCTATAACAGTGAAAAAAGTTTTTTGGTTTTAAATGCATGCTATTGTGACACCAGATATGAGTGGCAATGTGCACTTGCAGAGGATGGCAGAGTACACGCTGTAGGCCTGACACACCCGCTTCAAGACAAGTAACTGCTATTCAATCTGTAACAGTGAAAAAAGTTTTTTGGTTTTAAATGCACCCTATTGTGACACCAGATATGAGTGGCAATGTGCACTGGCAGAGGTTGGCAGAGTACACGCTGTAGGCCTGACACACCCGCTTGAAGACAAGTAACTGCTATTCAATCTATAAAAGTGAAAAAAGTTTTTTTGTTTTAAATGCACGCTAGTGCTCCAGATATGAGTGGCAATGTGCACTTGCAGAGGTTGGCAGAGTACACGCTGTAGGCCTGACACACCCGCTTGAAGACAACTAACTGCTATTCAATCTATAACAGTGAAAAAAGTTTTTTGGGTTTTAAATGCACGCTATTGTGACACCAGATATGAGTGGCAATGTGCACTTGCAGAGGTTGGCAGAGTACATGCTGTAGGCCTGAAAACCGCTTGCAGACAAGTAACTGCTATTCAATCTATAACAGTGAAAAAAGTTTTTTGGTTTTTAAGTGCAATCTATTGCGACACCAGTTAAGAGTGGCAATGTGCACTGGCAGAGGTTGGCAGAGTACACGCTGTAGGCCTGACACACCCGCTTGAAGACAAGTAACTGCTATTCAATTTATAACAGTGAAAAAAGTTTTTGGGTTTTAAATGCACGCTATTGTGACACCAGATATGAGTGGCAATGTGCAGTGGCAGAGGTTGGCAGAGTGAACGCTGTAGGCCTGACACACAGATGCTTGCAGACAACTAACTGCTATTCAATCTATTACAGTGAAAAACATGTTTTTGTTTTTAGATGCAAGCTATTGTGACACCAGATATGACTGGGCAAGTGGGCACAGTATCCACTGTGAGCTTGACACATAAGCTGGCAGGCGGGCAGGCAACTGCAATTAGATTACACACAAAATAAAAAGCAGTCTGATGTTCTAGCCCTAAAAAGGGCTTTTTGGGGTGCTGTCCTTACAGCAGAGATCAGATGAGTCCTTCTGGACTGTAGTGGACACTGAATACACTAGCCTAGCTATACATTTCCCTATCAAATGAGCAGCAGCTACACTTTCCCTCCTCTATCTAAGAATGCAGCTTCAGAAGGAATCTAAAATGGATGCTGTACAGGAGGTGGGAGGGTCTGGAAGGGAGGGTCTGCTGCTGATTGGCTGGAATGCGTCTGCTGACTGTGAGGCACAGGGTAAAAGTTTAGTCAATGATGACGAATAGGCGGCGGATCGAACCGCACATGTGTTCGCCAGCCGTGGCGAACGCGAACACGCTATGTTTGCCAGGAACTATTCGCCAGCGAACAGTTCGGTACATCACTAAACACTGTCTGGGAGTGAAGGGGCCAGTACAAGAGAAAAACAGTTGGTATAGAATAGTGCAGGCAATGATTTCTTGCAGCATGAAGTCAAAATGTATCATCTGTTAAGAAGTCAGGTGGAGTAACACTCACAAAGATAAGGAAATGACAGCACTGGATTGAGATCTTAGTGAGTCATATTGCATTGTTTGTAATGTTACATTGAATGCATTGTGTATCTGTGATACAGGATGCCTTCAATGTATCTGGGGCTGATTTAAGTAAACTTGTTTTGTTAGAATTCTGTGTATGTTTTGTTTACGTATTGTACCGTGCTGTGGAATATGTTGGTTCTATATAAATAATTTGTATTGAAAAATAGAATTGTATTTTAAATACTTATATCTCTCAAGTCTGTCACCTGATGGTTAATGATACTTTATGTTGTACACAATTTTTCGTAATTCCCCATTGTTATCCTACTTTTGTTTTGTTTTTAAACATTATTGTCAGTGGAATGTATTATATCCTATGTCAGTAGAAGGTCCAGGTCCTGTGTCATGCTAGTCTTCAATTAAACAAATAGTCCCACACACCTCAAATATTGTGAAAAGTTTAATTTCCATCAGATTATGACAACCACAAACAAAAATTAACTACAAACTAATCACTTGTTTTAATGCTGAGACAGTCTATTCTTTTCACAGGTTATACGAGACCTTAGTTTGGAGAGATTGACAAAGAGTACCATCAATAATGAAAGTAGCAATAATTGGAGCTGGTGCCAGTGGTCTTGCTTCAATTAAATCCTGCTTAGATGAAGGTTTAAATCCCACGTGTTTTGAAAAGAGTGATGACATTGGTGGACTATGGAGATATACGGTAGGTATACCCTACATGTGTGTGAATGTCACTTTGTGACTCTTTCTCACAAATGGAACCAAAGATGCTTACAGGATTTAGCTAGATATTTAGCTTTTTAGTAATTTTTTCTATAATATTTTTAATCAACGTCCATTTTATTCATGTATTACAATTATTTTTAAAAAATGCAAATTTTCTTCCTTGCCCGTTGATTGTTAGAAAAACCTTTGACTTCAATGTTTTGTAAAAAGCATTTGCACAAGATGTAACCATGGGGTATAAATAAGGCAGCTATTAATCGAAAACACAATAAGTTAATACATGCCTTTCATGACTGTGTTATATTCACAGTCATTTGAATATTTGCACCTTTCTACTTAGATGATTATGTTATGTTTTCAGCCATTTGATTATTTGCTGTGTTATTGCTTAATATTGTATTGTGTATTGTGACAGGCAAGATATGTTTCTAGTCTTCTGACTATTCTTCTTTTTTTGCGCATTCTTTATTTTGAAGTGCAGAGGTATATAAACAGGTCAGCAATGATGTATAATAGAATCATAGGCTGTATAGAAAAATATGAAACAAACCCAACATGTCAAGATACTCTGCACATTAAAAAATATATAAAACATGAAATATAAACAGATTTGGTATCTGTGTTCTAGCTGTAGGCAAAATAGACTAGGTATAAGTTTGAGACACTGAGATACTGATTAGTAATATGTCTAAACATGCAAGGCAAACATTAGTGGTAATAAGTACTGGAGTCAAGCCAACCGTACCCATCCAATCTTTTAACAAAAGGAAAGCAAATAATAATAGACGGACAGGGGGGATTGCTCTGCAAAAATAATATTACTCCTCATGAAGGCTAGAAAAATGGTTAGTCTAGCTAAGCACCACAGCAGGACCTAAAAAAAGACATGTGCGATAGCATAGGAATTGTTGACCTGCTCAGGCTGGTGCACAATGTATGCATTTAAAACCAGAAGATGGTGCAAATGTTGCCTAAAGTATCATCGAAGAGAAGCACTAATTAAGTGTATAACCAAGTAGGCATGGGTAGCGTCCCTAGTAGTTTGATACAGTGACTAGAGATCAGCTTAACTAGGCAAAGCAACACATGTGAAAGCAAATTAAATAAACACAAAGAAAATATAAACCTTGAAGCCTACAATGCTAGTGGAACATAGAGGATATGGATAAAGTAAATTAGGAGAAACTTTGCATGGCTCCCACACTAAGAGTGCTCTTATGTCTTACACCAATACCCCGGCTCACTCACAGAGTCACAGAACAAGATTAAGTCCCAGTCATACAGAGTAGGCCATATTGCTGGCCCCAGGGTTCCACAAGAGCCCATGTGAATCTTCCATTGACCTGGTCACCCTTGGCACCAAGAGCAGAGTCCCAAGAGGCTGCAACCACACCTTGATGTTGATAGCTTACCCTCAGGGGATATGTGATGTGCATCAGTGTTGTTTCCCTCAAGTTCTCCAGCCCAGCGCAGGAAAGCAACTGTGAGCATCGGACTGCCCCGGAGGCATTCCGGCAACAGCTGTGCAGGATCTCCCCCCTCGCTTCTTGCGATTTCCGAGGGTGCGAGTGGTCGTCCGACAAGATAGGTGGAGGATAAATATATGGTGGATGCAGAGTCCCTGACCTAGTCGTCGACTGCAGTGGCCTTCGGCTTAGTGGTTATAGTGTTGTGCTTGTCAATTGGGATGTCAACAGTTGGTAGGGAGGGACATTGTGCCATTTCTCGATTGCTTGGTGCATCAGTCGCCGATAGCCCAGGTGGGGTTCCCCCTCATTCATCAGCAGGTAAGAGGTGTTGTGAGGGCATTGAGAAGCCCTTTTGTCTCTCTGCTATGTGGTGTAGAAAGATATAGAAAGCTTTGAAGATGTCATCCAGCAGTTGGAAGGTGTGTTGTGGCTGGACCAATGCAGGAGGACTAACAACATTTTCCGCCACGTTATGGGGCTCAAGAGCAATGTCACCACACAGGCTATGTCCCACGACCCAGACAATGTCTAGAAAAGGTGATCTTCAAAAACTCAGTAACCAAGTAAGTAGAAGACTTGTGAACGCACAACATGAGTTTGCTAAACGTCATGAGATATGGTGAAATGGTTTTTGGTCCGGTGAGGCCTAGAGAGTGTTTTTTTTAACTGCCATATTAAAAAATTAAACAAAAAATGCATTTTTCTTACAATTAAATATATTGGTGCCAGCATCATATTCTTGGAGTACTTTGTACCATTAGGACATGGGAATCACCTGAAAATTGGAAGAAAAGGAAGAATGGATGAAGCAAAATACAGAGCAACACTGCAGGAGGACCTTCTTTGGTCTGATAAAAAAAAACAAAACCTGAAGCTTGGAAGAAAGTTCATCTTAGTAGTACAATGATCCTAAGCAGAAGTCAAAAGCAACTTTGGAATGGCTCAAGAACAAACACATGAATAACCGTAAAGTCCTGGTTTTAATCCTGTAGGAATCAATGGCAATAGTTTAAAATTGCAGACACCCAATAAACTTGAACAACCTGGAGCAAATCTGCCAAGAAAATGGCAAATATTGCTCCCATTCACCATGAAAGGCTAGTAGATATTTACAGCTATAGACTTTATTTATGTGCCTCAACTAAATATGTGCTTGGAATACATATGTAAGTAGCATGTTTTAGTTATTTTACCACATTAATTACCACATTTTGGTTTTAACATTTTCTTCTACAACAGCTGAGTTTTCAATGAAAATCTTTTTATATGCCATATTTGTCTTTAGAAAAACTTGATCATTTTTAAGCAGTTTAAATACTTTTGATATAATCTGTATATGTGTTAGTTGAAAGGGTATGCTTTGATGGCATCAATGTAATTTTTTTAAACAAAATGTATGTATTTATGGATGCATACAATTTTTGCTACAGTTTTACTTCCCAGTCAGATATGGTATAATATACATGCATATTTTTATAACTTAGCTTTGTGTTGGGTTATTTTATTTCTCCACCTATTTTTACGTTTTATTTTTCTTATAAATGTATCTACTTTTTATATTCATGTTTTAATTCTTGACATGCTTTTTTTAAACTGTGAAACTTAGAATGCATGATTGTATTTAAATTTAACAAATCATGTCCATTGGTAGGCATAGAACCTATTGCAAATGTTCTACCACATCAGGTCATTCTAAAACATTTTTTGTGTTTTTAAAATTTTATTTTTTTTCATATATATTTTTGTAAATATATTATCACAATATACAAAGAATATGTTAATATTTAGCTTCTTTCATTTTTTAATTCATTGTATTACATGTCCTATGGTTTTTGATGTTTATCATTAATGTTTTTCTTTGTCTTTTTGATAAAGTATTACACATTTTCTAACTATGATTTTTCTCACTGTGACATTTATAACAGCCACATATTGAAAATGGCCGGGCCAGCATATATCAATCAGTCGTCACTAACACCAGTAAAGAAATGATGTGTTTCAGTGACTTTCCATTTCCAGAAAACTCGCCCAACTTTCTTCACAATACTAAACTTATGGCCTATTACAGGGCATATGCAGACCAGTTTGACCTACTTAAACACATTCATTTCAAGGTAAATTACATTTCTCAACTGCATTTATCATTTTTAAAAGTGACAGCTGATGGGAATGGATCCATCTTCTATATTGTTTGATGTAGCATCTCTTTTTTCGGGGTTATATTTGTGATTACAGTGGCATGTATTACTTTTTCTTGGTCAATGTTTTGAATGCATTAATATTAGACTCCGGGGCAAGAATATGGCAATTTTATGTACTTTTTGCCTTTACTAGTGTGGAGATGCACTAGGAACGTCAAAGAGATATATGTACACTGGAAAGACAAATCACTTGCTTCCCTTATTAGATGACTAGAAATTCCCATCCATCATTACCATGAACGTTCATGGTATACATCCAATGTTGCCAGTTATAGTGGGGATTGCTCTTTATCTTTATGATTGCTCTTTATCTGTATATTAAATAAAACAGTGATTGCTTGCAAGTTAGTTTTCTCTAGATATAATGCCTCTATTAACTATTATGGGGTTGGAATTTACCAACATAGGAAGTTTTTGTGATGACAATAAAGGTGAAAACTGAAGATCGTAGATAAAACATGGCTCCAAAGCTGTACTTGATTGCACAGTTTGAAACATGTTTAACGTAAAATCTAATTTCCCTTCTAGATGACTTATTAGTGACACTATATCCAAATAGATTGTTGAGATTAATGCATATATTGGGTGGATCCGGCATACATTTGTAAATCAAAAGTCGCGGGTCAATTTAAAAAATTAAAAGAAGTATCATTACAGGCTTACCAAACTTTAAACTACAGCGCTAAAAGAAATATACCAAATCCACTCACTCCCATGTTTAACATAATGATACAGTTCAGAAAAGTAACTACATATGAAAATTTAAGTTTTTGTTTTTTACTTTCAATAACAGTTCAATACTTGAGAATTGCCAATCGTTTTTATGTATTATTTCAGACTCTGGTGTGCAGTGTAAAAAAATGTCCTGACTTTCTCTGTACTGGCCAGTGGAATGTTATCATAGAAAAGAATGGAAAACAGGAAACATTAATCTTTGATGCTGTAATGGTCTGTTCTGGGCACCATGAACAACCATTTTATCCATTGGAATCCTTTCCTGGTGAGATGAAAAATCACTAACATTTAGTTTAATGAAATCTTAAAACTATTCCAGCTACCTCTCTCTATACTTCCTCTTTTTGTCATGCTCTTTGGAATGCATGCATGCCATATCACAAATAAACTGAAGACTGCTGAATACACATATGCATATACACACACAGCTTGCTGAGTACACAAACAGACTGCTGAATAAACACAGACTGCAGAATACACAGACTGCTAAAATCACATACAGACTGCTAAATACATACACACACAGAGACTGCTAAATATATACACAGACTGCTGATTACAAACATAGACTGCTGAATACACACAGACTGCTAAATACACAAAGAGACTGATGAATATACATATATACTGCTAAATACACAGAGACTGCTAAATACACACACAGCCTGCTAAATACACAGATGGACTGCTTAGTACCCAACCCATAGAGACTGCGAAAGACACACACAGGCCACTGAATACACACACACAGACTGCTAAATACACACAGACTACTGAGCACACAAACATAGACTGATGAATACACACAGACTGCTGAACACACAAACACAGACTGTGAAATACACACACAGGCAGACTGATGAATACACAAAGAATGCTGAATGCATACACAGACTGCTTAACAGGCACAGACTGCTGAACAAACACACAGACTGATGAATTCACACAGACTGATGAAAACACCCACACAGACTGCTAAACACACACACACAGACTGCAGAACACACCCACACAATGCTGAACACACCCACATAGACTGCTGAACACACACAGACTGCTGAACACACACACACACACACACACACAGACTGCTGAATACATACACAGACTGCTGAATACACACAGGCTGCTAAACACACACACTCAGACCGCTGAATATACTCACTCAGATTGCTGAATACACACATATAGACTCCTGAATGCATGCACAAACAGACTGATGAATACACACAGACAGCTGAATACACACAAAGACAGGTGAATACACACAGATTGTTGAATACACACACAGACTGCTGAAAACACACACACAGGAAGATTGTTGTGAGGGATGCAGTGTTTGTGAGGGGTGTAGTGTGTATGTGTGTGTAGGGGTGCATTGTGTGTAAGGGGTGCAGAGTGTGTGAGGAGTGCATTGTGTATGGGGTGCAGTGTGTATGAAGGGTGCAGTGTGTGTGTGAGAGGTGCAGTATGTGTGTCGGGTTTAGTGTGTGTGGGGTGCAATGTGTGTGTGAGGGGTGCAGATTGTGTGTGTGTGGAATGCAATTTGTGTGTGTGTGTGTGTGTGGTGCAATGGGAGTGGGGGTGAAGTGTGTGTGTGTGTGTGTATGTGTGTGAGGGCAGGGTGTGTGTGAGTGGTGCAGTAAGTGCAGGATGTGTGAGGGGTGCAGTGTGTGCAGTGAGTGTGAGGGGTGCTGTGTGTGTGTGAGGGGTGCTGTGTATGTGTGAGCGGTGCAGGGTGTGTGTGTGTGTGTGTGTGAGGGGTGCAATGTGTGTTTGTGTATGAAGGCAAAGTATGTGTGTGTTAGCGGTGAAGTGTGTGTGAGGAGTGCAGTGTATGTGTGTGAGGGATGAGGAGTGCAGTGTGTAAGGGGTGCAGTGTGAGTGTAAGGGAGGATAAGAGAGAACATGTATATTTTATTATGATTTTATAAAAAATATAATAATGCCCCCCCCCCCTTCGGCAAAAGGGGGGTGGGCAATCCCTGCAAGCCTTGATGGTCTGGTGGTAGCGAGGGAAGGTGCCTTTACTTCTACATTGCCATGGTAATGTGCGCCAACGCTCTGATCATCCTGCTTGCGAGAGGAACACAGAGACTCCTGTGTCCTACTTTCCTCCTGCCTTCTCACCTAGCAAAGTGCGAGTGGGCCAGTGAGGTAGATCTTTGATCTCCCCAGTGGCCCAATAAAGTGTTAGGGACACGGAACAAAACAGAGACAGAACGTAGATGCAAAACACCTTTATTAAAAAAATTGCAAAAAGTGAAATTAAAGAAAAGCAAATTCCAGGAGGCAAGCACGGCTCCGTCACCAAAGCGGGTAGTCAGACGAGCCGGAATCAGGAGAGCGGAGAGCAGCAGAGTCAGGAAGCAGGCCAGAAGTCAGGAATCAGACCAGAAGTCAGGAACCAGGAATACACAGGAAACAGTAAGTCTTCTGGAAAACAGGAAACTACGCAAGGGCAAGGCCCTTGCTGCTTAAATTGGCTGCACTGATTAGCAACAGGGCTGGCTACTAACAACCAGGTGAGTAACTGTGGAAACAGTATTGAAGGAGCTGTTCATTAAAAGCAGCTGAATATCTCAGACACAGAGAAAGGAAGGGTTGCTGTTTAAAATAGCAGAGAAACCCTGACAGGCACACAGTAAGTGAACAGAGCTGGCAGAGGAGATGAAAGGACTTCCCCTGTCGGCCCATGGGCATCGCTGTGGGGTCCCTATGCTGGTAGGGCCCCATGGCAATTTCCCAGCATGCCCATGCGGTATGACGGCCCTGTCTTTAATTTACTCAAAGTTCAACACCATGTAACAGCAAAGGTGGTGGGGTACATTTTTTAAATTTCATCTAGTGCTACTTCAAACCACTGCCCCCTGTTTTTTACTCTCCTTTTCTTTGTTTGAAGTCTACTCAAATACACTTGTTCAAACTCAACTCTACTTGCATTTTTGTTACATACCACTCCTTGACTTCCCTCTCATTTTTGTAATTTTTCTGGCTTCCTTTCCCACTTAATGTCCTCTAATACTTAATATCTCATTGTTGGGAGTCTTCAACATTCCAACTAATTCATCTTTTTTCTCAGTAACCTCTACATTTATTTTAATTACATCCTCTTTTCACCTCTTATACTCCATTTTCTCTCTAAGATGACCACCTCATACTATTTGTTTTAACGTTACCCTCACTCAACATCCTCAAAATTGTTCTAAGCTCAGCAGGAACTTTAATTTTCATGACCTTGAGCAACTCTCTGCTAATCTTCAATCTCCACTCTTGCCTATCACTTCTTTTTCCTGTTCGATGTTTGTTATTTCCTTGCACAACTCTACCCTTACCTCTGCCCTGGACAAGATTGATCCACTCACACCCTACACCCACACCATAAATAAAGTGAGCTCATTTTCAGCCCAGACACACTAAATTAAACTGATACCTACATAGATACTACCACTCAGTTGAACATTGCTGGAGGGAGTCTCACACTGTCAGTCTTGTTACAATATAATGAATGTTCAAACCCAACTCTACTTGCATTTCTGTTACATACCATTCCCTTATTTCCCTCTCATTTTTCTAATTGTTCTGCCTTCCTTTCCCACTTAGTGTCCTCTAATACTCAATATCTCATCCTTGGGGGTCTTCAACATTCCAACTAACATTACCCCCACTCAACATCCTCAAACTTTTTCTAAGCTCAGCAGGAACTTTAATTTGACCTTGAGCAACTCTCTGCTAATCTTCAATCTCCACTCTTGCCTATCACTTCTTTTTCCTGTTCAATGTTTGTTATTTCCTTGCACAACTCTACCCTGGACAAGATTGCTCCACTCACACCCTACACCCACACCATAAATAAAGTGAGCTCATTTTCAGCCCTGACACACTAAATTAATCTGACACCTACATAGATACTACCACTTAGTTGAACGTTGCTGGAGGGAGTCTCACACTGTCAGTCTTGCTACAATATAAATTCATCTTATTAGTGTGAATTTTCCCAATTGGTAAACAGTAGTTGTCTGCACCTCTCCTTTCCTCTTGTCCCACTGCTTGCTTCCTCAATCTTGTTCCCTCTCATCTTGTAAGATACGTTTCCCCTTGTCTTTTGCCATCCTTAAAATGCATCTCCAATCACCTCCAATCTGGCTTTTGTCAGCTGTTCTACAGTAACTGCTGTAATTACTAATGATATAATATTGGCCAAATGCAAAGGCCACTATTCCATACTAATTCTTCTAGTCCTTTGTGCTGCTTTCAACATTGTTGATTGAACTCTCCTTCCCCAAACCTTTATATTCTTGCCCTTGATAACCTTGTCCTTTCTTGAATCTTTTCCTACCTCTCCCAATAATCATTTGGTGTAACATTTTCTAGTAAACCTACTCCACTAGACCTGTCTCCGATGGACTACCTCAAGGCGTCATCCTTTGCCCCCTTCCATTTTCTCTCTATACTATATATACTGTGTATATGTATATGCATAGATGTATATCTGTTGAAAAGATGGTGGGATAAAAAATACTATATTGATATCTAATAAGGCCAAGGGGCAAAATGGACATGAACCAAATACTGTTGGTATTAGAGATAGTTAGCTTTGGCTTGGATGTCAAGCCCAGATGCCCTCGGAGACACAGAATATAGGTATGGTAGTAGTGCCGTATGTCTAATTGTTTCGCTATCTTGTATCCATGAGACAACCAGCTTTGACTTATTTCTCCAGCCCCTGTAGACACAAGACAGCGACACATCTCTGAGTGCTGGCAGAACCAAATGTATTACTTTGGTGTATATTTTAGAGTTAACTTTACTAGGTAATAGATGCTCATCTGTTAGCACTACTTAATTGTGATTCCCTTTGCCTGGAATTGGGATAACCTGCTTGCAAAATTGTTGCTCTTAGGTTTTCTACTGTTTCACTAGAGTACTGCCATGCTTTTTACGCGTAACCTGTATACTCAGTTAGATCTACCAGCTTGTCAAAGAGCCATCATTACCTTAATTAGAATATCATTAGATAATTAGGATTAGGTTCTTTATCTACATTATGTAGACCTTTACACCACTGTATATATTTTGTATATATCTAGTTACTTGTTTTTGTTGTCTCTTTTCCCACGTGTAAATAATATTCTGTTCACACAGGATCTAGTTCTCACTCAGTTTTCACGGTTTTATGTCAATGTGGCAGTAGTATATCAATTCTGCTCTCTTTTAACTAATACATTTCTACTCTTAAACATATACCAAATAAAGGTTAAGTTTTATTCCATTTCTACTTAGTGGTCAGGGTATTATTCCAATCTTTGTTCTTAAGATGCATACCTGTATGTATGTAGTGTAGCGATTAACATACCATTATTAATTCTTAGGCATAAAAAGATTTAAAGGTGAATATTTTCATAGTCGACAATACAAGAACTCACATGGATTTGAAGGAAAAAGAGTTCTCATAGTAGGAATGGGAAATTCGGCTGCTGACATTGCTGTTGAAATCAGTCGAACTGCTTCTCAGGTAACATTCATCCCATTATTTCCTTTCCTTTCTTTTTAGTTATCTTCTCTATCTCTCTCTCTCTCTGCATATTAAGAGTTTACAGAAAGTTTGATACATAGATCATAGTCACTTCTCCAAAAAAAAAAAAAAAGAAAATCCTACACAGCTTTAGTGGAATTTCTGTTACTGCTGCCCCCACCTCCTTCAACTTCCAGTCCATTGCTCATGCTCAATACCCGAATGCAGCATAAATCACAGTGTATTCTCCCTGGTAATCAGCAGTAAGCGTTAGTTAGGTGACTTTCAGAACTGTCTACATTCTTGCAATATTTTTACTTAAATCTGGTATGATCTGCATAGCTGCAGATTTGAGATAACATTTTATTCTTTTGACGGGTCACATTGGTTTATTTTTATTGCAAACCTGTTTTTTTCTATTAATGTGCAAATGTTTTATATATTTTGATTTTAGTTAACCACAGTTGGAAGGGTGACAATAGTGTTAAATATTGTCTTTTTTTTTTTAAACTATTTGCCTGAAATTGGATTGATGAAAGCTAAGCTTGTGCATGGCAAGAATATTTGGTTTGGTCAGAACCATTTGTTCTGAAAATAAATAAATATTCTGGATGGCCAAGCATATGTCTGTTTAGCTCAACAGAATTTCAGTACTGGAAAACTGATATGGGAAATGAATCAGGCGAACCAATGCGCAAGTGTTGTACTGCAAAATATATACATAATATAGTATTACATATCTATTTTGCAGTACACTGAGGAGCATTCTACCTCCATTTCGGGCACAGATCAAGTGGGAAAAAAGTAACCAACAGAGGGATAACAGAAGGAGCAGTAAATATATTATATATGTATTAAATATTTTACTTATAAACATATACATATAGAGTTTTTTTCACTTATCCTTCTTTTTCCTCTTATTTGTAACTTCTCACTTGATCTGTGAATAAAATATTCATTAAAGTGAGCATTTGAGGTGAATTCAAAGTGAATTTAAAATGCTTTCACAATTCCTTGTTACAATTGTATTATTTCAACCAATATTATTGGAAAAGCTGTATAACAGATTATTACTTATTGCCACACACTACCTTCCTGATTCGTATTCTTGTTGCTTCTTTAAAATTATCAAAACTCATCGTTCGGGGTGTTGGTCAAGGTGAATATTAGTGATGTAACAATACGAGGAGTGGCAGCTGAGCTAGTCCAAATTTGCAAGAGTCCCAAGAATGTAACACAATACATTACATTTTGCACATTAATCGTATCTATAGCTCACCTAAATAAACAGTCTGTGCTGTGTTACAAAATAGCCTTAATTCGTGATTGTTTCACTGTAATACATATTTAGTCCCTTTTTCCTTTTTTATGAACCTCCCATGACTACGTAACTAAACGCCTATGCCCTCAGTTTCATATATAAATAATTAAATTATCTCACTAAATATTTGGCACTTAATAATTTACTCCATCCTAAAAACATTTTGATATTTTGTTTATTTGTCCAAAAAAAATATTTTTAAATTTAAATGGAAACCTAGTCCGAGTGACTTCTGGCACGAATTACTGACAGTATATTTTTCAAAGCGTTTTGTAAACATTTCAAGATGATCTTTTTGTGAACAGATGCTTGTTTTTAATAAACATTTTCTAAATTGCATTAACTAATGAATTTAGTTTGAATATAAGTATTTCAACAATAGATTGAGGTACATGTGCTACTTGCCCAACATTGTACCTGCTGACATGGTCTACACATTTGAGAAAATTGTATGGACTAAAGTTAGATCAATTGTTAAACATATTTTTATCCAAATTACCAAATTGTTCCCCATTTTGGCAGGCCCTACACTATCCAAACCTTAAACTATTCTTATAAGATTGACCCATTGTTTCAATGGGCAGATCATGTTTTCAAATGCTGTACTGTAAATTGGGTGGCATAAAGCACAAAAACTGTAATGCTGTAACAACCCATCTAGGTTAGAGCGATGAAACTCCGATGCAGGGAACAGCACTCCCTTACTAACAGGACCCTCAGGAGAGGCCTGGAACTGGAGAATGAGTTCTGATTGGTTTGCAGTGGCACTAGGGCTTTAACATAGAGCAATAAATCTAACGAGGGGTGAGACAAAGGCATAGTCAGGAAGTCCATAGGTCAGGCAGAGAAGTAATAGAGGCAGGAAAAAGCCAAATGTAATTGGCCAATAGAGACAAATGTGGAGGTGGGATAAAAACAGGACAATACCACACCACGACAGTAGCAAGTGCCACCAGGAGTCACAGCAAGCTGCAAAACATCAAAGCAACTACTGGGATAAGAACTGTTTTTTGTTGTTTTTTTTAAAGTCAATAGGGTCATATGACCAATTCTAACCTGTAGGCAGAGTCCAAATAGTGTCCATAAATTAAGCCCAGAACTCTGCAGCATATTGGATGCTTCACTGTACCTTCTCTTTTCCACAACTGCATCCACTGCTGCTCCATGGTCCTCATTCACCTTCAGGGGCACCACATTACATTGGCCATTTTGTATAAATGGCGCTGTCGACACAGGCACCCTGCCAGCACGCCTCACTCGAAGGGCAGCAGTGTGCTGAGATGGAGCAACAGAGGCCAGGACCACCATGGCACTACCTCATGGATGTCATGCCTAAGCACAGGTAAGTACCACCAGGCATGACAAATGTAGTGTGACTAACACTGATACTGTCATTGTGGCGTGCCTAATTTCAGTTAAGAAACTGGATATACCTGCCATTAATTTAATCTCTCACTGGTGACTAATATGCTGGGAGAGAGGATGGGGTGACAGCAAGTAATTAAGCATTTCTCTACAACTTTTCACCGATCATAACACTAAAGTGAAAGGTGCCAAAGTAAGAGCATCTTATGCAAATAGTAGATGCTGCCAAAGAATATAACTCAGGTTTAAATTTCATTACCAATTATATAGCATTAATTAACTCATATCTCCTAGATCGAAAACTTGTTTGAGCAGGATCCTCATTGCCTATTATATGGGCATATATTGGATATATGGGATATATTGGCACTACATATGTGATAATAATACGTTATTAATGTCCATGTAGGTGTTTCTCAGCACTAGAAGAGGAGCATGGGTAATGAGCCGTGTCTATGACCAAGGTTTCCCTTGGGATATTTGTTTTGACACAAGACTTCAGAACTGGATCAGGAATACAATTCCAACTCCAATTATTGGCTGGTTGATAGAGAAGAAAATTAATACATGGTTTGATCATGCAAACTTTGGTCTTCAGCCTTGTGACAGGTACACTGCAAGTGGTAATGTGCCATTAGATAATATTTGCACGTAACAAATATTTAAAGTTGGATGAGATCTCTCTCTATAGTTGCACATTGTCAAGGTTCATAATGAGGTTATAGACACATGAATTATGTAATTACATAGTTGTCTGTGTTGAATGAAGACTAAAGTACATTAAGTTCAATGCTCAAACCCATGTTTATACTATTTGTAAAGGTAAATGTGCAATAAAAAAAATTAAATGGGTTCCAAAATATGTTGATCTTAAAAGGGGTATGCAAGTAGATTTTTCTAGAAGACCTCATAAAATGCTTACTTGCTCTTAATGAAAAACTCAAATTATGGTATAGTTTATTATATAAATGTGCACAATATCTTTGATTATAATTATGGAAATGGAAACACTATAGATTGCTAATTGTACTGTTTATTACAAAGATATTTTTAACTTGATGGAGTAGTTGGATACCCAAAAGGGGAAGCAACTGGGTGTGTGTCTAGGGGAGACCAAGACAGGGGGTAACCCTCACATACATGTGTTAGTTGAGAAGTAGACCTGAATAGGTCAAAGGAGAAAGGGCGCCCCCTAGTGCATAACTATACATATGTACAATGAATTATAAAACGTAACCTTTAATGGTGGCTGTAGTAAAAAAAAACCCTAGTGGAGAGTTTTTGAAAGAAGAAAATAATAATAAACTTAAAATAGGAGGATAAGTGTCTAGATGGGGATAAATATCCTAAGGGTGTCACCTAAAGGATATAGAGCTCAATAAAGCTAGAGATCCCCCCAACCTGTATATTCTGTCTCACAAAAGCAATCCTTCATGGAATTGCAAAAATAAAAATCAACTTAAACCAATTCTGTAGTCACTAAGTACAGTCCCTGTGTGGTGCTAGCTTGCAACAACAAATATATGTACACATAGGAAAAGGCTATAACAAAAAATAGTGACAGAAGGGGTTTTGTCAACTGTGTGATCAAAGGCTAGTCTAAGTACAGCAGATAGATGGATACACTGTAGCAATCTGCATAACATCTATTGCAATACTGTTGCTGGAGGACGGAAACAAAAGTGGGAGGAGAAAACTTGAGATCTAGTGGTCAGTTCTAAACAGAGATAAACCAGCGATGAGAATTGCGAGATCTGACGAAAAGTTAAACAAAAATCCCTGTCACCCACGATTCCCCCGTCCCCTTATCTAAATCATACGAAGGTCCATTGCCCAAAAACTGACTAGCTGATCTTAAAGAGAGACTATACTGGTCGGTTACCAAACTTGAAATATCCTACCTACTGCTACCTAACACGTGTTTCGGCGCTGCTAAACGCGCCTTCATCTGAGGCTAAACAGTGGGTCAAAGCAACGGGAGCTCCTTAAATAGCCCACTACACTTAGTTCATGCTGGGGATGTGTGCACAGCGTTCGCGCCAAAATTGGTCGATCGCAAGTAAACCCCGCCCCTAGTGCCAGTAGGTGGGTATTACTCCTTAAATGTGACCCAGCATATGTATGTGGGGTTTGGAGGTTCACCGGAGCTTTGACTGAGAATAAGTGAATTAAAAAATGATATATACAGTCTAAGTGAATAATATGTACATATATAATACAATTACAAAAGTATGATTTCCTGGTGCTATTATTTATCAATAAAGGGGGTAAACGTGAACCCCTCATTTAGCCCATTAGGGGCCAACGTTTTGAACCTGTAGATCCAGTAGCACTCTCTTTTAAGGAGAGTGTGGTCTAGGTCACCTCCTCTGCGACCTAAGGTCACCTTTTCTATCCCTGCGAACCTAACACCTCTTGGATCCCCGCAGTGTTGATTTTTTATATGTCTCGCTACAGGGGTATCCCTCTGGTTCCTTGCTGAGTGTACATGCTCCATGATACGTCTTTTAAAGGGGCGAATTGTTTTGCCCACGTATCTGAGGCCACACATACATATCAAGAGGTAGACTAGGCCCTTGGTACTGCAGTTGAAAAACTGCTTGACATTGCAGACCACTTGGTCACATGAGTCTGTGAGGTGCTTGGAGTCCTTCTGTATGTATCTACACGCCACGCACTTGCCACATTTGTATGTACCTTGTACAGACAGCCAATTATGGCCAGGTTTTGTGGAAGAAAAGTGACTAGGTACTAATGATTCTTTTAAGTTTTTACCTCTACGTGCTGTGAGGGATACATACGGGGTCACAGTCCCTTTAAGGTGGGGGTCT
Organism: Pelobates fuscus; assembly: GCF_036172605.1. NCBI lineage: Eukaryota > Metazoa > Chordata > Amphibia > Anura > Pelobatidae > Pelobates > Pelobates fuscus. The sequence continues at coordinate 84,567,306 of NC_086323.1, forward strand.
TGAGATATGAGTGGCCAAAATCTACTCATTATCTTTTTTGCTTGGTCCTACCCTGAGTCAAAATTAACAATACACCGGGTAGGTGCTTGTTCAATGGGGGTTGGTTTGTCCTTGAGGAGTTCCATTCTATCGCTGTGTAACGCTATTTGATAAGCTTGTTTTAAACAGCGATTAGGATATCCTCTATCCTCTCTCTTTAAATCTTGTCTTAAGTGACTTAGCTTGGGTGATAAAGTCCTCATCACTTGAGCAGTTCCTCCTCAAACGGAGGTATTGTCCAATAGGGATGCCTCTCTTTAAAGTAGTCGGGTGATGACTTTCCCACCTCAACATTGTATTGGTAGAGGTGGGTTTCCTAAATAAAGTTGTCTTAATGGTCTGTTTAGAAGAGGTACTGAACGTACAGTCCAGGAAATTGATGGACGATCCCCCTATTTCCATCGTGAACTTTAAATTAAGGTCGTTGAGGTTCAGACTCTCCACGAAGGACGTGAAGCATTCCCTTGTGCCCGTCCATACCACCAAGACATCATCTATAAACCTCTTCCACATAAAGATGTGCTTGGTGTATTCGATGTTACTGACGGAAAAGACCACATTCTCCTCCCACCAGCCCAGGTGCAGGTTAGCGTACGATGGCGCACAAGTTGTACCCATGGCTGTACCCTGCACCTGGTGGTAGTATTGGCCATCAAACAAAAAGAAGTTGTGGGTCAGGACAAATTGTAGCAAGTCCAGTACAAAGGAGGTATGCCGTTGGTGTATGGACCCTCCTGTTTCTAAATAGTGTTTGGTGTGTCTCAACCCAAGAGAGTGTGGAATGGACGAGTACAGTGCCTCCACATCGAGGCTACACAGAATGGCGTCTCTTGGTAGGTTAGTGGAGGCTAAACACTTCAGAGTGTCCTTCGTGTCCCTAAGGTAGGAGGGTAGTTTTTCTACAAAGGGGCGAAGGATCTTATCTAGGTAGATACTAGCCTTACAGGTTATGTTGTTAGAACCGGACACAATGGGTCTAGCTGTCAGGGTCTCATATTGTTTATGTACCTTTGGTAGGCAGTAGAATGTGGACACAGTCGGACTTTTCACGTAGATGAATGTGTATTCATCTTTGCCCAGAACTTGGTCATCAAAGGCCTTATCCAAGAGATTTTTCAAGGTCGACAAGAACTTAACTGAAGGGTCTATACTTAGTATTTTATAGGTGGTCCTATCTTTAAGTATATTTAAAGTTAATCGTATATACTGTGTTTTTTTTAGTACCACGATGTTCCCCCCCTTGTCTGCTGGCTTGATGATTATATCATCATCACCCTGTAAATCGCACAAGGCCTGCCATTCATTTCTAGGGAGGTTGCTGTGTGGTTGGGGTTGGAGGGAATCCAATTTAAGCTCATGTATCATGTTGCAGGTTGATTCTACGAACATATCAATATTTTTAAAATCTTTAAAGGGTTTTTTCATACCCTGCAAGTATCTGTCTGGATATGCTGTGTCTAACTTAACGGCCAGATGATACCGGCGTGTACATGGTTAACAGACACACGGTCCAGACATCCACCAATCAAAGCAGGAATCGTCACTAGGGGCGGGGTTTACTTGCGATCGACCAATTTTGGCGCGAACGCTGTGCACACATCCCCAGCATGAACTAAGTGTAGTGGGCTATTTAAGGAGCTCCCGTTGCTTTGACCCACTGTTTAGCCTCAGATGAAGGCGCGTTTAGCAGCGCCGAAACACGTGTTAGGTAGCAGTAGGTAGGATATTTCAAGTTTGGTAACCGACCAGTATAGTCTCTCTGTAAGATCAGCTAGTCAGTTTTTGAGCAATGGACCTTCGTATGATTTAGATAAGGGGACGGGGGAATCGTGGGTGATGGGGATTTTTGTTTAACTTTTCGTCAGATTTCGCAATTCTCATCGCTGGTTTATCTCTGTTTAGAACTGACCACTAGATCTCAAGTTTTCTCCTCCCACTTTTGTTTCCGTCCTCCAGCAACAGTATTGCAATAGATGTTATGCAGATTGCTACAGTGTATCCATCTATCTGCTGTACTTAGACTAGCCTTTGATCACACAGTTGACAAAACCCCTTCTGTCACTATTTTTTGTTACAGCCTTTTCCTATGTGTACATATATTTGTTGTTGCAAGCTAGCACCACACAGGGACTGTACTTAGTGACTACAGAATTGGTTTAAGTTGATTTTTATTTTTGCAATTCCATGAAGGATTGCTTTTGTGAGACAGAATATACAGGTTGGGGGGATCTCTAGCTTTATTGAGCTCTATATCCTTTAGGTGACACCCTTAGGATATTTATCCCCATCTAGACACTTATCCTCCTATTTTAAGTTTATTATTATTTTCTTCTTTCAAAAACTCTCCACTAGGTTTTTTTTTACTACAGCCACCATTAAAGGTTACGTTTTATAATTCATTGTACATATGTATAGTTATGCACTAGGGGGCGCCCTTTCTCCTTTGACCTATTCAGGTCTATTTTTAACTTGAAAACACATATTTTGCTTTTCAGCCACACAGGGTCCATGCATCTTCATATATCTTATCTGCCTGTGATTAAGTGTAAGAAATGTTCTACTTTAGGTTTCTTTAAATGTGTAGCATTTTAAAAATGTTCTGGAGAACTGGATATCATTTTTTTATTTTATTCAAGGGACCAACATTTTCAGGATCATATTGGAATTCACCTTAACTTCTTTGATCTTCAAAACCATTGTACACTATATGAATAAAACTGTTTAAAACAGAAAAAAAAAATTGTTATGAAGACCGCAAAACATCATAGCCACTGCAGTCTGCTGTTATTATACCTTTCTCATGGTAATCTGTCAAAGATTTTCGCACAGTTTGACACTAACCTAAGTCTTGCATTGTCCATGATACTTTCCGTTTTCTCAGAGATATATAGAACTGGATATCAATTTATTACAATACCAGAACTCCTTCATTGGCTGAGAGCACTTAGCGGATATCCTGAGTCAATGACTGCACATTTACATCAGCATCTGGCTTATCCTGCCTGAGAGGACCTGAAGCAGTAAGTCTGTATGGTGAGACCAAGGTAAATGCCAAACCGTGCCAAAACATTTTGACAGATTATGCTGGAATAACCCAAGGGCACTCCAGCACCTTAACCACTTCAATGGACTGCAGTGAGTGTGGGTTAATTGTTTTTTAGTCAGTTCTATTTATACTGAGAATAGTCCAGAGGACAAGCCACATTGTTTATCTACATTTCTTCTACTGAATATATAATATGTTAAAAAAAAAACTATAGAATACAATATATATATATATATATATATATATATATATATATATATATATATATATATATATATAAAGATGTCTAGATCGTAGGTTAGGCCAATTGAAGGTTAAATATTGCTGGGTCATTCGTTTGTTTCCCCTTGGAGTATAGAAAAACATTATGTTCATTTAAAACTTACATTGGATGCTTTCAGGATTAAAAAACAAAACAAAAAATGTCTTTATGCTAGCAAAACCTCCTCTGTAGAGAATGCTAATTGGATATATGCTAACATACTAAACTCTGAATTGAATGGAATCAATCATGTTATTTAAAATTTTAGGCCAAAAGATATGAATTGGGAAAACATTTCCAACTCATTTGGAAATTTTCAATATACCGTACTGAAATCCTGATGAATTACAGTTTAGAAAATTACCCTCTTAGTTTTATATCATAACTTACAATTCCAATTGTATATCTTCTTTCAATTCCACTTTTTTTACAGAACCCAGTTTAAAGAGCCTTTGTTTAATGATGAAATTCCTAGCCGTATAACATGTGGGTTTGTGACAGTGAAGCCAAACGTCAAGGAATTTAGTGAAACTGCAGTGACATTTAATGATGGAACAGTTGAGGAAGACATTCATGTAATCATATTTGCAACAGGATATGCATATTCTTTTCCATTTCTGGATGAGTCACTGATCAATATTGAGACCAAAAAAGCAGACCTATACAAAAATGTCATTCCTCCAAACCTTGAGAAACCAACATTGGGTATTATAGGCCTTATTCAACCTCTTGGTCCTATAATGCCAACATCAGAACTTCAAGCTCGATGGTTAACCAGAATAATCAAAGGTAAGATAAAGAAGGACCATCTGAGTTTAGAAATTAATTGAAACAAAATGAAAACTGATCACTAGACACTGTCACTAGAGATTACAATATTTTGATGAAATCAGAGACATATTACAGGTTTGTATACTTTATCAATTGTATAGATTTGTAGCAGGCTTTTCTGCTGACCATTTAAAGTTCCACCTGAGAACCCAGCATGTGTATAGATTAATAAGCATTAAAAAAGTCAATGTTTTGTTACATTTTCTTCAAGCTGTTGATCAAATATTGAAATATGTTTAGATATAAATTTACCAATAACAATGCTTTGAAGAGGTAGCATCCTTGTTTTCTCTCCAGAAGAGAAGCTGCCAGCTGTGAAATATTATGTCTTTAGAACACAAGACCAGTAATGAGAGAGAAAATATGATATAAAAAATCTAAAAAATAAGAATAATTGGCACGGCTTGTTTTATTTATAATATAGATAGATAGATAGATAGAAAGATAGATAGATATTTGCTTTCATACTAGTAATTTTATTTTAATAGTGTGTCTTTAGGTGATAGGAGCTGTGAACTATTCACTGTATATACTGTATCACACTATTGTTTTTTCTTTGTATGTTCCCTCCATAGACTGTACAGCCGTATCCCATCTCTGCTTGTGGTGAACCAATGCTTGCCTACTGCTCTACTAGATGGCTTAGGATTTGTCTATTAATATGTAGTGATGTCCCGAACGGTTCGCAGGCAAATAGTTCTCGGCGAACATAGCATGTTCGCGTTCGCCACCGCGGGCGAACACATGCGATGTTCGGTCCGCCCTCTATTCTTTATCATTAAATAAACTTTGACCCTGTACCTCACAGTCAGCAGACACATTCCAGCCAATCAGCAGCACACCCTTCCTAGCAGATCCTCCCACCTACTGGACAGCATCCATTTTAGATTCATTCGGAAGCAGCAACCATTTTATTTATTTTTTCAATTTTTTTTTTTAGTGCCTATAAATGTTACAAGCAGATACTCCTCCAGACACTCTGTATTACTGCAGATACCCCCCCCCAGACACTGTGATACTGCAGATACTTCCGTCAGACACTCTGTGTTACTGCAGATACTCCCTCCAGACACCCTGTGTTACTGCAGATACTCCCTCCACACATTCTGTGTTACTGCAGATACTCCCTCCAGACACCCTGTGTTACTGCATATACTCCCTCCAGACACTCTGTGTTACTGCAGATACTCCCTCCAGACACCCTGTGTTACTGCAGATACTCTCTCCAGACACCCTGTGTTACTGCAGATACTCCGTCCAGACACCCTGTGTTACTGCAGATACTCCCTTCAGACACCATGTGTTACTGCAGATACTCCCTCCAGACACTCTGTGTTACTGCAGATACTCCCTCCAGACACCCTGTGTTACTGCAGATACTCCCTCCAGACACCCTGCGTTACTGCAGATACCCCCTCCAGACACTCTGTGTTACTGCAGATACTCCCTCCAGACACCCTGTGTTACTGCAGATACTCCCTCCATACACTCTGTGTTAATGCAGATACTCCATCCAGACACCATGTTACTGCAGATACTCCCTCCAGACACTCTGTGTTACTGCAGATACTCCCTCCAGACACTCTGTGTTACTGCAGATACTCCCCCAGACACTCTGTGTTATTGCAGATACTCCTTCCAGACACTCTGTGTTACTGCAGATACTCCCTCCAGACACCCTGTGTTACTGCAGATGCTCCGTCCAGACACCCTGTGTGTCTGCATATACTCCCTCCAGACACCCTGTGTTACTGCAGATACTACCCCCAGACACCCTGTGTTACTGCAGATACTCCCTCCAGACATCCTGTGTTACTGCAGATACTCCCTCCAGACACCCTGTGTTACTGCATATACTCCCTCCAGACACTCTGTGTTACTGCAGATACTCCCTCCATACACTGTGTTACTGCAGATACTCCCTCCAGACACTCTGCGTTACTGCAGATACTCCCTCCAGACACACTGCGTTACTGCAGATACTCCATCCAGACACCCAGCGTTACTGCAGATACTCCCTCCAGACACCCTGTGTTACTGCAGATACTCCCTCCAGACACCCTGCGTTACTGCAGATACTCCCTCCAGACACCCTGCGTTACTGCAGATACTCCCTCCAGACACTCTGCATTACTGCAGATACTCCCTCCAGACACTCTGCATTACTGCAGATTCTCTCTCCAGACAATCTGCGTCACTGCAGATACTCCCTCCAGACACTCTGTGTTACTGCAGCTACTCCCTCCAGACACTCTGTGTTACTGCAGATACTCCCTCCAGACACTCTGTGTTACTGCAGATACTCCCCCAGACACTCTGTATTACTGCAGATACTCCCCCCAGACACTGTGATACTGCAGATACATCCGCCAGACACTCTGTGTTACTGCAGATACTCCCTCCAGACACTCTGTGTTACTGCAGATACTCCCTCCATACACCCTGTGTTACTGCAAATACTCCCTCCAAACACCCTGTGTTACTGCAAATACTCCCTCCAGACACCCTGTTTTACTGCAGATACTCTCTCCAGACACCCTGTGTTACTGCAGATACTCCCTCCAGACACCATGTGTTACTGGAGATACTCCCTCCAGACACTCTGTGTTACTGCAGATACTCCCTCCAGACACCCTGTGTTACTGCAGATGCTCCCTCCAGACACCCTGCGTTACTGCAGATACTCCCTCCAGACACTCTGTGTTACTGCAGATACTCCCTCCAGACACCCTGTGTTACTGCAGATACTCCCTCCATACACTCTGTGTTAATGCAGATACTCCCTCCAGACACCCTGTGTTACTGTAGATACTCCCCCCAGACACTCTGTGTTACTGCAGATACTCCCTCCAGGCACCCTGTGTTACTGTTTCTGCAGTTACTCCATCCAGACACTCTGTGTTACTGCAGATACTCCATCCAGACACCCTGTGTTACTGCAGATGCTCCCTCCAGACACCCTGCGTTACTGCAGATACTCCCTCCAGACACTCTGTGTTACTGCAGATACTCCCTCCAGACACCCTGTGTTACTGCAGATACTCCCTCCATACACTCTGTGTTAATGCAGATACTCCCTCCAGACACCCTGTGTTACTGTAGATACTCCCCCCAGACACTCTGTGTTACTGCAGATACTCCCTCCAGGCACCCTGTGTTACTGTTTCTGCAGTTACTCCATCCAGACACTCTGTGTTACTGCAGATACTCCATCCAGACACCCTGTGTTACTGCAGATGCTCCCTCCAGACACTCTGTGTTACTGCAGATACTCCATCCAGACACTCTGCGTTACTGCAGATACTCCATCCAGACACCCTGCGTTACTGCAGATACTCCCTCCAGACACCCTGTGTTACTGAAGATACTCCCTCCAGACACCATGCGTTACTGCAGATACTCCCTCCAGACACTCAGTGTTACTGCAGATACTCCATCCAGACACCCTGCGTTACTGCAGATACTCCCTCCAGACACTCAGTGTTACTGCAGATACTCCCTCCAGACACTCTGCGTTACTGCAGATACTCCCTCCAGACAATCTGTGTTACTGCAGATACTCCCTCCAGACACTCAGTGTTACTGCAGATACTCCCTCCAGACACTCTGTGTTACTGCAGATACTCCCTCCAGACACTCTGCAGATACTCCCTCCAGACACCCTGTTTTACTGCAGTTACTCCCTCAAGACACTCTGTGTTACTGCAGATACTCCCTCCAGACACTGTGTTACTGAAGATACTCCCTCCAGACACCCTGTGTTACTGCAGATACTCCCTCCAGACACCCTGTGTTACTGCAGATACTCCCTCCAGACACCCTGTGTTACTGCAGATACTACCCCAGACACCCTGTGCTACTGCAAATACTCCCTCCAGACACTCTGTGTTACTGCAGATACTCCCTCCAGACACCCTGTGTTACTGCAGATACTCCCCCAGACACTCTGTGTTTCTGCAGATACTCCCTCCAGACACCCTGTGTTACTGCAGATACTCCCTCCAGACACCCTGTGTTACTGCAGATACTCCCTCCAGACACCCTGTGTTACTGCAGATACTACCCCAGACACCCTGTGCTACTGCAAATACTCCCTCCAGACACTCTGTGTTACTGCAGATACTCCCTCCAGACACCCTGTGTTACTGCAGATACTCCCCCAGACACTCTGTGTTTCTGCAGATACTCCCTCCAGACACCCTGTGTTACTGCAGATACTCCCTCCAGACACCCTGTGTTACTGCAGATACTCCCCCGACACTCTGTGTTACTGCAGATACTCCCTCCAGACACCCTGTGTTACTGCAGATACTCCCTCCAGACACCCTGTGTTACTGCAGATACTCCCTCCAGACACCCTGTGTTACTGCATATACTCCCTCCAGACACCCTGTGTTACTGCAGATACTCCATCCCGACACTCTGTGTTACTGCAGATACTCCCTCCAGACACCCTGTATTACTGCAGATACTCCCCCCAGACACTGACACAGAGCAGAATAGGGCTGTTCCCCCTACATAGGGTCACTTGACAGATATGGATTGACACCTGTCCTCAGGGACCCTGATACACAATGGGGGAGGACCTACTGTCCTCCCCCCACCCCCCCCCTGCGTGGTGGGTGGGGGCGATAAAGATAATGAGGGGGACCTACTGTCCTCCCCCCGGCCCCCACAGCTTCGCGGTGGGTGGGGGCCATAAATCACAATGGGGGAGGACCTACTGTCCTCCCCCCGCCCCCACCCCTGTGCGGTGGGTGGGGGCCATAAAAATAATGAGGGGGGGCCTACTGTCCTCCCCCCGGCCCCCTCCCCTGTGCAGTGGGTGGGAGCCATAAATCACAATGGGGGAGGACCTACTGTCCTCGCCCCGCCCCCACCCCTGTGCGGTTGGTGGGGGCCATAAAATTAATGAGGGGGGGACCTACTGTCCTCCCCCCCGACCCCCACCCCTGCGCGGTGGGTGGGGGCCATAAAAATAATGAGGGGGGGACCTACTGTCCCCCCCCAGCCCCCACCCCTGAGTGGTGGGTGGGGGCAATAAATAAAAATCCCCCCCAATCAAAGGTGACTAGGGGTCCCCAAGCCCCTAGACATCCACCCCTCCACCCCAAAAGAAGTTACCCCCTACCTACCCCCCTCACCCTAAAAAATAGTGAGGGGGGAATAAAATAACTAACCTGTAAAGAAAAATTCAACTTACCATTTGACGTCTTATTTTTTCTAAAATCTTCTTTTTCCAGCCCCAAAAAGGCCAAATAAAAAGCCATAAGAACCGACGCAATTTAAAAAAAAAAAAAAAAAAAAAAAAAACGAGCGCAAAAAAAATAATCCATCTTCACCCATGGAGGGCTCCGCGCAGACTGAGCTCTGCACGGCGGGGGAAGGCTTATAAAGCCTTGCTACGCCCTGCAATTAGGCTAAGAACACTCTGATTGGCTGGTTTAAGCCAATTAGAGTGCTCTTTGTCATTTTACACAGCGTGGGAAAATTCCAAAGATCTTTCCCACGCTGTGTAAAATGACACAGAGCACTGTGATTGGTGGGCTTGGAATCTAACCAATCAGAGTGCGCTGTGTCATTTTACACAGCGTGGGAAAGTTCTTTGGAATTTTCCAACGCTGTGTAAAATGACAAAGAGCACTCTGGCTGGTTTAAGCCAATCAATCAGAGTGTTCTTAGCCTAATTGCAGGGCGTGGCAAGGCTTTATAAGCCTTCCCCCGCCCTGCAGAGCTCAGTCTGCGCGGAGCCCTCCATGGGTGAAGATGGATTATTTTTTTTTATTTTTTTTAAATTGCGTCGGTTCTTATGGCTTTTTATTTGGCCTTTTTTGGGGCTGAAAAAATAAGATTTAAGAAAAAAGAAGACGTCAAATGGTAAGTTGAATTTTTCTTTACAGGTTAGTTATTTTATTCCCCTTTCACTACTTTTTTAGGGTGAGGGGGGTAGGTAGGGGGTAACTTTTTTGGGGGTGTGGGGGTGGGTGACTAGGGGCTTGGGGACCCCTAGTCACCTTTGATTGGGGGGGAATTTTTATTTATTGTTAACTTTAACTTATTGTTTTTTTAGGGCCCCCACCCACCGCGCAGGGGTGGGGGCAGGAGGGAGGACAGTAGGTCCCCCCCTTATTATTTTTATGGCCCCCACCCACCGCACAGGGGTGGGGGCGGGGGGAGTACAGTAGGTCCTCCCCCATTGTGATTTATGGCCCCCACCCACCGCGCAGGGGTGGGGGCTGGTGGGGAGGACAGTAGGTCCCCGCCTCTTTATTTTTATGGCCCCCACTGACCGTGCAGGGGTGGGGGCGGGGGGAGGACAGTAGCTCCTCCCCCATTGTGATTTATGGCCCCCACCTACTGCGCAGGGGTGGGGGCTGGGGTGGAGGTCACTAGGTCCCCCCTCATTATTTTTATGCCCCCCACCCACCGTGCAGGGGTGGGGGCGGGGGGAGTACAGTAGGTCCTCCCCCCATTGTGATTTATGGCCCCCACCCTCCGCACAGGGGTGGGGGCTGGGGGGAGGACTGTAGGTCCCCCCCTCATTATTTTTATGCCCACACCCACCGCGCAGGGGTGGGGGGGGAGGACAGTAGGTCCCCCCCTCAATATTTTTATGGTCCCCACCCACCGCGCAGGGGTGGGGGCGGGGGCGGGGGGAGGACAGTAGCCCCCCCCCCCAGTGTGTCACAGGGTTCCTGAGGACAGATGTCAATCCATATCTGCCAAGTGACCCTATGTAGGGGGAACAGTCCCTATTCTGCTCTGTGTCAGTGTGTATCAGGGTCTCTGAGGACAGGTGTCAATCCATATCTGCCAAGTGACTCTATGTAGGGGGAACAGTCCCTATTCTGCTCTGTGTCAGTGTGTATCAGGGTCCCTGACTACAGGTGTCAATCCATATCTGCCAAGTGACCCTATGTAGGGGAAAAAGTCCCTATTCTGCTCTGTGTCAGTGTGCATCAGGGATCCTTAGGATAGGTGTCAATCCATATCTGCCAAGTGACCCTATGTAGGGGGAACAGTCCCTATCCTGCTCTGTGTCAGTGTGTATCAGGGTCTCTGAGGACAGGTGTCAATCCATATGTCAAGGTGTCAATATGTCATATGTCAGGTGTCAATCCATATCCATTGTGATTTAGGAATGTTAGGTGATTTCTGCCCTTTATGAATTAAAAGCAGACTCTGCATCAACTGTGTAATTTTCCATGGGAGTTTTGCCATGGATCCCCCTCCGGCATGCCACAGTCCAGGTGTTAGTCCCCTTGAAACAACTTTTCCATCACTATTGTGGACAGAAAGAGTCCCTGTGGGTTTTAAAATTCACCTGCCCCTTGAAGTCTATGGCGGTTTGCCCGGTTCGCCGGTTCGCGAACATTTGCGGAAGTTCACGTTCGCCGTTCGCTAACCGAAAATTTTGTGTTCGCGACATCACTATTAATATGTAGGGCTTATTCACTAAGCAGGGCTTGGCTAAATAGAACGATAAATAGAAATTGAGAAATTAGGAGACTCGATAGCTAAGATGGAGAATGATTTCACTTTGGGCTTTAGCAACTTGAAAAAATTAAGATGAAAGCAAAGTGCAAAATAATATATGTAAGTCTATACAAATGCAAGGGGAGACCCCAGATAAGGAGGTTCCAATTCTACACACAGAATAAAAGATGCAAACACTGCATTAAACACATTGAAGAAATGAAAGATAAAAAAATGTCCTTAAACTAAATACCGAAAGGTGTGAAATGCATTTTTTTGGCTCCCCTGTGTTATTTTCCATTATATGCCTTTGTAAATGTTAATATTTTTCTATTTTTTTTTTATTTCAATGCTGAACACTTGACTACAATGTGCTTAATATAGTGTTTGCAGCTTTTACTCTATAATTTTCACTTCCATTTGTATTTACCCACAATTTCTGGTTAGCCAATAGCTCTAAAGAACTTAGAAGTTAGCCTAAAACTGATAAGTCAGAGTAAAACACGAGTTTTGCAGATGTTTTTATTTTGATTCATGAAGGAGCTTCATTACCAATCAATCACAGTTATTCTCAGGACCTTATCTTGTTTGTGACTAAATGTTTAAACATAGAAACATAGAAATATAGAATGTGATGGCAGATAAGAACCATTCGGCTCATCTAGGTTTTACAGTCACGACTGTTATCATCTACCCCCTACGAGTCATGCCACCAACATTTTAAATCCTATCTATTTTCTGTTTAGCCCATACCCCCTTTGTGGCATGGGTGCTCCCCTTTGCTGTGCTATGTCACCTTCGTATCACAATTTTATAATGCTAAATTGGCTATTTGAAAATAAAGTGACAACGTAAATATGTACTAAAGTGTAAAAAGTGAGCAACTTCTATTTCAACAAGTAAAATCTCTCCAATTCTAATTCAAAGTCTGAGGGATTAGATATTTTTCTATAGCGTACAACATAGACTATGTCATAGCGCATTTACTGAATTTAGAGATTCACCTGCTGAATTCTAAGTAAAATTTACAATACCTCTCAGAGAGATTTCCAGTTTGTATTTTTGCTGTAATATGTTTTTATGTTGCAGGCACATGCAGGTACCCCTCACTGAAGGAAGTATTGGGTGATATTGCAAAGAGAAAGGAAACCTTCACTAAAAGGTGTTTTAATTGTTATTAAAAGTATTTTACTTGGTATTAAAAAGTATACAGTGGAACAAAATATAAATATGGGTCAAAGTAAGCTTACGGTCATTAAACTGGTTTTGTACTTCTTATTCAGTTCATAAATATATAATGTTTGTGAAAATTGTATGTCTATGAGTAATGTATGTAGTAGTCAAAATAGTATGAACAGAGGTTAAAGGGACACTCCAGGCACCCAGACCACTTCTGCCCATTGGAGTGGTCTGGGTGCCAACTCCCACTACCCTTAACCCTGCAACTGCAATAATTACCTTGCAGGGTCAACTCCTCCTCTAGTGGCTGTCTACTAGACAGTCACTAGAGGGCACTTCCTGGTCCATAGCACAGTTTTCTGTGCTAGAGCGTCGCTGGACGTCCTCATGCTGTGTGAGGAACTCCAGCGTCGCTCAATTCCCTATAGGAAAGCATTGAAAAGATGGATCAGTCTCCCCAGCCAGCTGACGTGAGGTAAGAGAGGAGCAGCGGCGAACCCGAAACCACCGCCGAGGGGTCTCAGGTAAGTCACTGAAGGGGGTTTCACCCCTTCAGCAACCAGGGATGGGTTGTGGGAGGGAGAGGGGACCTGCAGTGCCAGGAAAATTGATTGTTTCCAGCAGTTAGTCTACCCTTCCTCAATGTCATAAAAAAATAAATTATATTATTTCATTCTTACTTCTACCAATGTGCCTGTCTGTGTGGCCCTTCTCCCCCTAGACAGTTGTGCTGCCTCCTGCTTGTCCCCTGGCTTAGTTCCAGATTATCATATGGGCTAATGGTTCTGAAGCTTCAGGTATTTACATTGCCGTAGTCGCAACTTGCCTGTTTTTTGGGGATATTTTTCCTCTCTTTTTTTTGTGTGATCTGGTTCTGCTGTAGAATCCTGGTTGCCTTAATCATATGAGTGTCACCCAGATATCTGAAACCCATGATATTCAGCCATTCAACGGCCTAAGCTACCTAAGCAACATGGGGACATGTGGTTGATATATGATTAGCACTGACATTCAAATGGTTGTAAAATGCTGTGCTAGTGATGTTGTTCTCACTTTTGTGATTTCATCATATCCCTGTAAAGCCTTTACAAACTATTCCCCTCAACCTCCTCCTTTAACTTATTTTCAATTTTCCATATAACTTGATTGTTGACTCCTTAGACATTTGGCATCTGACAATTGATGCTGGCTCTCAAAATAAGCTATCAGCCTATGCTCTCAACCTGAGAGTTGGCCTGGGTCAGGTAAGTTGTCAAACTGTTCTTAAATGTTTTAACTACTTACACTGGGGTGGGGTACTTACCACTTACAGTGGGCTCTAGTAGTTTCGGCTTTAGAGTGCTCCTTTTAGCACGTTATGCCAATTAGTATTCTAACTTTAAATTACTAGACTTTCAGAAAGTAGAGGCTAAATAGTTCCAGTATGTACACCATGTACACTAAAGCATACACGGAATTTGGTATTTCTTATATTTTGTGGTTCAAAATCCAAATTAATTGGCATTTTTTTTTATTTTTTTTAACAGGTTTGGCACAACAAGGGAAAACCGTTTGCAGGTGGATTTTATTGAATACTTAGATGATCTGGCTGTTGATATTGGAGTAAAGCCTAATATTTGCCAGTTGTTTCTGACAGATCCCATTCTAGCTCTCGAGCTGTTCTTTGGACCCTGCACACCAGTACAATACCGTCTCACTGGCCCTGGGAAATGGAATCAAGCTAGAAAACAAATCCTGACTACAAGGGATCGTATTGTAAAGTCAACAAAGACTCGAGTTGTCAATAAGCAGAATGTCACATCTGTATCATTTATCTTTCTCCTGGGTGCTTTCTGCTTCATTGTCATGCTGATTTTTTTTGTGAAATAAAAGTAACATTATTGTAATTTTATAAAAAGTAATAATATATGGTTTCCTTGGAATGTATAACTAAAAGGCAACCAACAGACTGCTTTCCATTTATTGTATAAATCTAATGATGCTTTGATATCTGTATGGTCTGTTATATGGCTTCAAAACAGCTGATGGTAACCATGCTGTATTGTCGGACTTTGATTATCTGTGTCCTGATAAAAACCTGTGAGTTACCCTAAGGGGCCAACTACCTATACATTCACACTTACTGTTGTGTCAGCTACATATATATACATATATATAAACAAAAATAGATAACTTGGCACTTACCCTTTCTCAGACAACAATTCGTTTTTTGCCTGGGTGCAATCCCACGTTGAGAAAATATACAAATAAATGAAGAGATGCACTCTCAGGGCTTTAAAGTGAAAAAAGAGGATTTATTCCAATAGGTATTACATCGAAAAAATAACAGACGTTTTGACCCGTTCGGGTCTTTCTCAAGGTGAGAAAGACCCGCGCGGGTCGAAACGTCGGTAATTTTTTCGATGTAATACCTATTGGAATAAATCCTCTTTTTTCACTTTAAAGCCCTGAGAGTGCATCTCTTCATTTATTTGTATATATATATACACTCCTCTTTATGTTATACATGATCTATCTAATGGATAGTAATTGTGTTTTGTCACACGTGTGTATCTCCCAGTTCTGTATATGTAGTAAAAAAGAGACTAAAGAAGAACTGTCGCTTTTCTGGAATTTTCATCACTGAAAATATTTTAACCTTTTTGGAGATGCTCTGTTTTCTTTTAAATGTATATGAATGATTTAGCAAATGGTATCATCATCCAGTTTGGGGGAAGTGAAAGAAAAACATTACAAATGAAGAGGAGAGATAGAAATATTGTACAACATTCTCCTCTTTCACGTATGCTTTCTCTATATTGCCTGCCGAGTGCAAATGATAGAGCTTGTAAACAGTGACAGGGAGGTAAGATGGAGTTGCCCAGGTGCAGAATAAAGAGGCGTGAATTTCAACATCTAATTTTATTTTTCACACGTCACAAATATATATTTGGTAAATGTATGGGATTAATACACATAGTATTAAAAATCTAAAGAAGTGACTGCTCCCTTCTAAACCTAATCATGCTATTCTTTGATATTGTTGGCTATGAACACTTGGTGGCGGTGTTGTTAAATATTATTTCCATGTGTAAAAAAGAAAAATATATTTCAAATATTGTATCACAAAATATTGTAATTATATATCATCTGTTCTTAAGAAACTAAAAACTTTAACATGACATGTGGAAAATCTATGCTAAAAGTAAATAAAATAACACTTATACATAAATATCTAAATACTTTGGTTTATTTTGGTAGATTGGTTCATGAAGACATTAGGATGAATGTTGTAAACCTGTTAAAGTACAACCCGATAACATTATTCAGTTTGCTACACAAATACTAAATTAGTCAAATAGGCATATCATTATATAAATGATACAGTGTACATGTAACGGTTTGGGGTGAATTGGGCTCGGTATGAAGAGAAAGAACAAAGAAAAGTCACTTAACAAGAAGTCTATGTCACAAAAGGCAGGAAAATCCAGGGCCAAGGTCATACAGCACATGTCTAGGACCGGAAAGCAAAAGGATAGTTTTTAGCAGGATAGTCCAAGCAGGACCAGGCAGGCAAGGATTAAGTCCAGAATTCAAGGCAGTGTCAGGATGACAAGGGTTAAGTCAGGAATCTAAGGCAGGACCAGGCAAGGGTTAACTCATAAATCCAAGGTAGGGTAGATTTGTAACCTCTAGGGAGTTTACAAGACATCTGAGCAAAGAACCTACGATGGCCTGTTTTTTAAATAGGGGAGAGAAAGTCCTCTCATCTATTTAAATTGAGGTTCATCCTCAGGCTTTTATGCACACTTTGTAAATGTGACACTATTCTGGACTGCCGTCCTGCTGCTTCACACACCGCTCTCATGCATTCATAACTGGATCCCCCAGTGTTCTGACACCCTCAGGGGATCCCGAAATAGTGTTGGGAACAGCAGATAGAGAACCACACAGAATACCTGCCAAAGGGAAGGCATGCCGTAGAGCAGACAAGGCACATACACTTGTGGTGTACCGCTGAGAAGTGGCAGACCTCATTGGCGGCTGAGACACCAAGACTCACTTGGAGAGTCTGACGCTGTAAACGCCGGTTAAATCAGTGCGGTGCGCCTGCCTCTCCATGCATGTTGTGACAATGTAAGCATACACATGAAAAAAAATCTGACATACATATAGAACTAGAATAGCCTAAACCTTACAGTAAGTTTGGGACCTTGAACTTCATATACTATGGGGACTGTATGAAACTATCAAATACATGGTATTTATTTTCTAAACTAATTGGATTAATGATAAAATGCAGAATATGTGTGAGAATACTCATTGCATTTCATTATCTTTATATTTCAGTCACACTTGGCAGATACTTACAATAAAGATCTTACTGCATTCCCCAGAATAAGTTGAAAATGCTGACTGCACAACATTGCTGGGGGACCTTGACAAGGCACATTTTAGGCCTAAAAATGTAAAATGGAAAAAAATCTGCTAATCATATATTTTTCTTGATATGTTTGCCTAAACTATTTTTCTTATTCATTAATGCCTCAGCCCATCATTGGTGAATAAATCCCTGTCTGCTAGTTAAGCTTTAGCTTAATGTTATCAAATGTTTCTCTTACGCATATTATCATGGAAATTTTGATGTAATGGATAAGCATGTTCGTTTGCTTCGGCATTCAGCATTCCGTCCATGGTGCCAAGAAATAGATAATTAATGGGAAAAAAAGATGATTGATAGCTAGGGGAGAGTCACTAAATGTTGATTTTATTCACAGATCAAGTGAGAAAAGTGACCAAAAAAGGGAAGAAAAGAAGGAGTAGCAAAAAATATATATATTAATATATTTAGACATTATATATTTCATATATATATATATATAAATATATATATATATATATATATATATATATATATATATATATATATATATATATATATATATATATATATATATATATATATAATTTTGTACTATTCATTCTCTTTTTGCCTCTAATGGTTATTTGATCTGTGGATCAAACGGTGGAAAATGTGTACTGTAATATATATGTATATATATATATATATATATATATATATATATATATATATATACATACATATATGTATGTATAAATATATACACGTATGTATATATTTTGCAGTACACTAGTTGCTCCATTTTTGCACCACTTTTGATTTGTCAAAATTGTTTCCCCAAATATTCACCATGAACGATTTTCAGTCGAACTGAAATGTCAAATGAACAAGTTGTGGAGATCCCAAATGACATTTAATCTTTAGAATTAAGCCAAGCTGTCAGATAAATGTGTGTCAGTGGACCCGAACTAAACCTCGTTTTCTGAATTTGTATGTCCGGCAGAAGTCTAATTATTTTTACATACGAAGTTCACTGTGCCTCATTTAAAATTGCTCCCAAAGTTTCCAAGGTTGACTCATATCTCTTTATATATATATATATATATATATATATATATATATATATATATATATATATATAGTGATGTACCGAACTGTCCGCCGGCGAACAGTTCCCGGCGAACTTAGCGTGTTCGCGTTCGCCGCGGCGGGCGGACACATGCGCAGTTCGATCCGCCCCCTATTCGTCATCATTGGGCAAACTTTGACCCTGTGCCTCTCGGTCAGCAGACACATTCCAGCCAATCAGCAGCACTCCCTTCCACAACCTCCAACCTCCCTCCCAGCATCCATTTTCGATTCATTCTGAAGCTGCATGCTTAGTGAGAGGAGGGAAAGTTTAGCTGCTGCTGATTAGATAGGGACATTGATAGCTAGGCTAGGGTATTCAGTGTCCACTACAATACTGAAGGACTAATCTCATCTCTGCTGTAAGGACAGCACCCCAAAAAGCCCTTTTTAGGGCTAGAACATCAGGCTGCTTTTTTTTTTTTTCCTGTGTAATCTAATTGCAGGTGCCTGCCTGTCAGCTTCTGTGTGAGGTTCACATTGGATACTGTGCCTACTTGCCCAGTGCCACCACTCATATCTGTTTTTACAATAGGTTAAGCTTTACATTTAAAAGAAATATTTTTTTTTCACTGTAATAGAAGAGCAGTTGCCTGCCTGCCAGCTTCTGTGTCAGGTTGGATGCCTTGCCCATTTGCACAGTCAGTGCCACCACTCATATTTGTTTTAACAATAGGTTAAGCTTTACATTTAAAATAAATAATTTTTTTTCACTGTAATAGAAGAGCAGTTGCCTGCCTGCCAGATTCTGTGTCAGGTTGGATGCCTTGCCCATTTGCACAGTCAGTGCCACCACTCATATCTGTTTTAACAATAGGTTAAGCTTTACATTTAAAAGAAATAATTTATTTTCACTGTAATAGAAGAGCAGTTGCCTGCCTGCCAGGTTCTGTGTCAGGTTGGATGCCTTGCCCATTTGCACAATCAGTGCCACCACTCATATCTGTTTTAACAATAGGTTAAGCTTTACATTTAAAAGAAATAATTTTTTTTCACTGTAATAGAAGAGCAGTTGCCTGCCTACCAGCTTCTGTGTCAGGTTGGATGACTTGCCCATTTGCACAGTCAGTGCCACCACTCATATCTGTTTTTACAATAGGTTAAGCTTTAGATTTAAAAGAAATATTTTTTTTTCACTGTAATAGAAGAGCAGTAAGTTGTCTGCAAGCGTCTGGGTGTCAGGCCTTCCTTCAGCGTGTGCCCTGCACAACCCTGCCAGCGTACTTTGACAGTTGCCACTCATATCTGGTGTCTCTATAGCGTGCTGTTACAAAGAAAAAAAGTTTCCAGTGTAAGCTAATAGCAGCCAGTCAGCGTCCTTCAAGCGGCTCTGTCAGGCCTTCCTTCAGCGTGTGCTCTGCAAACCTGTGCCAGCGTGCTTTGACAGTTGCCAATCATATCTGGTGTCTCTATAGCGTGCTTTTACAAAGAAAAAAGGTTTCTAGTGTAAGCTAATAGCAGCCAGTCAGTGTCCTTCAAGCGGCTCTGTCAGTCCTTCCTTCAGCGTGTGCTCTGCAGACCTGTGCCAGCGTGCTTTGACAGTTGCCAATCATATCTGGTGTCTCTATAGCGTGCTTTTACAAAGAAAAAAGGTTTCTAGTGTAAGCTAATAGCAGCCAGTCAGTGTCCTTCAAGCAGGCTCTGTCAGTCCTTCCTTCAGCGTGTGCTCTCCAGAACTGTTCCAGTGCACATTGCCAATCATATCTGGTGTCTCTATAGCGTGCTTTTAAAACCAAATTTTTTTTTTCACTGTTATAGATTGAATAGCAGTTACTTGTCTTCAAGCGGGTGTGTCAGGCCTACAGTGTGTGCTCTGCAGAACTGTTCAAGTGCACATTGCCAATCATATCTGGTGTCTCTATAGCGTGCTTTTACAAAGAAAATTTGTTTTTCACTGTTATAGATTGAATAGCAGTTACTTGTCTTCAAGCGGGTGTGTCAGGCCTACAGTGTGTGCTCTGCAGAACTGTTACAGTTCACATTGCCAATATATCTGGTCTCACAGTAGCTTGCACGCATAGTACCACTAATCCCCCAAAAAATGACAGGCAGAGGCAGGCCACCCCGCAGGGGCCGTCGTGGTCGTGGTGCTGTGATTCCCTTTTGCCCTAGAATAATGCCCAGTTTTCAGAAGCCACGTACCCTGAACTTGAAAAGTTCTGAGGACATAGTTGACTGGCTAACACAGGACACCCAATCTTGTACAGCCTCCGCTCGGAACCTTGACGCACCATCCTCCTCCAGCTTAGCTTCAGGCACCTCTCAAGATACCACTCACCCGCCTGCCGCCACCACCAAAACTAGCACCACAGCCGCTTTACTTGGTATGTCAGAGGAGTTATTCACACACCCGTTTGAAGAAATGAGTGATGCGCAACCATTATTGCTAGAGGATGTAGATAACAGGGATATGTCTCAGGCAGGCAGCATTAAACACATGGAGGTACGGTGTGATGATGATGATGTTGTACCCGCTGCTGCTTCCTTTTCTGAGTTGTCAGATACAAGCGAAGCGGTTGATGATGACGATGCGTCCATGGATGTCACGTGGGTGCCCGCTCGGCAAGAAGAAGAACAGGGCGAAAGTTCAGATGGGGAGACAGAGAGGAGGAGGAGACGCATTGGAAGCAGGGGGGGTCGTCGCAAGGAGCTAGTGGCACAGTCAGACAGCATGCATTGGCACCCGGGGTCAGCACGACAGCACGCCAATCAACGCATGCTGTGTCCACCACCAGAATGCCGTCATTGCAGAGCTCAGCAGTGTGGCATTTTTTTGGTGTGTCTGCCTCTGACAACAGCGATTCCATTTGCAACCTGTGCCAAAGGAAACTGAGTCGTGGGAGGTCCAACACCCACCTAGGTACAACTGCTTAGCGTAGGCACATGATCTCACATCACAAACGCCTATGGGATCAACACATGAGTACAAGCAGCACGCCTACTCTAAGTCGCCATCCTCCTCCTGGTCTAGCATCTTCAGCCACGTCAACCACTGCTGTCCTTCTTGCCCCCTCTCAACCATCCGCCACTCTGTCTCCCGCCTTGAGCAGTTCCCGCTCATCTGCCCACAGTCATGTGTCTGTCAAGGACATGTTTGAGCGTAAGAAGCCAATGTCACCAAGTCACCCCCTTGCCCAGCGTCTGACAGCTGGCTTGTCCGAACTATTAGCCCGCCAGCTTTTACCATACAATCTGGTTGAGTCTGAGGCGTTCAAAAAATTTGTAGCTATTGGGACACCGCAGTGGAAGGTACCCGGCCGGAATTTCTTTTCACAAAAGGCAATCCCCAACTTGTACTCGATTGTGCAAAAGGAAGTCATGGCATGTCTGGCACACAGTGTTGGGGCAAGGGTCCATCTGACCACTGATACCTGGTCTGCAAAGCATGGTCAGGGCAGGTATATCACCTACACTGCGCATTGGGTAAACCTGCTGACGGCTGACAAGCAAGGAATGCGTGGCATTGCAGAGGAGTTGGTGACACCGCCACAAATTGCAGGCAGTCCTGCTACCACCTCCTCTACTCCTCCTACTCCAACCTCTTCCATAACCTCCTCGGCTGAGTCCTCTTGTGCTGCTGCGTCTTGCTCCACATCAACGGCACCCCCCCAGCTCCCCAGGTACTATCCAACATCCCGGATACAGCAGTGTCACGCCGTCTTGGGTTTGACTTGCTTGAAAGCAGACGGTCACACCGGACAAGCACTCCTGTCCGCCCTGAACGCACAGGTGGAAAAGTGGCTGACTCCGCAGCAACTGGATATCGGCAAAGTGGTGTGTGACAACGGAAAAAATGTGATAGCGGCATTGAAGTTGGGCAAGTTGACACATGTGCCGTGCATGGTACATGTGTGTAATCTGATCGTACAACGCTTTGTGCATAAGTACACAGGCTTACAGGACGTCCTGAAGCAGGCCAGGAAGGTGTGTGGCCATTTCAGGCGTTCCTACACGGCCATGGCTCACTTTGCCGATATCCAGCGGCGAAACAACATGCCAGTGAGGCGCTTGATTTGCGACAGCCCTACACGTTGGAATTCAACACTCCTAATGTTCGACTGCCTGCTCCAACAAGAAAAAGCTGTTAATGAATATTTGAATGACCGGGGTGCTAGGACAGCCTCTGGGGAGCTGGGAATTTTTTTGCCACGTTACTGGACGCTCATGCGCAATGCCTGTAGGCTCATGCGTCCTTTTGAGGAGGTGACAAACCTAGTCAGTCGCAACGAAGGCACCATCAGCGACATCATACCATTTGTTTTCTTCCTGGAGCGTGCCCTGCGAAGAGTGCTGGATCAGGCTGTAGATGAGCGTGAAGAGGAAGAGGAAGAGTTGTGGTCACCATCACCACCAGAAACAGCCTTATCAGCATCGCTTGCTGGACCTGCGGCAACGCTGGAAGAGGATTGTGAGGAAGAGGAGTCAGAGGAGGATTGTAGCTTTGAGGAGGAGGAGGAGGAGCAAGACCAAACACAACAGGCATCACAGGGTGCTCGTTGTCACTTATCTGGTACCCGTGGTGTTGTACGTGGCTGGGGGGAAGAACATACCTTCAATGACATCAGTGAGGAGGAGGAACGGGAAATGAGTAGCTCGGCATCCAACCTTGTGCAAATGGGGTCTTTCATGCTGTCCTGCCTGTTGAGGGACCCTCGTATAAAAAGGCTGAAGGAGAACGACCTGTACTGGGTGTCCACGCTACTAGACCCCCGGTATAAGCAGAAAGTGGCGGAAATGTTACCAAATTACAACAAGTCGGAAAGGATGCAGCATTTGCAAAATAAATTAAAAAGTATGCTTTACACAGCGTATAAGGGTGATGTCACAGCACAACGGGAATCTAACAGGGGGAGACGTGGAAGTCATCCTCCTCCTCCTCCTCCCACGGCCACGCCGGCAAGGACAGGACGTTTTAAAGACGTGTTGTTGATGGAGGACATGCGGACCTTTTTAAGTCCTATGCATCGCCACAGCCCTTCGGGATCCACCCTCAGAGAGCGACTCGACCGACAGGTAGCAGACTACCTCGCCTTAACTGCAGATATCGACACTCTGAGGAGCGATGAACCCCTTGACTACTGGGTGTGCAGGCTTGACCTGTGGCCTGAGCTATCCCAATTTGCGATAGAACTTCTGGCCTGCCCCGCTTCAAGTGTCCTGTCAGAAAGGACCTTCAGTGCAGCAGGAGGTATTGTCACTGAGAAGAGAAGTCGCCTAGGTCAAAAAAGTCTAGATTACCTCACCTTTATTAAGATGAATGAGGGATGGATCCCGAAGGGACTGACACTGGGCGATACATTCGATTAAAAAAGGCCTGATGAGATGAGCTGCCTTGGGCTAAAAATGGTCCACATGCTGCTGTATTTTAGCTCTGAATGACGTTTGACTTGCGTGACTTATCCGCCACCAACTAGGGTTCAAGCCGCCATGTTTTAGGGCACTTTCTGCCTGTGAAACAAACATCAATTTTTCTGGCCGCTGCTACAGCAGCGGCTGCAACAATACCAAATTTTTCAGGCATGTGTACATGCCTAATTTTTAGGCCCACTGGTGCAGCACTGTGGCTTCAAAAACCAAACCGAAAAAAAATCCTCCAAGATGGCATCAATATACCAGTGGTCTAAGCATCTTCCCACCTTGGCCTAAAAAGGGGAGGTGATTCAACAATTAAAAACCCATTTACACGTCCACTGATAGGAGACGCGGAAGGTATTAAACTGATATGAACAATACTAAACTCACCACTCCTATCTGGTGGCACATTAGCTTGCCCGCGCAGTGCCCCAAATTTCAAGTAAGAGGACCGACCAAGCATCTTCTTCCATCTCCCTGTTACATAAATCAATGCCATATCCATAGAAATTGTAGAGAATATCCAGGATAGTTTTACAGGGCCAAATCATGTCGCCTGTTGAAAGAGGTGACCTTGCTCGGGTCCCAGGTGTGCGGTTCCTAAAATGGCTGCCATATACATGTCCTCTGATAGGAGACGCGGAAGGTATTAAACTGATATGAACAATACTAAACTCACCACTCCTATCTGGTGGCACATTAGCTTGCCCGCGCAGTGCCCCAAATTTCAAGTAAGAGGACCGACCAAGCATCTTCTTCCATCTCCCTGTTACATAAATCAATGCCATATCCATAGAAATTGTAGAGAATATCCAGGATAGTTTTACAGGGCCAAATCATGTCGCCTGTTGAAAGAGGTGACCTTGCTCGGGTCCCAGGTGTGCGGTTCCTAAAATGGCTGCCATATACACGTCCACTGATAGGAGATGCGGAAGGTATTAAACTGATATGAACATTTACTAAACTCACCACTCCGAGTGCTGTTATTTATTTAATTTTTTTGTGGTGAGGCTTTACAGGACAGAGTGCTTCTCCACGGGACATGTTAACTCACGGGCAGCTGGCTCATCAAGGAACCAGAGCAGCTTGAACGAGGTGACCTTGCTCGGGTCCCAGGTGTGCGGTTCCTAAAATGGCTGCCATATACACGTCCACTGATAGGAGACGCGGAAGGTATTAAACTGATATGAACAATACTCCACTCCTATCAGTAGGTCCGTCCCATTGTGATTTATGCCCCCCACCCACCGCGCAGGGATGGGGGCCGGGGGGGGAGGAAAGTAGGCCCCCCCATTGTGATTTATGGCCCCCACCCACCGTGCAGGGGTGGGGGCCGAGGGGGGGGAGGACAGTAGGTCCCCCATTGTGATTTATGGCCCCCACCCACCGCGCAGGGTTTGGGGAGGACAGTAGCTCCCCCCAGTGTGTATCATGGGCTTTGAGGACAGGTGTCAATCCATACCTGCCAAGTGACCCTATGTAGGGGTAACAGTCCCTATTCTGCTCTGTGTCAGTGTGTATCATGGTCTCTGTGGATGGGGAACAGTCTCTATTCTGCTCTGTGTCAGTGTGTATCATGGTCTCTGTGGACGGTGAACAGTCTCTATTCTGCTCTGTGTCAGTATGTATCATGGTCTCTGTGGACAGGGAACAGTCTCTATTCTGCTCTGTGTCAGTGTGTATCAGGGGCTTTGAGGACAGGTGTCAATCCATACCTGCCAAGTGACCCTATGTAGGGGGGACAGTCTCTATTCTGCTCTGTGTCAGTGTGTATCATGGTCTCTGTGGACGGTGAACAGTCTCTATTCTGCTCTGTGTCAGTGTGTATCATGGTCTCTGTGGACAGGGAACAGTCTCTATTCTGCTCTGTGTCAGTGTGTATCAGGGGCTTTGAGGACAGGTGTCAATCCATACCTGCCAAGTGACCCTATGTAGGGGGGACAGTCTCTATTCTGCTCTGTGTCAGTGTGTATCATGGTCTCTGTGGACAGGGAACAGTCTCTATTCTGCTCTGTGTCAGTGTGTATCAGGGGTTTTGAGGACAGGTGTCAATCCATATCTGCCAAGTGACCCTATGTAGGGGGAACAGTCCCTATTCTGCTCTGTGTCAGTGTGTATCAGGGGTTTTGAGGACAGGTGTCAATCCATATCTGCCAAGTGACCCTATGTAGGAGGAACAGTCCCTATTCTGCTCTGTGTCAGTGTGTATCAGGGGTTTTGAGGACAGGTGTCAATCCATATCTGCCAAGTGACCCTATGTAGGGGGAACAGTCCCTATTCTGCTCTGTGTCAGTGTGTATCAGGGGTTTTGAGGACAGGTGTCAATCCATATCTGCCAAGTGACCCTATGTAGGGGGAACAGTCTCTATTCTGCTCTGTGTCAGTGTGTATCAGGGATCATTAGGATAGGTGTCAATCCATATCTGCCAAGTGACCCTATGTAGGGGGAACAGTCCCTATTCTGCTCTGTGTCAGTGTGTATCAGGGATTTGACTATCTTTATTCAGATTAAAAAATTACAATTCCAGGAAAAATTTAACAAACATTTACAAGAACATGTTATGCACATCATAGAAACAACGTAAACCTCTTTAAAGCCACAAACTTAAGACAAAAACTACGTACACACAATGTGTAAGGGTTTGAAAGAATATTCTGAATCCTTACATGTTTACTTTATCGTTTGTTTGATTTTTGTGAACCATATATAAACTACAAGCAGCGTGGAAACTATAAAAACTCAAGTGGCCATGCTGATCAAATTAAATAGTATGCTTTACACAGCGTATAAGGGTGATGTCACAGCACAACGGGAATGTAACAGGGGAAGAGGTGAAAGTCATCCTCCCCCTCCCACGACCCCGCCATATCTGCCAAGTGACCCAATGTAGGGGTAACAGTCTCTATTCTGCTCTGTGTCAGTGTGTATCATGGTCTCTGAGGACGGGGAACAGTCTCTATTCTGCTCTGTGTCAGTGTGTATCAGGGGCTTTGAGAACAGGTGTCAATGTTAGGTGATTTCTGCCCTTTATGGATTAAAAGCAGACTCTGCATCAACTGTGCAATTTTCCATGGGAGTTTTGCCATGGATCCCCCTCCGGCATGCCACAGTCCAGGTGTTAGTCCCCTTGAAACAACTTTTCCATCACTTTTGTGGCCAGAAAGAGTCCCTGTTGGTTTTAAAATTCGCCTGCCCATTGAAGTCATTGAAAATTTCGGGTTCGCGACAACACTATATATATATATATATATATATAATTTCTGGAGAGACCTCTGTTTATATTTCTTTAGTTATACATCTGTTTGCTGTTAGTTGTACTTTCTGTGAATTTGTTTTGCAGTTTACCTTGACTTTCAGATAAAATTGGGCTAGGTGAATGTCTGGGATCAGTGCAAAACGCATAAATAGCTCTCGGTCATTTTCCATAAGTTTTCCTCTTCTTTTTTTTCATTTTATTGTTAATTATTTCTGCCTTAGCCATTTACTTTTATCTTGTTAATAACAGCAACATTTAAGCTACATAGAAAGCCATTTTCAAGTTCATTCACATGTTAATAATAATACAGAACTAAAAAGCCAATTTGATACGATGCTCCCAAAGTACATTTCCCTTAAAGGGTTACTTCAACATCCATGACTACTTATGCTTTTTGAAGTACCGTATTTTTCACTCCATAAGACGCACCACACCATAAGACGCACCTAGTTTTTAGAGGAGGAAACCCAGAAAAAAATATTCTGAACAAACTGTCCCATAGTGTTTCTTACTATGGGACAGTTTGTTCAGAATATTTTTTTTTCTCCCCTGTCCCATAGTGTTCCTTACCACCCACTCCCCTCTCCTGTCCTATAATGATCTTTAATCCCCCTCCCCTGTCCCATAGTGATTTTAACCCGCCCTTCCTCTGTTCCATAGTGATTTTTAACCCCCCCTTCCTTTGTCCCATAGTGATTTTAACCCCTCCTCCCCTGTCCCATAGTGTTCTTTAACCCCCATCCCCTTGTCCAATAGTGTTCTCCCCCCCTCCCCTTGCCCAATAGTGGTCTGATCCCATAGTGGTCTCCCCCCCTCCCCTTGTCCCATAGTGCACTTTCCCTCCCATAGTGTTCCCCCCTCCCCTTGTCCCATAGTGCACTTTCCCTCCCATAGTGTACCCACCCCCCTCGTCCCATAGTGTCCCTCCCTTTGTCCCATAGTGCACTTTCCCTCCCATAGTGTCCCCCCTCCCCTTTTCCCATAGTGCACTTTCCCTCCCATAGTGTTCTCCCCCCCTCCCCTTGTCCCATAGTGCAATTTCCCTCCCATAGTGTTCTCCCCCCCTCCCCTTGTCCCATAGTGCACTTTCCCTCCCATATGTTCTCCCCCCTCCCCTTGTCCCATAGTGCACTTTCCCTCCCATAGTGCCCCCCTCCCTTGTCCCATAGTGCACTTTCCCTCCCATAGTGTCCCCACCCCCCATCCCCTTGTCCCATAGTGTTCTCCCCCCTCCCTTTGTCCCATAGTGCACTTTCCCTCCCATAGTGTCCCCACCTCCCCTTGTCCCATAGTGCACTTTCCCTCCCATAGTGTTCTCTCCCCCTCCCCTTGTCCCATAGTGCACTTTCCCTCCCATAGTGTTCTCCCCCCTTCCCTTGTCCCATAGGTCACTTTCCCTCCCATAGTGTTCTCCCCCCTCCCCTTGTCCCATAGTGTTCTCCCCCCTCCCCTTGTCCCATAGTGTTCTGCCCCCCTCCCCTTGTCCCATAGTGCACTTTCCCTCCCATAGTGTCCCCCCTCCCCTTGCCCCATAGTGCACTTTCCCTCCCCTTGTCCCATAGTGCACTTTCCCTCCCATAGTGTTCTCCCCCCCTCCCCTTGTCCCATAGTGCACTTTCCCTCCCATAGTGTCCCCCCTCCCCTTGTCCCATAGTGCACTTTCCCTCCCATAGTGTCCCCCCCTCCCCTTGTCCCATAGTGCACTTTCCCTCCCATAGTGTCCCATAATTACTTACCTGTCTTGTAGCGTGGGCCAGCTTAACAGCACTGAGTGCGCACTTTCTTTCAGTCCCGCCGTAAACCGGAACCTGAAATTGAAGTTCCAGTACCGCGGTGCGCCCTGTGCTGCCGGCCCACGCTACAAGACAGGTAAGTAAACCTTCACATTCGTTCCATAAGACGCACAGACATTTCCCCTCACTTTTGAGGGGAAAAAGTGCGTCTTATGGAGCGAAAAATACGGTAGTTGTTCTGGTGAATAAAAATATTACCTTCGGGCATTTTTATGCAAACACTTCCTTTTCAGAGAAAAGGCAGTGTTTACATTGCCCATAGAGACACCTCCAAGAAGCAACTCCTCAGATGGCCACTTGAGGTGCTTCCTGGCTCAGTGCTGCACAGTAGGTAGCAGTGCCGTTCAGCGTTCCTACGCACTGCATGGGGAGGCTGAATTTTCCTCATAGAGATGCATTGATTCAATGCATCTCTATGAGGAGGTGCTGATTGGTCTAAGGTTAGGGTTAGAGGAAGTTTGGAGTAAGGGTTAGGGTAGGGTTAGGGGTAGAGTTAGGGTTAGGGGTAGGGTTAGGTTTAGTGGTAGGGTTAGGGATTAGTGATGCCGCGAACATAACATTTTCGGTTCGCGAACGGCGAACGCGAACTTCCGCAAATGTTCGCGAACGGGCGAACCGCCATAGACTTCAATGGGTAGGCGAATTTTAAAACCCACAGGGACTCTTTCTGGCCACAATAGTGATGGAAAAGTTGTTTCAAGGGGACTAACACCTGGACTGTGGCATGCCGGAGGGGGATCCATTGCAAAACTCCCATGGAAAATTACATAGTTGATGCAGAGTCTGGTTTTATTCCATAAAGGGCATAAATCACCTAACATTCCTAAATTGTTTGGAATAACGTGCTTTAAAACATCAGGTATGATGTTGTATCGATCAGGTAGTGTAAGGGTTACGCCCGCTTCACAGTGACAGACCAAACTCCCCGTTTAACACACCGCAAACAACCACAAACAGTCCCTTTGCACAACCGCAAACTCCCCATTTGCACAAGGTTGGATACCAAGCTAGCCATGTCCCGTTCCTTGTCCTCACTGATGTCATTGAAGGTCTCTCTTCCTCCACCCAGGAAGGTCTCTCTTCCTCCACCCTCCACTTCAAATTTGGGGCACTGCGCGTGCAATCTAATGTGCCACCAGATAGGAGTGGTGTGTTAAGTAGTACTATTCCTATCAGTTTAATCCCTGTTACGTACCCTATCAGGGGACGTGTATATAAGGCATCGATTTTAGGAAGCGGGAGATGGAAAAAGATGCTTGGTCGGTCCACCTACTTCAAATTTGGGGCACTGCGCGTGCAATCTAATGTGCCACCAGATAGGAGTGGTGTGTTAAGTAGTACTATTCCTATCAGTTTAATCCCTGTTACGTTCCCTATCAGGGGACGTGTATATAAGGCATCGATTTTAGGAAGCGGGAGATGGAAAAAGATGCTTGGTCGGTCCTCCTACTTCAAATTTGGGGCACTGCGCGTGCAATCTAATGTGCCACCAGATAGGAGTGGTGTGTTAAGTAGTACTATTCCTATCAGTTTAATCCCTGCTACGACCCCTATCAGGGGACGTGTATACAAGGCATCGAGTTTAGGAAGCGGGAGATGGAAAAAGATGCTTGGTCGGTCCTCCTACTTCAAATTTGGGGCACTGCGCGTGCAATCTAATGTGCCACCAGATAGGAGTGGTGTGTTAAGCAGTACTATTCTTATCAGTTTAATCCCTGTTACGTCCCCTATCAGGGGACGTGTATATAAGGCATCGATTTTAGGAAGCGGGAGATGGAAAAAGATGCTTGGTCGGTCCTCCTACTTCAAATTTGGGGCACTGCGCGTGCAATCTAATGTGCCACCAGATAGGAGTAGTGTGTTAAGTAGTACTATTCTTATCAGTTTAATCCCTGTTACATCCCCTATCAGGGGACGTGTATATAAGGCATCGATTTTAGGAAGCGGAAGATGGAAAAAGATGCTTGGTCGGTCCTCCTACTTAAAATTCAGGGCACTGCGCGTGCAATCTAATGTGCCACCACATAGGAGTGGTGTGTTAAGTAGTCCCCCTCATCAGGCCTTTTTTAGTCGAATGTATCACCCACTGTCACTCCCTTCGGGATCCATCCCTCATTCATCTTAATAAAGGTGAGGTAATCTAGACTTTTTTGACCTAGGTGACTTCTCTTCTTAGTGACAATACCTCCTGCTGCACTGAAGGTCCTTTCTGACAGGACACTTGAAGCGGGGCAGGCCAGAAGTTCTATCGCAAATTGGGATAGCTCAGGCCACAGGTCAAGCCTGCACACCTAGTAGTCAAGGGGTTCATCGCTCCTCAGAGTGTCGATATCTGCAGTTAAGGCGAGGTAGTCTGCTACCTGTCGGTCGAGTCGTTCTCTGAGGTTGGACCCCGAAGGGCTGTGGCGATGCGTAGGACTTAAAAAGCTCCGCATGTCCTCCATCAACAACACGTCTGTAAAGCGTCCTGTCCTTGCTGGCGTGGTCGTGGGAGGACGAGGATTACTTTCACCCCTGTTAGATTCACGTTGTGCTGTGACATTACCCTTATACGCTGTGTAAAGCATACTTTTTAATTGATTTTGGAACTGCTGCATCCTTTCCGACTTGCCGTAATTCGGTAACATTTTAGGCACTTTCTGCTTATACCAGCCTTTTTATACGAGGGTCCCTCAACAGGCACGACAGCATGAAAGACCCCATTTGCACAAGGTTGGATGCCGAGCTACTCATGTCCTGTTCCTCGTCCTCAGTGATCTTTCTGAAGGTATGTTCTTCCCCCCAGTCACGTACAGCACCACGGGTACCAGATAGGTGACAACGAGCACCCTGGGATGCCTGTTGTGGTTGGTCTTCCTCCTCCTCCTCAAAGCCACATTCCTCCTCTGACTCCTCTTCCTCACAATCCTCTTCCAGTGTTGCTGCAGGTCCAGCAAGCAATGCTGATAAGGCTGTTTCTGGTGGTGATGGTGACAAAAACTCTTCCTCTTCACGCTCATCTACGGCCTGATCCAGTACTCTTCGCAGGGCA
This sequence comes from Pelobates fuscus, assembly GCF_036172605.1. NCBI lineage: Eukaryota > Metazoa > Chordata > Amphibia > Anura > Pelobatidae > Pelobates > Pelobates fuscus. The sequence goes on from NC_086323.1 coordinate 84,599,042, forward strand.
CGCTCCAGGAAGAAAACAAATGGTATGATGTCACTGATGGTGCCTTCGGTGCGACTGACTAGGTTTGTCACCTCCTCAAAAGGACGCATGAGCCTACAGGCATTGCGCATGAGCGTCCAGTAACGTGGCAAAAAAATTCCCAGCTCTGCAGAGGCTGTCCTAGCACCCCGGTCATACAAATACTCGTTAAGGGCTTTTTCTTGTTGGAGCAGGCGGTCGAACATTAGGAGTGTTTAATTCCAACGTGTCTGGCTGTCGCAAATCAAGCGCCTCACTGGCATGTTGTTTCGCCGCTGGATATCGGAAAAGTGCGCCATGGCCGTGTAGGAACGCCTGAAATGGCAACACACCTTCCTGGCCTGCTTAAGGACGTCCTGTAAGCCTGGGCACTTATGCACAAAGCATTGTATGATCAGATTACACACATGTGCCATGCACGGCACATGTGTCAACTTGCCCAAATGCAATGCCGCCAACAAATTTCTTCCGTTGTCACAAACCACTTTGCTGATCTCCAGTTGGTGCGGAGTCAGCCACTGATCCAACTGTTCGTTCAGGGCGGACAGGAATGCTGGTCCGGTGTGACTCTCTGCTTTCAGGCAAGTCAACCCCAAGACGGCGTGACACTGCCGAATCCGGGATGTGGAACAGTACCTGGGGAGCTGGGGGGGGTGCCATTGATGTGGAGCAAGACACAGCAGCAGAAGAGGACTCAGCCGAGGAGGTTATGGAAGAGGATGGAGTAGGAGGAGTAGAGGAGGTGGCAAGTTGTGGCGGTGTCACCAACTCCTTGTCACGGTACTCGCCGCAGAGGATTTGAACCCTGGACTTTGGCTTTGTGTATCTTGCTCTTTTGCCACTGTGTTATCCAGCCATTCATAGTATTGCCGTAATTGGTGTCCTTGCCTTGTTCCAGCACTGGGAGCTGAACTTACCCGTGGCTACTCTTGCACGCCTGTATGCCATATTAATTGGCTGGATATAAAATCCTGTCACACCCTGGGAGGGGTGTCAGTTCATTGACTCTGGTTCCCTTGTTTGGTTCCTGTTTCTCCGTACCTGCGTTCCAGTGTTTCCTGTCTAATTCTGGCTTCTGACCTTGGCTTTCCTCCTGGACTACTCTGATCTCTGGCTTCCCTGATTTTGGCTTCCCTTGACTACGCTTCTGCTAATCCCTACTGTACAGCGTCTTGGAGCACTTTTCCAGGAAAGACCCCATGCACAGACTCACAGGCCAGGTGGCGTCTTACCTGGTCACCCTGGTCTGTGTCTACTTTGCAAGGGTGAGCGTATAACTCTGCGAGCTGGACTCCCGATCAGGTAAGACTCATTACACTCCTCTGCAGAGCCACACATTCCATGCTTGGCAGCCGTCAGCAGGTTTACCCAATGCACAGTGTAGGTGATATACCTGTCCTGACCATGCTTTGCAGACCAGGTATTAGTGGTCAGATGGACCCTTGCCCCAACACTGTGGGCCAGACATGCCATTACTTCCTTTTGCACAATGGAGTACAGGATGGGGATTGCCTTTTGTGCATAAAAATTTCGGCTAGGTACCTTGCTACAATAGCTACAAATGTTTTGAACGCCTCAGACTCCACCAGCTTGTATGGTAAAAGCTGGCGGGCTAAGAGTTCAGTCAAGCCAGCTGTCAGACGCCGGGCAAGGGGGTGACTTTGTGACATTGGCTTCTTACGCTCAAACATGTCCTTGACAGACACCTGACTGTGGGCAGATGAGCAGGAACTGCTCAAGGCGAGAGACGGAGGGGCGGATGGTTGAGAGGGGGCAAGGAGGACAGCAGTGGTTAACGTGGCTGAAGATGCTGGACCAGGAGGAGGATGGCGGCTTTGAGTTTGTGTGCTGCTTGTACTCATGTGTTGATCCCATAGGCGTTTGTGATGTGAGATCATGTGCCTTCGCAAAGCAGTTGTACCTAGATGGGTGTTGGACTTCCCACGACTCAGTTTCTTTTGGCACAGGTTGCAAATGGCATCGCTGTTGTCAGAGGCAGACACACACAAAAAAGGCCACACTGCTGAGCAATGACGGCATTCTGGTGGTGGCAACAGCATGCGTTGATTGGCGTGCTGTCTGGCTGACCCCGGGTGCCGATGCATGCTGTCTGACTGTGCCACTAGCTCCTTGCGACGACCTCCCCCTGCTTCCAACTCGTCTCCTCCTCCTCCTGTCTGTCTCCCTATCTGAACTTTCCCCCTGTTCTTCTTCTCTTCTAGCAGGCACCCACGTGACATCCACGGACGCATCGTCATAATCAACCGCTTCACTTGTATCTGACAACTCAGCAAAGGAAGCAGCAGTGGGTACAACATCATTATCATCACACCATACGTGTGTAATGCTGCCTGACTGAGACATATCCCTGTTATCTACATCTTCTGGCAATAATAGTTGCGCATCACTCATTTCTTCCAACTGATGTGTAAATAACTCCTCTGACATACCAAATGAAGCAGCTGTGGTGCTAGTGTTGGTGGTGGCAGCAGGCGGGCGAGTGGTGCCCGAAGCTAAGCTGGAGGAGGATGGTGCATCGAGGTTCCGAGCGGAAGCTGTAGAAGATTGGGTGTTCTGTGTTAGCCAGTCAACTATGTCCTCAGAACTCTTCAAGTTCAGGGTACGTGGCCTCTGAACACTGGGCATTATTCTAGGGCCAAAGGGAATCACAGCACCATGACCATGACGGCCCCTGCGGGGTGGCCTGCCTCTGCCTGTCATTTTTTTTTCGATTAGTGGTACTATGCATGCAAGCTACTGTGACAACAGATATGAGTGGCACTGGTGTGACACTATGCCCTGGCAGGCCCCGAAACGCACACTCATGAAGGAAACTAACTGCTATTATATTACAGCCCAAAAAGTTTAGTTTTTTTTTTTTAAATGCAAGCTATTGGGACACCAGATATGAGTGAGTGGTGGCACTGGGCAGGCCCTGAAACGCACTCTCGTTAAGGAAACTGACTGCTATTATATTACAGTCCAAAAAGTTTAGTTTTTTTTTTTTTTTTAAATGCAAGCTATTGTGACACCAGTGAGTGAGTGGTGGCACTGGGCAAGTGGGCACAGTATACGCCGTGATCCTGATACACACACTGGCAGACAACTAACTGCTATTCAATCTATTACAGTAAAAATTGTATATTTTTTTAAAAATTTACACTACTGTTACACCAGATATGAGTTGCACTGGTGTGACACTGTGCCCTGGCAGGCCCTGAAACGCACACTAGTGAAGGAAACTGACTGCTATTATATTATAGTCCAAAAAGTTTTTTGTTTTTTTTAAATGCAAGCTATTGTGACACCAGTGAGTGGTGGCACTGGGCAAGTGGGCACAGTATATGCTGTGAGCCTGACACACAGGCTGGCAGGCAGGCAACTGCAATTACATTACACAGAAAAAAAAAAGCAGACTGATGTTCTAGCCCTAAAAAGGGCATTTTGGGGTGCTGTCCTTACAGCAGAGATCAGATGAGTCCTTCAGTACTGTAGTGGACACTGAATACACTAGCCTAGCTATCAATTTCCCTATCAAATTAGCAGCAGCTACACTGTCCCTACTCTCACTAAGAATGCAGCTTCACAACGAATGTAAAATAGATGCTGTGCAGGAGGAGGGAGGGTCTGGGAGGGAGGGTCTGCTGCTGATTGGCTGGAATGTGTCTGCTGACTGTGAGGTACAGGGTCAAAGTTTACTCAATGATGACGAATAGGGGGCGGACCGAACAGCGCATGTGTTCGCCGTCTGTGGCGAACGCGAACAAGCGATGTTCGCCAGGAACTATTCACCAGCGAACAGTTCGGGACATCACTATTAGGGATAGAAGAAGGTTGGGGTAAGGCTAGAGGTAGAATTAGGGGTAGGGTTAGTGGTAGGGTTAGTGGTAGGGTTAGGGGTACGGGTATGGTTAGGGTTTGGAGTAGGGTTAGGGGTAGGCTTAGTGTTGGGGTAGGTTTAGGGCTAGGGTTAGATTCCTCTCATCATTCCCTTAATTTTCCCTCCTTCTCCTGTTTCACCACCTAGTGTAGTAATTTACTTTTAAATACGAAAAAAGATATGACTATCAGAAACCCAATTTTTCTTTTCTTTTAATACTCAATATAATGGAAGGGCTTTTGATATACAAAGAATAATTAAAAAAAAACATTGGGGTTTACTTGTTGAGGATGAATTTTTAAGTAAAGAAATTCCACAGGCTCCTAAAGTTTATTTTTAGAAAAGGTACAAATTTGAAACAGATTGTTGCACCTAGTACCTTTCGCTCGGGGAAAGACCAAACCAAATGTATAGGAGTTTTTTATACATGCGGAAACTGTAAAAGTTGTGGTCATCAATTTAATATTATAAAAGATTTCGTTAGCACACAGACACAGGTGAAGTTTAAGATTAAAAGTAAGGTGTCCTGCTCCTCCACCCATGTGGTATATCTCCTTACCTGTGGGTGTGGGATGCAATATGTGGGGAGAACTGGGAGGGAATTAAAAGTCAGCTTTCAAGAACACAGAAATAATATTAAAAAAGGTATGTTAACACATTCAGTGCCAGTACATTGTAATAATTGTCCCTTGTTTAATTTTAATACATTGAAATGTATAGGCATAGAACAGGTAACCCTAAATGAAAGAGGTGATGATCTTATGATGGCTTTAAGGAAGAGAGAGGGTTACTGGATCCATACATTAAAAACTATGAAACCGAGTGGATTAAATGTGGATTTCGATTTAGTTTGCTTTCTGTGATTTTTTGACTCTTTCCTATTTTGATTTTAATTTTATCTTTATATTTGCTTAATATATAATTGATTGTAATATATATGGATTTTAATTTGGGATATTTGAGAATTAATTCTTGTATATTTGCTATTTCTTTTTATAACCTTGTATTATGGACTTATATGCTCGATTGCGAGCAATGGAACGCAAGTGGAACGCATTTCCTGCCGTCTATTCAGATGAAAATCAAAGCGAGGCTTGGTCAGCAATCCCAGAACGCAATATAGGCGTAACCTGAAGTACACCGGAGTTTGAACCCGGAAAAATGTCGTCCAGCTGATCGCTTCGCGCCAAGGACGGATTTAAAAAGGAGAAGACCGGCGCATTCCACTTCATGCCTGCATATGGACAGTATCTTATTAGATTCCCCTGAAGAAGTTCAGTATTGAACGAAACTCGTAGGGCGTATTAGTGTACAGAGTATTTGTGTTTTTTATGGTTATTTATTTATTTACTTATTTTTATTTATTTATATTTTATTTGGCTTTCCTGCTCCTTTGCCTCCTGAGATTAGGAGACACTCCCATCTGAGTATGATGTGCCTAATTGACACTTCCATTTTGTAAGTGTGACAAATAATAAAGTGTGTTAATTTTATTGAGATACTCTGCACTATTATTTTTTTCGTTTTTCCTATGCATGCTATTGAGGTTCCAAAGTCGTGAAGTTATTTCATCAGTATTCATGATATGCCTACAATCAAATTGGGTTTGTGAGTGCAATCATTTATATCTATAAACCCACTTTTTGCAGCATTATTGCCCTATGTCTGTCTCTATTATTTTTGTATTGTAGATTGCCTTTTTTGGTATTTTGTCTATACTGTGAAAGACAGGAAGATGTTGATGCCCCTGCACCACTTGATAACAAAGTGATGAAGGAGCTAATATTAGTTTTCCTGTAATCACCAAAACTGCTACTTCTCCCTCCTGATTGTGGTCAATGCAGAGACACATAACTTTACTGACACTGTCTTTACCTTAGAATGTTTCTAGGACTTTAATACATGACATGTGGGTACACCAATTTTTGTGACATACCCGAACCTAGACAATCAACTTTAATGGAGTAAACCCAAGTAGTAAAAAAAAATATTGGATAAAAATAAACAAACAAGAGTCAGAATAATGGAATAAACAGTAAATAAATAAAATTAATTGTACTTATTCCTATAACAATATGCTGGATCTCCACTTGCTGTCTAGGTAGTCAAACACATTTATTATATAGGATGAATACTACTGTTACTTCCAGCAATTGGGGTTTTTAAAGGGGACTTAGTTTTAGCAATATTGCACTATTGTTGTTCTTCGTGAGTTTTTCTTTTTAGGCACAACATATAGCTGTATAAGTAAACAATAAGGCATTTATTTTGCACAGTTTTTATATGTTTTTTTTTCTTTTTAATTCAATGTTGTTACTTTATCAAATGTACATATACACAGAAAGTGCACACACCTACAAAGTACAAAGCTTACACATAAAAAATATTTTTTTTAGAATAATATGTAAAATACAAATATGTATACATATATGTTAATCAACCATTCTTTATAGCTTTAAAAACAAATGTATGTTGTACTTTTCAAAATGAACTATATTGAAAATAAAAATACTTTTTAGCACATCATTTTATTTATGTGGATTATTACACATTACATGCATTATGATTAATTGTTTAAACATATGTCCCATATGCCCCACAGAGCTGGTTTATTTCCACGTTATATATTGATCTATATCTGCAATCTGTGTGTATGTAAGTATATCTAAATGAATCAATGAAATTCATCACAGCAGATTATATGGGTACACATACACACTGGCACACAACAGAGTGGCAGTTAGATTTCAGGTATTTAAATAGCTCTGTGGCAGTTGTAAAGAATGGTGGACGGCAGATAAAAGAATTTAGAACTTATAAAGCAAGGTTACATATACTGTAATTCTACATTTGGATATCCATCCTGGATATATATATTTTATGCACTACTTAAGAACACACAAGAAGGATTTGGAATTGTTATAGGCAACAAACTAGGAAACAATGTGCAACATCAATCAGCAGTTGCTAAGGCCAGTAAGGTATTGTCATGTATTATTATTTTATTATTTATATAGCGCCAGCAAATTCTGTAGCGCTGTACAATGGGTGGACTAACAGACACATAATTGTAACTAGAGAAATAAACTCAGAGGAACAAAGGGGTTGAGGTCCCTGCTCAATGTGTTTACAGGCTAAAAGGAGTGGGGTATTGTAACAAAGTAGGTTGCTAGAAAAGTATTTACTGAGGGCTTATTAGGTTATTTATGACAGTTGCAGGAGAGTAGTTATGGAGGATGAAAACCTGCTAACAGGTTAATTGATACGCTTTCCCGAAGAAGTGAGTTTTCAAAGATTTTTTTGAAGGAGTGGAGACTGGGTGTAAGTCTAACGGAGAAGGAAAGGGAGTTTCACAGAAAAAGTGCAGCCATGGAGAAGTCTTGAAGGTGAGCATCAGAGGTGGAAGTACGGAGGGAGGAAAGATCTTACTTTGGCAGAGCACAGGGTCCTCGATGGGACAAACTTGTGTATTAGGGAGGATAGGTAGATTGGAGTAGTAATATGTAGGGGCTTGTAAGAAAGCACCAGAATCTTACATTGAGCCCTATATCTAAATGTAAGCCAATGTAGGGACTGACAGATGTGGGGAAACGTTGGAGGTGCAGGCGGACAGGAAAATTAACCTCGCAGCAGCATTCATTATAGATTGCAGTGGTGCAAGCTGGGAACATCTAAGACCACTGAGAAGGGGATTGCAGGGAAGGCGAGAGAGAACAACAGCATGGACCAGGACCTTAGCGTCCGGTGTTAAATAGGGGTAAATGAGAGCAATGTTTTTAAAGATGGAAGCGGTAGGATTTGGTGATCGACTGGACATGACTGGACAATGAGGAGTGAAGGAGAGGTTGGAGACAAAGAGGACACCTAGGCAGCAAGCCTGCAAGGTAGAAGTGATAGTGGCGCCGTTGACTTGGAGGGAGATAGACACGGGCGTAGCAGGTTGAGTTTAAGGAAGTGAGCAACCATCCAGTTGGAAATCGCGGAGAGGCAGTCAGAAACACGAGTCAAGATGGGTGGTTTATTGCTGCATGTTTGAAGGGTGAAGGAAATGTGCCAGAGGAAAGGGAGAGACTGAAAATGTTGGTGAGAGAAAGAGCAAGAGAGGGAGTCAAAGTGCTGATGAGATATGGAGGAATAGGATTGATGGAACAGGTGGTGGGGTGGGAGGACCGGAGCAGAGCAGAAACCTCTTCTGTTTTAGCAGGTGCGAATGAGCATAGAACAGTGTGACCACCCGGGTTGGGTGATGTATTGGTAGGGGAGGAAGAAAGATTAGAGATTGCTTCCTTAATTGTAGAAATCTTCTCAGTGAAGTGAGTTGCAAATTTTGAGGTGGACAAGGTGGTAGAAGGAGGGGGAGCAACAGGGCCAAGAAGAGCATCAAAAGTGTGAAATAGGCATTTGGGTTGGTGGGGCAGTGTGCTTATGAGGGTGTTGAAGTCATTTACTTTTGCAGAGGAAAGAGCCAGACTGTAGGAGTGCAGCATAAATTTATAGTGGAAGAATTCAGGTGCAGAGTGAGACTTTCTCCAGCAGCATTCAGTAGTTCTGGGACATTTTTGATGGTATCTGGTCAGCTATGTGTGCCATAGTTGTAATTGGGGGCACTTGCTGTGTTTAAATGTAGGAGGTGCCATGATGTCTAGTTGAGAGGAGAGAGTGGAGTTATAGAGTGAGGTTGCAGAGTTAGGGCAAGTTAGAGTTGAGATGGGTAAAAGGAGAGTTTGGTGGAGAAATGCTGGAGATCAAGACAGTGGAGGTTTCTGCAAGATTGGAGAGTTGAGGGTTGTGAAACTGGGTATGGGGTATGCGGATGTCAAAGGTCAGCAGATGGTGGTTAGACAAAGGAAATTGAACATTGTAAAGATTAGAGGTGGTACAGAGATTGGTGAAGATGAGGTAAAGAGTGTTTCCTGCTGTACTGCTGTATGAGTTGCTGAAGTAGACCATTGAGTAATATCTACTGTACTTCACCTCCCCATCAAGAATTCTGCTATCGAATTAGGGACTATTTTGTAAATACTATTTGACTACTTTTTATTATTAGTATTGTTTAACATCTCTACCCCAACATTTGGCGCAACCTGTTTTTTTCTTTACCTTTACTATATTTTCTTGGATTGTTGGGGTATCCAAGTTTCAGTGTTTGCTGCCTTCTTTCCCTGGAAGAGCCATTAGTTGGCGAAAGGCGCCTCTGGACTTGAATGTGAAGGTGTTGTGTGATTAGGGACGATGGTGTAATGAGATATTATCATGAGACATAGAAATCCCACATTAAAAATGTTAAGTCTGTATTATAATGTTTCTATCCTCCTTTTTTTTTTTCCGTTTACAAATTAATCTAGTTTTGATTTGATTTTGTTCTAATTTTCTCAACTAGCCTTGGGAGGTGGTTAACAATAAGTGGTACCCACGAAGGCACAGCTGAGGGATCTATTCTGTCCTGATCATATGACCTTTGATTGTTGAACGAGTATTGCTTTGTATACCTACCATCAAATCCAGTTCAAGTTACAAGTCGGCTGAACTGTTTTTTCAACAGCTATACAGATATGTTCAGTTATATACTCCTTAAATCTTCTTAGTTCCTGTAACAGTGAGTACCTGAGATTTTTTGTTTTGTGTTTAATCTCTGGGCTTTGCTGATCCATGCTCACTAGCACCCTGTGGCTTTGTGATTGAGTGCAGTCCCTGTTTCCTTTTTCAGGTATATACTCCTGTCTTTTATTTTGCTTTAATAGATTTATAACCAGAGATATATATTCCAGTTTATTAACATGATTGCTATTGTAGTCCACTTGTTATGTGGATTTGTGAACATTGATAATATTGGTAATGCAATGTTTAGTTAATACCTCTTTCTCATTTTCATTTCAATCAATGGGTTGTATCCATCTTTAGATCTGACATGTATCCATTTAGATCTATACTGTTGGAAACTTTGTGCCTTTCCCCTAAACGCTTATGAACTATTTTCAAATGGTGAATTTGTATCAATCTATTTTTTCCTTATTTTCTCAGGTGTTTGGCTTTTAGAATTTAGCCAAATCTACCTGATGAGTTTGACATGTCTCCCAATGGGATATATTGTACCAGACCAAGCTATTAAGTCTGTGGAGCATTGATGCAACTAACATTAAACCTCAAATTCCGACTTTTTTTATAATTTACATTTTTAACTAATTGTTGCGAACAGTCAGTATAGTTAGGTGATAAAAATGTGTGGTTTAGGAACCAGAAAAAATGCGAAAGTGAAACAATTTAAGTATACATTTACATAACTAGTTAGATACTACTTGAAGACATTAGACAGTATTTATTGTATCTTCCTTTAGCTTAAATCCAAAAATTAAATACCAGTTACCCAGTGTTAGCCTTTTATCCAAATAGCAACAAACAAAATGACAGCACAGAGGAACCATGGCAAAACTGAAGGGAGATATGTAACTGGCAAAAAGGATCTCTCTATATTTTTCTTCATTCCTCTTGTCTTCAAGGGCTTCTCAATGCGATCCCATTGTGTCAAAATAGCCTCTCTGGCTCCTGCCCACTTTCCAGGACCAGTTAGACGATACTGATAAGGGGTAGTTGTGCCAAAAAAGATTTTTAGACCTAGAACTGGATCTGTGAGAAGCAGTTTCATTATATTCGGCTTTGCATTTATATTTGAGGCCAAATCATCCATGTACTCAATGTAATTTATACGCCGGCAATTTCCTTTAGCTGTCCCGAACCTTAATAGTAAAACATGAGTATAATTAGTCAAATTAAAAGATGCACATAGTCATAATTAGATCGATATGTTCATCCCTTACAGTAATTTTCCTATAACATCATGCTAACCAAACCTTTAGAAAGTAATAATTTATGGTTTATTTGGTCATACATAAGGAGAAAGTTTAACAATTTACACAAAGCATAAACAAGGCATGTCCTAATTCTGTTCTCTGGAGATCTAATGCACATAGCAACTGGACTAATTGGATTGCTCTCAAAAAGCCACATGTGCTAATATTAATTTAAAGTGAAGCTGTCAGCAGGTTCACTGTAACTGAAATGACCCTCACAGACATTGAATACAAAGAGATAACTGACGTATGCAGTGTACACTATCCTATTTCTATTATTTACCTCCAGTCCTGCATCACAATTTACTTAACTCAGTGGGTGTTACACAATTATATATAAAGAAAAGGGAGGGCATTAAATGGGTATGATAAAAGCATGATCTAAATTAGTAGTGGCAAAAACACAGATGTTGCCATGTTTGGGCTCACCATCATAAAGTATTAGTTTGAAATTATTTTGGTCTGAGATTTTTGTTTGTGTTAGACTTCAGTGAGGTGCAATGATTGGAGCATGGAGGAGTGCAGAGGGCTACTCTAAATATGAGTACTCTACCCCCAGGGTTTCACGTTTTATGGCTAGTCAAAGGTTTAAACAATGGAAAAAATACCAGAAATATTATATCTTAATGATTATAAAAGTTAATTAACAGTTGCCACATAACAGTTTATCATACCGTTTCATTCTGAGTTTTTCATTCTCAACCAACTGATCCTTCCTTTCTTTGTTGCTTGGGAATCTGTGCAATCCTTGAAAATATACAAATGATGAATGAAATTAAAACAAAATGTATTTACAAATGTAGTGTTTTGTTATTTGCATCGGCTTTGATGTTCTTGTTATTAGGACACACAGGTATTATAGCCAGCGAGGGCAAGGTAAGCAAGGATTGGACAGATAGATCAAGTTTCAGTCCTTGACACTGAAAGAAAAGGTGCCTGTACATAAAAAAACATACCTGTACAAAGATAAAATCCAAAAGAAAGTTGTCCAAAGTTAAAAATGTAGGACAAATCAAATCACTTGAAACACACTAAATAAAACAACCAGAACCATAGCAACATCTTTTCAATTCCAGAAGACACGGTACATACGAGGGATTACAAAATCTGAACATGAAAGGTCTACTTAACGCTCACTGTTGGGAACATATAAAAAGGCTAAAGTCAGCATCATAAATCTTAGATTATGTTGGGGGCTGGAACTTTGAACCAGTGCATCCAAGACATTGGACGGTTCGGTGGAACGAGAAACACACAGGTCGACACACAGGTAGCATGGAGACAATGTTGTACTTATAAACCACATGTGTCACATCAAATAAAGGCATTTGTTTCATGTGATTATTACAACAAAACCATACCATACTCTTTCATGAATACAGTATTTGGACTCAGATGTCATCAATATTGTTTAGCAAATTACCAAGAAATTACTTGCTGCCACTACTGAAAAATAAGTAAAATATAACAGCTGAGATTATTTTTGAGGAGTCTCCAGCCACTAATTAGCAAAAATGCATGTTATCTATATGCCATTACATGGAAACTCTAAAGCACATAGCACAGATTTTTAAACATTATCAAGCACAAATAAAATAAATGTAAATCCAGACACATCATATAAAAAAATTACAAAAATGTTTCTATAAGTGCAGTGCATATGTCATTTAATTGAATACGTAACAGAAATAGATCTCAAAAGTTACATAGTTATGTATCTGCCATAAAACAAAATAAAAATAAGTTTTCTACTCTTTGTTCTAAAACAACTGCAAATCAGTATTGTAAATTACTGATAAATATTTTCTTTTTGAACACAGCCCTTACCTTTGAAAAGTCTCATAGCCCATCGATTTTGAATTTCAACAGTTGCTGCAATTGGACCGACTGGTTGAATAAAGCCAATGAAAAAAAATGTAGGCTTCTGCAGGTTAACAGGAAATATATTTTTGTATAAAAATCCCTCATTGAAATCTGCTTCAATGACTGATTCATCCAGAAAAGGGAATCTGACTTCATATCCAGTGGCAAAAATGACAACATCAAGATTATCTACTTTAGTGCCATCTACAAACTGAGCTGATGTCTCGGTAAACTTTGTTATCCCTGGTTTCATGATTACTAAACCTGCAAGAATGCGGCTTGGAAGCTCTTCATTAACCAAGGGTTCTTTCATCTCAATGCTACAAACAAATAGGAAAATATTTGATTGTCATTACAAGTGATGTGTATTGTATTGATAAAACATTAAAAATGTCTAAAGGGACATGCATCACTTTGAAACAACTGTGTCATTCAAAATTAAAATAGTTTTGACCTTGAGCCTCTAGGTCCGTAGATCGAAGATGTTTGCCCTCATGTCGGCCTGGGGCCCATAGGTGTGGCCCAGTCTGCTCCCATTGTGCAGCAACCTTTGCCGATCTCCCTACTTCCATTATGAACACCCCACACATGGGCATCGGCTAAGACTGGACTAGTTCTCTGGGACACGCTACTGTCAGCCATTCCTATGGTACAGAGCCTCCAAAAGTCTACAGGATCCAGTGGTCTTCCTCTCATACGACTCGAACATGTTGTGCAATACTCAGTTAGTTCCACAACGCATGCTTAGCTAGGCATTAGCTTGCCAGTCACTCTGGGACTATTAGTTTAGCATGTTTAATCTGTTAAACTCTTCTATGTTTTATTAGCCCAGTGCATTGTTTTAGCATTGATTCATGCAAATCTTACCTGTTACGCAGCATTGTCACTAAATGGCAACCACAGCATTATCTCATATATCTAGCCTGTTGTGCTGCACCCTATTATATAGATGTCTCGGCAAAGTTTAACCCCTTAAGGACCAAACTTCTGGAATAAAAGGGAATCTTGACGTGTCAGACACGTCATGTGTCCTTAAGGGGTTAAAGTACTCCTACATGCATCTCTAGCCTAACAGGCAACATTACTATTTTGTGGCAATCTCAGTATGCTATGTGGTGCTACCCAATGGAAATACAGCCTGTTGTGCAGCATTGCAGTCTAGTGGTACTCTCAGTAAGGACACGGTACTGAGTACGGAAAATTTACCCTGTTATGCAACACTACTCCTACCTACTATTCTTTTTACACTCCATTTATATGTCTGTTGTGACAGGTCAGCGTAGCCTGCTATATTCTATTTGCTTATTTTATATATCAATGAGGCAATGCTAAACGTTGAGGTATCGCTACACAATATATGTACATCTTTGCCGCCTTACAGCTACACTTACCAACTAAAGTATATTGAGTTTAAAGGAGCACTATAGGCTCAGGAACACAAACAAGTATTCCTGACCCTATAGGGTTAAAACCACCATCTAGCCACCCTGGTCCCCTCATGCCTCCCTAAATATATTGTAAAATCTTATTTGTATTCAAGTCTGCAGCTGCTTATTTTGTGCCTGTTTCCTTTAGACCTGTCCACTGCCTGCTGACATCATGCTTCCCCATAGGATTGGCTGAGACTGACAAAGAGGCAAATCCTGGGCAGAGCCAGCACAATTCAAAAACAGCCCTGGCCAATCAGCATCTCCTCATAGAGATGGAATGAATCAATGAAGAAGTTCAGTGTCTGCATGCAGAGGAAGGAGACACTGAATGTTTGGATGCATTTGAGGAAACCATGACCCAGGAAGGATCTCTAACAGCCATCTGAGGAGTGGCCAGTGAAGTTATCACTAGGCTGTAATATAAACACTGCATTTTCTCTTAAAATACAGTGTTTACAGCAAAAAGCCTGACGGTAATGATTCTACTCACTAGAACAAACTCAATAAGCTGTAGTTGTTCTGGTGACTATAGTGTCCCTTTAATCATGCACTTAAACCTGTTAATGTTTTAATATTCTAATGCTCGGAAGCATGAACTAAGCTTGAGATTTATAGTTTAAAATGAGGCTATTACCTGGAGTAGAGCAGTATATACTTGTCCATCAATTCACTATTCATGTTATATTTCTTTTATGACCTGATTGAATATCTATATGTATACTGTTACTCCGCTACTATTGTACTGTAAACTCTTATTGCCTCAAATAAAAAGAGATTGACAAAAAAAGAAAAATAGTTTTGAATGAGACAATTTTCTTATTTTCCATGCCTTGCCACAGGGACAGTTAGTGTTCTCTCTCTAACGATCATGTAAAATCACTTCCTGTAACGGACCGTTTCAGCAGACAAGGGGTAAAAATTGTTTAGGCGATAATCCCCTTTTCACAGACAGGCACAGCTACTGTAAAATCACCAAAACTCACGAATTGGATATAAGTGAATACACCAAACTCCCGAACTGTATACAAGGGAATAAGGTAGCAATCCAAACTCCCAAACTGGAACCTCACGAATAGCTGCTAGCAGACGAACAGGAAAAGCTCCCAAGCGGCTTACACTCCTGGCAGTCAGTCCCTATCAGCATACAGTGAATCCCCCCAAGAATGAGACAAGGCTCCATGTTGAGGGTCAAGCAGTGGTCTGTTTATTGAGGGCTACCTGCCCCTGTATTTATGCAGGTCTCCCACCTGGTGGACACTCCCCTAGGGGACCAAATGGAAGACTGTAACACAGACAGACATGTATCACATTACAGACTCACAGAAGCAAAACATCCCCACAATGCATCCTGGTTTCCTCCCTTCTGCCCTGGAGATAATTGGAGAAGTAATTCAATTATCTCCCAGGACAAAGGCAAAACTCCATTACACATGTGGGGACCCAAATACAGTATTATGCTTTAAAATATATAAAGTTACTTTTTATACATTAAACATAGACATGTTACATATCCCCAGATAGCTCAGGTCTGAGTGCACATTATTAGGTGAATGGCACTCAGACCCCATGAATACAGTTTAATCGCCATGGAGCCAAAGTCTTTAATCACACGAATAGGCTACATGGCATAGCTATCTGGGTTACCACAAATTTACATGAAACAAAATACCGAATGAACGGCTGTTCGGCTACATCCCCACGAATAGGAACCAGGAGACGGACGGCTCAGCGGTGTTCGTGCAAATAAGTGTCCGTTTATAGTTCCATAGTTTAGGTGCCGAACACCGCTGGCCGTATGGTACTTGTAAAATGGCCGCCGCCACGTGTTCGGTCGACGAACAAAGACCACCCTGCCTTCGTCAATTAAGCTGCGGTTAACCGCAGCTTCAGGGTGGTCAATTGGCGACAAACGCCAGCTCCCAGGTGGTCGTGCAATCGTTAGTTTGTTTGGCAGATAAAATCTACCGAACACCCCGGCAGAAAAGGCACGAATAAGCCTTTCTGCAGGGGAAATAAGTCTTTTAAAATCTGGTCCATAGTCCAAAGGCAGCAGGCGGGCAACCAGGCTCCTCCAATGAAATGTGGCGAGATTGGTCTCGTCACACTTCCCCTAGACAATAAGCATTGTCAGGAGAGAAGTCAGGAGAGAAGCTGTTAAAAGTAATATTTGGTCCCCTGTATGAGCTCTTTGAAAGTTTAAAAAACTGTTTAAATCTTTTTACTTACATAGAGGGAGCAAAAGAGAAGTGTTATCATCATGATTCGCTAGAAAATTTGCATATTCAAAAGTAAAATGGCTTAAGAGAACATAAACAGGGCAGAGGTAAAATCCAAGATGACGCTGCAGGCTGCGCCATGTAATCACATAATGTTATGCTAATTCATTTTGGTCATGTGACTAGGACATCACATGACCATTATTTTAAAATTTGCCATTCCTATTTAAGCATCACAGGTCATATTCACTCTGTAAACACTTGGGATAAAGCCAGTTCATGGTGAAACGTGTTAAGTGTATTGTAATTTGGTTTTATTAATCTATTTTACTTTTGTCTATGATTTTATCGTTTTTTTATTATTAAAAGTACTTTTTTAATTGGACCTGACCCCCTGCTGCTGGATTCCTTAGCTATATATACCACATATGCCCACTGGATTGAGCAAACCTTATTTTGTTCTAAAACATGTGAGTAGATGTATATTCTTTTACTGTGGTTTACACTCTATACTTATGGTGTGCATTATTGTGGTTTTACATCCATCTCTCTCTCTCTCTATATATATATATATATATATATATATATATATATCTATATCTACAGAGAGAGAGATCCACATCACCTATCTCCTAGAGTGTGGATCATACCACTTCACGCGATATCATTGGAGCCAGCTCCATGATATGTGAGTGTCTACTTTTTATATACACCTGCTCCTGCTAATTAGCTTAACATACTATGCTATATACTTTTATTTGTCTTTCATGTTTTTATGAGGATACATATTACCACAAGGACTACCTGAGGGGCCTACACCACACTGCAACCTTAAACAGGGATCATTCTCCCTGTGCATTGCAGTTGGATCTGAATTTAGGCTCCCTAAATGTGTGAATGTCCAATATTACTTACCCTTATTCCATCAAGAAGTTGTTAACTAAGTTGTTAACTGTCCAGACTCTGGCACTCAACCTCCAATATTTACAATGCGACTTTACCCGGGTGCTTCCCAGCAAAATATAGACGAGAAAGGAGACAGGAGCACTCACTTGGATTTTCAAAAAAATGTATTTCAATAAATCACCTCCACATCAACGTTTCGACCCTTCAGGGTCGCAGTAAGTCCCAGCCTATCCGCACCATACTTCCGGGTTCGGCATTTTCCATACTTCCGGGTGCGTTCCAATGACGTCACCAGAAATGGGACTCCGGTTTCATCCTCAGACTAAACCGGAAGTGATGATGCGTTCCATTCGGCAATTTTGCGTTCCACCACTC
The DNA here is from genome assembly GCF_036172605.1 of Pelobates fuscus. Lineage (NCBI taxonomy): Eukaryota > Metazoa > Chordata > Amphibia > Anura > Pelobatidae > Pelobates > Pelobates fuscus. Next base: position 84,616,578 of record NC_086323.1, read on the forward strand.
GTCAAAGGGGCGGAAATGGACCATAATGTAAAAAAACAGTAATTACCAAATCAGAAACCAATCTCATATCCCATAAATCACCAGGATATCACTAAAACAATAAAGCAAACCTTCCTCTATAAAAAATTCCTAAATACATAAAGGAAAAATATAAGAAAAATATAAAAATATAAAAATATGTATAAAAGTGGAAATAAAATATAAAAATAAAATTAAAAAATAAAAATAAATATAAAATTGTATAAAAATAGCTTAGGACATATATATAGGGTCTTAAAGAAACAACCCATCAAAAGGTATACATATATCTCATGCAACAAAATATGTACTTAGAGAAAACAAACCAAATCAAACTCTACATTCAGCCCCCTTGGTTGCATAGTTTGCAAGGTGTATATCCAGTATCCTTCTCTTTTCCTCAATAGTAATCCAAGGTCACCGCCCCTTTCGTCCAAAGACACTTGTTCAATAACAGTACATTGGAGAGTACTGAAATTGAAGGAAGGGCATTTGTTACAGTGCACTGACACTGAGTGTGTCACCATTTTCTTTTTAATATTGTTTCTGTGCTCTTGGAATCTAATTTTAGCCTTCCTCCCTGTCCTCCCCACATATTGCAACCCGCATCCACATGTGATCAGGTATACGACATGTGTTGAGGAACAGGACACCAGACTTTTGATTTTAAACTTCTTTTTAGTTTGGAAACTGCTGAAACTTGAAACAACTTTATGTTGATGGTTGCAACTGATACAGTTGCCACATGTGTGGAAACCTGTTTTGTTCATAACCTTTTTATTCTCCAATCTAAAAGTGCTAGGTGCCAAGATTTGTTTGAAATTCGTTCCCTTCCTAAAAATAATTTTCGGAATTTGGGGGATTTGCATATTTAAATAGTCATCTTCAATTAATAGACCCCAGTGCTTCTTAATGATTCTCTGTACATCAAAAGCCTTTGAGCTATATTGCGTATTAAAAGAGAAATCGAACATAGGGTTTCTAATGTCCGTCTTTCTTTTATTCACTAGGAGGTCATTTCTATTTATATTTCCCACTTTTTCAATTTCTGCATCCAGAAGTTCCGAACTGTATCCCTTTTCTAAAAAACGATTTTTCAAAACTTCTGCTTGTGAATAAAACAGATCCAGATCACTGCAGTTCCTACGCATCCTAATAAACTGGCTCTTAGGAACCCCCTTGAGCCAGTTTGGATGGTGTCCACTTGCAGTGTCAATGAAACTGTTTGAATCAGTTGCCTTAAAAAATGTTTTAGTCTTGATTGCTCCACCCTCAATGAAGATGGATAAATCAAGGAAATCTATACTGGACATACCTATCTTAGGTGTAAAAACCAAAGAAAGAGAGTTCTGATTGACGTACAGAAAGAACTTTTCTAATTCAACCAAAGGACCGCGCCAGATCACCAGGACGTCATCTATGTAACGCCTCCAGAGCACCAAGTTTGCACCATATGGGTTGTTGGACCAGATAGACGATCTTTCCCAGTAGTCCATAAACACATTAGCATAACTTGGTGCAAACTTGGTGCCCATCGACGTGCCCTTTAATTGAAGAAAAAATTCCTTGTTGAAACTAAAAAAATTATGGGTTAAAATGAACCGAATAGCATCCTCCAAAAAAAATTGAAAAGCAGGTGTTAAATTAACATCCCGTTCTAAATTATTTCTAACCGCCTCTACACCGAGATCGTGATCGATCACAGTGTAGAGAGAGGTTACATCCAAGGTAGCCCAGACAAAATCTTCCGCCCACTCAATAGATTCCAACTCTTGGATAAGGTGTTTGGTATCCCTGAGGTAAGATTTTGCTCCCTGAGCGTATTGTTGTAGATGGAAATCAATATACTCGGATAGCCTAGAGGTCAGGGAGTCTATGCCACTGATAATTGGCCGGCCGGGGGGTTTTTCTTTACACTTATGTAATTTCGGGAGAAAATAGAAAGTAGGTACCTTAGGGAATTCCGAAAAAATAAAAGAGTAGGTAGATTCGTCTAGAGTGCCTGATGATTTAGCCGTATTTAAGAGGGTTTTTAACTCTCCGTTAAACTTAAAGTTCGGGTTAAATGTTAATTTTTTATAGGTGAGGTGATCGTCAAGTAGTCTATATGCTTCTGTTACATAATATTCTGTAGACATAATGACAACCCCTCCTCCCTTGTCTGCACTCTTGATGGTTAATTCTTTTCTATTTTTTAAATCCACAAGGATCTTACTTTCTATACTCGTAAGATTCTTATGTTTGGTCTCCCAATTTGAGTTTTTCCCTAGTTTCTCAAAATCTCTGATGATCATTTTATTGAAGGCTTCGATCTGGCTACCTTTCTCATTGGGACAGAATTTAGATTTAGGTTTAAATTTCTGCATTGATTTATTAGTATTAGAGACGTCATTAGTATAGCCATCTATGCTTTTCTTAATGAAAAATCTCTTAATTGACATTTTTCTTGTAAACTTTTGGGCATCTATGTGCAACTGAAATAAATTTGGAGCTTCTTCCGGGACAAATTTTAAACCTTTACTAAGGAGAAGGATTTCTTGAGGGGTCATGGAGTACTTTGAAATATTGAAGACTCCTAGATTTTCTTCCTGCAACTGGGTAAACGTTAAATTCCCATTGCTCCTCCACTCAATCTCCTTTTCTTCCCTGGTGTGTTTCTTTCTCTCAGTGGCATGAATCGGTTGGTTAGGGGCAATTCCTGAGACCTGGGAGGAAAAAACTCCGTTATCTCTCCCCTTCTTCGGTCTCGCCCCTTCCCTAAAAAATCCCTATTATGTTGGTGACCATGCGTCTGTGGTGAGGCGGTGATTCTCTCAGTCGGAGAAGAGTCAGGTCTGGATCTAAAGGTCACCGGGGGCTGAATAGATTTGTCATTTCTTAGTCTAGAGGAAGGTTTGTTATTCATAAAACGATTAGATGGAGATGTATGCCATCTTGAGTGTGAACCTGATTGGTTTCTCGTTTGTGCATTTTTTTCTCTGTCAAAATTCCTATGATTGTGTCTACCACTTTCTCTATATCTGATTTTTCTGTCAATTTTGTTAATCGTAGAATGAGTATTATTAGCTTTGTCACTTTTGTCTCTCACATATTTTTTATTTTTCGTTTGTGCAATACTATCATCTAGTTTTTCTATTCTTTCAAAGAGAACCTTCTCCTTCTTTTTAAAGTCGGAGGAGTCTCTAATCAATTCATTAGACTCAGTCAGATTACTCATTTCTTTTGAAACAGCCATTAAATTATCTTTCTCAAAATCGACAATAATTTCCATAAGAGTTTTTGAGCATTTCTCTAAAGCTAGATCCCAACGTTCAATATGTTTGGATTTCTCCAATCCATTTGCAGGTCTTTTCTCAAGCCTAAGGCCTCTTGGAATTAAACCTTCCTTTAAGTAAGATTCTAGGAAGGATATCTCCCACCATTTTTTGGTTTCTCTAAATGAAAGTCTCTCCAATTTGGAAAAATAATCATCCAGAGTCACATTTGATTCTTGTTGTGGGATAATGGAATTATTAAATAGGGATTGTAGCTTTGCTTCTCTTAGTTCTCTCAAATTTGAGAACATGCTCATAACTCTAATCGGAAAATATACAAATAAATGGTGAATCTGTATAGAGGAAAAAATATATATAACTAAATACAGAAATGTCCAGATACACCAGAGCGTGGATAAGAAAAGACACACACTTAGTGGGTAAATAGATAGAGAAAAACTCTAAAAACAATTACCCTTGTACTGAAGTATTGTAGATAAGGACTCCTCACAGTCCTCAGATTAACATGGAAAATAGAAAATCTACAATACAATAACAACAGAAAAACATAGTGCAATAATGCTATAACACTTTAAAATGGTGAGTAGATGTAAAATAGTCACACTCACAAACAGAAATTGATTGTAGGCGTTATCATAAAACCTCAGGACTTGCGAAGCATCATGGCAGATATAGAGGAGAAAAATATATAAAAATAATAGTGCAGAGTATCTTTGATAAAATGAACACTTTAATGTACAAACACACTTACAAAATAGAAGTGGGAAACAGGCACATCGATAAATCCAATCTCAGGATCCCTGGAATCAGGAACATCAAAATGACCAATGTCCAAAGAAAGAGATGTGGAAATAAAATACAAAATAAAACCAAAATCAAATTCTGCACTACAATAGAAAGCCCTACGCGTTTCGTTCAGTAACCTGAACTTCCTCAGGGGCAAATAAATCTCCTAGTCTGCATGCAACGTCCTTCAGGTCCCGGTCTTCTTTTAAACTCATCTGAGTTTGGCGCGCAGTAAGTCCCAGCCTATCCGCACCATACTTCCGGGTTCGGCATTTTCCATACTTCCGGGTGCGTTCCAATGACGTCACCTGAAATGCGACTCCGGTTTCATCCTCAGACTAAACCGGAAGTGATGATGCGTTCCATTCGGCAATTTTGCGTTCCACCACTCGTCAAAGGGGCGGAAATGGACCATAATGTAAAAAAACAGTAATTACCAAATCAGAAACCAAGACTAAAACATTTTTAAGGCAACTGATTCAAACAGTTTCATTGACACTGCAAGTGGACACCATCCAAACTGGCTCAAGGGGGTTCCTAAGAGCCAGTTTATTAGGATGCGTAGGAACTGCAGTGATCTGGATCTGTTTTATTCACAAGCAGAAGTTTTGAAAAATCGTTTTTTAGAAAAGGGATACAGTTCGGAACTTCTGGATGCAGAAATTGAAAAAGTGGGAAATATAAATAGAAATGACCTCCTAGTGAATAAAAGAAAGACGGACATTAGAAACCCTATGTTCGATTTCTCTTTTAATACGCAATATAGCTCAAAGGCTTTTGATGTACAGAGAATCATTAAGAAGCACTGGGGTCTATTAATTGAAGATGACTATTTAAATATGCAAATCCCCCAAATTCCGAAAATTATTTTTAGGAAGGGAACGAATTTCAAACAAATCTTGGCACCTAGCACTTTTAGATTGGAGAATAAAAAGGTTATGAACAAAACAGGTTTCCACACATGTGGCAACTGTATCAGTTGCAACCATCAACATAAAGTTGTTTCAAGTTTCAGCAGTTTCCAAACTAAAAAGAAGTTTAAAATCAAAAGTCTGGTGTCCTGTTCCTCAACACATGTCGTATACCTGATCACATGTGGATGCGGGTTGCAATATGTGGGGAGGACAGGGAGGAAGGCTAAAATTAGATTCCAAGAGCACAGAAACAATATTAAAAAAAAATGGTGACACACTCAGTGCCAGTGCACTGTAACAAATGCCCTTCCTTCAATTTCAGTACTCTCCAATGTACTGTTATTGAACAAGTGTCTTTGGACGAAAGGGGCGGTGACCTTGGATTACTATTGAGGAAAAGAGAAGGATACTGGATATACACCTTGCAAACTATGCAACCAAGGGGGCTGAATGTAGAGTTTGATTTGGTTTGTTTTCTCTAAGTACATATTTTGTTGCATGAGATATATGTATACCTTTTGATGGGTTGTTTCTTTAAGACCCTATATATATGTCCTAAGCTATTTTTATACAATTTTATATTTATTTTTATTTTTTAATTTTATTTTTATATTTTATTTCCACTTTTATACATATTTTTATATTTTTCTATTTTTCTTATATTTTTCCTTTATGTATTTAGGAATTTTTTATAGAGGAAGGTTTGCTTTATTGTTTTAGTGATATCCTGGTGATTTATGGGATATGAGATTGGTTTCTGATTTGGTAATTACTGTTTTTTTACATTATGGTCCATTTCCGCCCCTTTGACGAGTGGTGGAACGCAAAATTGCCGAATGGAACGCATCATCACTTCCGGTTTAGTCTGAGGATGAAACCGGAGTCGCATTTCCGGTGACGTCATTGGAACGCACCCGGAAGTATGGAAAATGCCGAACCCGGAAGTATGGTGCGGATAGGCTGGGACTTACTGCGCGCCAAACTCAGATGAGTTTAAAAGAAGACCGGGACCTGAAGGACGTTGCATGCAGACTAGGAGATTTATTTGCCCCTGAGGAAGTTCAGGTTACTGAACGAAACGCGTAGGGCTTTCTATTGTAGTGCAGAATTTGATTTTGGTTTTATTTTGTATTTTATTTCCACATCTCTTTCTTTGGACATTGGTCATTTTGATGTTCCTGATTCCAGGGATCCTGAGATTGGATTTATCGATGTGCCTGTTTCCCACTTCTATTTTGTAAGTGTGTTTGTACATTAAAGTGTTCATTTTATCAAAGATACTCTGCACTATTATTTTTATATATTTTTTCTCCTCTATATCTGCCATGATGCTTCGCAAGTCCTGAGGTTTTATGATAACGCCTACAATCAATTTCTGTTTGTGAGTGTGACTATTTTACATCTACTCACCATTTTAAAGTGTTATAGCATTATTGCACTATGTTTTTCTGTTGTTATTGTATTGTAGATTTTCTATTTTCCACGCCCCTGATAATACCTGATACTTAACCAACCAGACATAAGACCAGATTGGGCGAGACAATATTCTCTGTACTTATGACCGGATCAATATATTCAATAATTAGATATAAAACCAGATTGAGCGAGACAATCTCTCTCTGGTACTTTACCTCAGTACATAATATTTTCAGTTTTAAAAATTATGTTGTGGAACCAGTATATTGTTGCAATTCCATGGATGTCACACTGTATATAGTTTCTTGTCATTTGACATCTAAGTTAAATATGTGTTGTAGACAACTTCGCTCAACCTACTTAATTTAGCCAGTTGGGGGTTGCTTCTATAAGCTACCTACTAGATATCTTTAACCAAGATAGATGATGTGATGTGAGATCCTTTCGTTGCCTTTGACTCATTTCATAGACAGTAACATTGACACTTCCTTGTATACTGGACTGTAGCGCATATTGCCAGCCCAACCCTATGGAGCATATATCACCTATTTATTGTAATACGTTTTTTCCTCCCTACCCCGATTTTTATTAGCAACTTCCTGCCAAGACTTCCCATTTGTGTTCGGGGCTATATCAGTTATGATAGAAGTAAGCTTGGTGAGCAGAACTTGTGATAGAGAAAGTCGGTTGAGGTGTGCCGAAACCGACGTACGCTGTAGGCCAGTAATAAAAATGGGCAAAAAGAAATACATAATATGTTCAAAATACATTTATTAAGAAAGAACATAATACAATGTTGGTACAATTAAGAAGACATTTTTTCGAATGCCTTTCACATTTCCTGTATGTATGTAGTATAGGCTGTCAACCTAACAATTCAATGATATGGACTGGAATTGATGCCGTAGAGGCAGCCCCTATCCTAAAAGAGTGTCCTGAATAATTGCTAGGGTTCATTCCTAGCCTTTTTAATAATAAGCAAATGTATAACATGACTTTGGACATAGTGAGGATAGCCCCATGAAGATACAAAAGTGGCAGAGAGGCGTGATGTGGTATGGTGAGGAGGTAGGAATCAAAAACTTTCACACGGCACCAGCTATTGTTCGTGGGATAATGCGGTATGTGGACAGATTGACCCATTTGGCTTGTTTTGGCCATGGGTAGAGTAAGAATATAATGATCTAGCTGTTTGTTTAGGTAGGAGACCCGGACGCAGATTTGTGCATTGTGTTTTCCACTGATGGTGAATTACCGTGGCCTCAGGAAGGTACATGGCGTGTTTATGACTGAGTTAGTGAGGGGTTCAAAAGGGGCTGAATCTATTAGATCAGACATATCTTTGTACAACTGTTTGCTGATGGGTAGCCTTTGTTGTGGCGTAAGACCATTAGCTTCTGATATGCCCTTAAGTATGGTCTGGATAGGGTATGAGGAGAGGAAACTAGATTTGTTGGGGATTGTGGAGTACTTATGATGCTGGATGCCTTTCAGGTCCAATTTTATTGTGTTGTGGGATAATTTTAACGTGAGGTGGCAAAAAGTGGCGAACACAACCAGGGATGTTATTTCAAACATGCTATGCAGGTGATGTTCTGCCATGAACTTCCTATATAAGGAAAATGCCCTATCATATGCAGTACATGTGTTAGAGGAGAGGGCCAGCTTTGTTAAGATCTGGCTATGTTGTAGTAATTTGTCTAATCCATGATTAGGTCCTGGAACAGGGGGGCTGCTGTGGCCAGATGAGAAGCTGTGGGTAGGGATTCTCAGAAAGCCTAAAATTGAAAGCAAGACAAGTGATCAGCTGCAGTGTTTAAAACTCCTGGGACATGGAAGCATACCAAATAAAACTGATTGCAGGCTGCGAGCCATGTCAGTTTCCTAATGAACCTCATAATCATCAGTGAAGATAAGCGGACTTTGTTAATAATATGGCAAATCGCCAGATTGTCTGAATAACTCTGAACTGTTTTGCCTGACCACAAATGGCCCCAATCCACTGCTGCCGCAACAATAGTGTATACCTCAAAAAGAGCAGAGTTTCTGTAGAACCCTTACACTTCTTGTACATCCACTGGCCAATTACCCGAGAGCCATTTGTCGCCAAATATGGCTGCAAAGCTCGTGGTAGCTGCTGCATCCGTCTGAATGTGTAGAGTGTATGGAAACCTGCGGGAGAAACATGCTTCTCCCGTTCCAGTTATAGAGAAATGTGTGCCACATGAGGAGGTCTGCCATGGCTTGGGCGTTAAGGAAGATAAGGCTTTTGTCATCAGGGAATGTGGGGAGTAGGCTGAGGAGCCTGGAGATGAAAACTCTACCCTGAGGGATGACTCTCATAGCGAAGTTCAGGGAGCCTAACAATGACTGCAATTCTCTCTGGTTACAATAGCTGGTAAGTATGTAATGGTTGATATTGTGGTGGATGCTAGTGACTTCTCCTGTGGAAGGCTAACTTCCATGGTCACCGAATCCAGGTGTATCCCTAAGAAATTAATAAAGATGTCAGGGCCCTCTGTTTTCTTTGGTGAGACTGGTAACCCCAGTGTGTTGAATAACGTGACTGCTTTATCCAAGCTGCTCGAGGGGGAAGTTGCTGTCAATGAATAAAAAATCATCTAGATAGTGGATGACGGTATGGCACTGGCACGTATTTAGGAAGAGCAAACACAATGTCTCTGCGAAAGTATCAAACATTCTAGGACTACTCTTCGACTCGAAGGTAAGCCTAGTTAAAAAATAATACCGGCCATTCCATTTAATGCCTTGCAGGTGCCATAACGATGGGTGAATGGGCAATAACTTGAAGGCGTTAACAATGTCTGTTTTGCTGAGCAAGGCCCCCATGCCTGCAGTCAAGATAACGTTTATGGCATTTTCAACTATTGTGTACTGTAGAGAGAATTCTTCTGACGGGATCAGGGAGTTAAGACTTGGGACGGCTGATGAGTGGGGTGCTGAGAGATCTATGATCAGTCTTCGTTTGCCTGAGTTTTTCCCGGAGACAAGGCCAATTGGATTAGTTATCCAGCTGAAAAAAAGGAGGCTCCGTGAAATTCCCTTGTAAGAACTGCCTTGGTATCGTCCATGGTTGTCTGAAGATTGTTACATTCCAATATCCCTGTTGGCATGTGGATAAGGCCCGTGTGGAAACCCTGAGTAGAACCAATTATCAAGAAATCCACAAGGTGTTTGGAAGGATGTGTGGACAGTAGTCTAGCTAGCATACCAACATTAACATTAGGTCAAGTAAGGTTTATAATGCATTTTACTAGGGCACATGGTTTTTGCATGTGCCCTGAAACAGTGAGAGCACACATGAAACAGACGACAGGCGCTATAACCACATGATCCTTCATTAAAATTACTAGAAATCTGTGACTTCCCAAGGTATACGATCTGGCGGCCTAGTTTATCTTTTTCCTGTTTATCAATCTTCAAGGTGCTTGGGGTTGCCATACTGGGGGTGACGTCAGGTAAAACTGGACAGATCATTGTTTGGAGGTTGGAGTCGTTAGAGCTACTTGTGCCCTCCCCTGCATCCGTATTGTCTGTTTTGGTCCAAATGAGCCTGAATAGCTCTGCTTTTCTGCCCGTAGCTGGGAAAAAGATGCTGCGCTTGCGTAATGCAAGGAATAGTTCATGACCTGATGGAGGTTGGGCTACCCGTATCACCCTTGCGTGTAGGGGTAGTGGACCTGGCTGGAGTGCTGGGGACTGAAATATAGTCACCTTCATCAGGAACCTGAGACATGCTAAAATACAGCAATAATGCCGCTTAGACCCAGGGACATTACTGGCAGGCTAGCTAGTTCCAAGTGACGAAACGACTCACTAATTGGTGACAGATGAGCCCTCACTAGATGCCAAGCGGCTTGAGAAGCTCCATCTAAGTTTTGACTCAAGGGGAATGTTTGCCACCTAACATCGTGCCGGAACTTGCGACCCTGCTTGCGGCTGATCTCCCCCCTACCGGTATGTAAACTGAACCGTATAGGTGCCTTCGCCGGGCGGGAAGTCTGCTAGTTTCAATATTTACCCGACCATGAGACCCGAGGGACGTCCCCGGGGGGTGTGCCGCCATCTATCTGATGAACTCTGGGTGAGTCGGGACAGTGAGTAGGTCAGACATTGAGTAGGGCAAGGAGCTGGAGCAGACACCTACGGTTACCAGTTTCAGCAAGAACCAGCGATTTTGGCAGGAATGGCGGTAGCAGATCATCGGACCAATCACGGCAGGCTTGGTAAGGGGGGGGGAGGGGGGAGTGCTTTTAAAGGTCCAAAGCCCCTTCCACAACATCAGGCCAAGCTTTCCTATATATATATATATATATATATATATATATATATATATATATATTTGTGTTCGGGGCAACATTGATTATGATATGAAGTAAGATTGTTGTTAGCAAACCTGTGATAGGAAAAAGTCAGTTGAGGTGTGCCGAAACCAACGTATGCTGTAGGCCAGTAAATAAAGTGGACCTACACTAGAAGAGTATGGTGAATAAAGGGTGTGGAGGCTGGGGCAGCAGCCTGTCAGTCCAATAACTATAGGGTAGGGAAGGGGAGTCCCTTTTAAACCTCCATAAGCCCCTCCCACAACTTGAGGCCAAGCCTTCCAATCTGTGTTTGGGGCAACATTGATTATGATATGAAGTAAGATTGTTGTTAGCAAACCTGTGGACGTGCTGGCTCGATGCCGTAGATGCGAACCCTAGCCTAAACGAGTGTCCTGAATAAAGGCTAGAGTTCATATCGAGCCTTGTTAACAATAACCGTACATATAACATGAACTTAGAGATAGTGAGGATAGTCCCATGAAGTGACAGTAACGCAAGAGATTAGATGTTCGGTACGGTGAGGAGGTAGGTATCGAAAGCCATCACCGGCACCATATATTATTTGTGGGATAGTATGGAATGTGGACAGGTTGACCCAGTTGACTCATTTTGGTCACGGGTAGAGTCAGTATGTAATGATATTGATGTTTAATTAGGTAGGAGCTTTGAAGGCAATCTTGTGCGTTGTGTTGACCACTGATGGGGAATTCTTGTGACATCAGGAAGCCGTAAAAGGCCAGATGAATATCGGTTTCAGAGTTAGTGAGGGGTTTGAAAGGGGCAGAATCTATCAAATTAGACATATTTTTGGATACCCTTAAGTATAGTCTGATTGGATAGAATGAAAGGAAACTGGCGTTGTTGGAACGTAGAGAAACATGTGATGTTGAATACCAGTCAGGAGTAACTTGATGGTATAGTGAGATAGCCTAAATTAAAGGTGGCAAAAAAGTAGAGAACACAACCAGAGACATAATAACCAACATTATGTAATGAAGGACCCCTTACCTGTGACGTGAATAGTAATGGAAAGACTTGGTGACAGCAATTGCTGGGAGCCCACTAAGGACACAACTTGAAATACCTTAGAACTTGGAGGAGTAATACCGTGTACATTAAAATAGCTGAATCTGCCAGACACGTGAGCCCTACGAGGGCTAAGGAAATAGTTGTAAACATGTAAGTGACAACCAATATATACCTTGAAAACAATTGAGGGGTAACACGATTGAGGGGTAACACGAGTGACACGAGTGACTAAACCAGGTGGCATGAACATGAGAATACCAGCATATGACGCCAACCATAACCTAATAACATTGAGGCATATAGCAAAATATAATAATGCAAAAACTCTGGAAAGTAAGTGAATTGTGAACCTGTCACATGTATAAGCCCCTGTTGCCTGAAAATAATGGGATAGGCCAGAGACAGATGAACGTAGTGATGAATGTAGATACGTGATTACTATAAGGAGGGCCAAGTTGACAAATCAACTTATATAGGGGAAATAATAGAGTAGAAAGGGAAAGTATCAATACTGAAGAAAACCAAAAAATAAGCATAGGTAATTAGTATCAGTATCAAGAAGAATATACAATGAAAAGTATCTACAAGGACAAGAGCAGTGGACAATTCAAGCTAACAAGTGTATGAGAAGACAACCAACAACCCATAATGAGTATAACTAAACCAAAGTAAACCTTTGTTAGCTGATGAGTCCCATCAGGGTTGTAGTTAATGTAAGTACATTATGATAGAAACCTTTTAGATATATAAAGGGAATCAACACAGTAAAGGAGGAGACCATATTTAAAAGAAGAAAAACTACCACAACAAGAGGACATGGTCTTAAATTAGAGGGACAAAGGTTTAAAAATAATATCAGGAAGTATTACTTTACTGAGAGGGTAGTGGATGCATGGAATAGCCTTCCAGCTGAAGTGGTAAAGGTTAACACAGTAAAGGAGTTTAAGCATGGGTGGGATAGGCATAAGGCTATCCTAACTATAAGATACGGCCAGAGACTAATGGAAGTATTTAGAAAATTGGGCAGACTAGATGGGCCGAATGGTTCTTATCTGCCTTCACATTCTATGTTTCTATGTTACAGTGAATGAATATACAAGTTAGTTTATATTTGTGAACCATATGTGTGAGTCCAAGTTGGGCTTGACATGATTGATCCAGTCAATAGCAACATTTAGCCATGTAGGGGGCCAAGACATATAACAGAAGTCGGTATGTCCAAGTAAGGAGCCTTATACCGGAAGCTATGTATTAATGAAATGCTGAATATGATAGTAGTGACATTCGCCCTAAAAGAACAAACATACAGTTAGTAGAAACTGATTAAATCAGCTGTGGCAGCCATGGCGACTTCTATGAGTACAAGGTAGTGCCGGCTCAACTTAAAGAATTTAATGTTTTAGTATAATAATGTCACAATATGTCTGATAGGTGTGGCATCACAACTTATCTATATCCTAAATCACCTATTAGTGTAAAAACTTTCAGACAGAATATAGGATAGCATGACAGAAAGTCATTGGATATCTGAATGTACAGACTCACATGCTCAATATAGAATTGTGTTATGATCGTATGCGTACGGAGGATCCTATGAGGGTCAGCGTCCAGTTGACGGCATGGTTCGACAACGTATTTCTAACTAATCCTTGTTTTACTTTCCTTTTCTCATTTATGTATCCAAAAAATGTTTTGTCGCCTTTTTTTTACTTACTGTGCAATTTTCTCTGCTGTGTGTGATTTTGAAGCTCTTATAACTTGCTTAGCCTCTTTCTGACTAATTTTATAGATCATTCTGTCTTCCTCACCACAGTGGTTTCTTGAATTTTTTTGCTTTTACTGACAAGCATAATGCAATTTCCTGTTGCCTTCAGCAGTGCAACTTTTAAATAATCCCATTTCTCTTGGACTCCATTTAAATTGCTCCAGTCTGACTCCTTTAAACGTACTCTAATTTTGGAAAAGTCTGTTTTTATAAAATCTAAAACTTTTGTTTTTGTGTGGTGTGACTCAGTCACTGTTCTTATATTAATCCACATTGACTGATGATCACTGGATCCTAAACTTTCACCTACAGTAATATCTCTACCAAATCTCTATTTGTTAACACTAAATCTAGTATGGCCTCTTTACGAGTTGGCTCCTCAACGACTTGTTTTAGAGACAATCCCACTAGGGAGTTTAGAATATGTGTGCTCCTGGCACAAGCAGCTATTTTGGATTTCCAATTCACATCAGGAAGATTAAAGTTACCCATGATGATAAATCCCCCCTTCATTGTCAATTTAGCTATTTCCTCAACTAGTAGATTATCTAACTCTTCTATTGTCCTATTGTCTATAAATCACACCTACACGAGTTACTGTGTAATTACAAAATTCTAACGTAACCCAAACAGACTCTATGTTCGCCTCACTACAAAGACCGTACAAAGAAAGTCTGTGTGGTGTTAGAAAGTGAGGAAATGCAAAAGCAGCAGACAAGAGAACTACAGGTTTAGCTAGCTGTTTAAGATTATACCCCAATGAAAATTACATAATTAAATGCATGCAAGCTGTCCCTTGGGGCATATCTTCTTTTTTTTTTTTTCACCTTTGCAACAGTATTTTATTGTTACTTCCAATATATTGAGGTTGTGACCTCTAGACAGTAGCATCACGCGTTTGAATGGCTGTGTCACTGTGACTAGTGCAAATTTTCTTTCTTTTTTTTAAATTCTTTATTTTGTTGTGCATTAATTAGACAAGGTACATTTTATACTAGCAATGCCACAATAGCAAATGCCAGAGATTTCATAAGCATAGATGTACAATCCAAAGTTTAAAACAGTGGAGCGCTTATGTGATAACCCAGTATTATATTGTGCATACAAAAAAAGTAATATTCAAGCACTTAACTGGGATTTTTTCTAGTGATATATTGGTGTCTTCTGTGCCTTTAAAATATAAAATTGCATATAGTGTAATAATGTTATTTTTATAAGCACAGGAAAAAAGGAAAAAATGGAAAAACTCACATATTCCAGAGCTAATATAACCTAGCTCTGGTATGGATTGCTTTTAGGTCAGTTCCTGGGCGACCTCCCCCTCTTTATTTCAGTACTGGCGTAGATCCAATGTTACCTCTCAAATAGAAACAGTATATAGTGAAGGTCCACCAGACCTGGATTACAATTCTTTTATAAGTGAAAATATACTCACAAATGTAGAGCCTGTAACCTGGCTCAGTAAATCAGCTTAGTGTAGTTTGGGACTACACACCCATCTGTATAGATGCCGGAGACTTAAATTCGGTAAAAAAGTATTATTTTATTTTTCCAAGATAGAAATAAAATTAAATATAAAAAATACAATACCAAATCTATTAAAAAAGTCTATTCAAATAAAGAAACGCGTTTCACCGTTCAGTTCGGCTTCCTCAGTCTTCTAATTCTGACTTCCTTGGTCTCCGTTTTTAAATGCTTCCTCCTCTTGTTCTCTATCAGCTGTTTCTCGTTCAATCTTCTTTTCGCGCTGTATTTGCGGTCCACGCCTCGGTTTCGATATGTGTACGTGGACCGCATGACGTCATTACGTCAACATAAGAGTTCGTTTGCGGAAGGGCGTATTATAACGTTCCTCTCTCCCTTCTTCTTGTCTGCGTTTCATTTTGCGTTTCACCAATTGGGGGTTCATTTTACAGATAAAGAAGGAAATTATATTGAATCAATTTATTGTATTAAACATCTCTTTAGTGTATGGGAATATGTTTCTTATAGAATGTGTATAAGGGAGGGAGATAAATCCTATTACCTCTATTATATATATACCACATTATCTTTTTCTTACAAATTATCTTTTACATAAATTCAACATATTTCCCAAATTATTCAAATACATTAAATATCCTGATACATATAGTTTAATTAAATCTAAAAAATTTCAATGGTCAATCTAAAATAAATATTAAATATAAATGTCTAATCTCCTAAAAAGTTTTAGTAGGTTTATAAAATTAATAGTTCTTCTTTAAAAGAAAAGTGTTCCTTAATTTTGATAATATAGATATTAATATCTTCTTCACTTTAGAAAGTGGCAAATCTCGAAATCACTGTTAAGTCCATATGGGGTCTTTGTATTTAACCTAAAAATTAATTCCATCTCTGCCTTTCCTATAATCTTATTAAAGTCCCCTCCTCTCCAGTCGTTTCGGATTTTCTTTATACCCATAAATTTCATGCCTATAGGATTTTTTTGATGGCAGATTCCAAAGGAAACGCTATGGTTTTCATAGCCCTTTAAAATATTTCTTGAGTGTTCCTCTATACGTGTATGCAGTGCTCTTGTTGTTCTCCCTACATATCTCAGCCCACATGGGCATTCTAATAGATATATTATGTTTTTAGTATGGCATGTAATAAATTCCTTAATTTTATGAATTTTCTTTTCTGAATGGAATTCTTTAATTATTCTTCTGTGATTGCCTGTTCTCTTACACGCCATACACTGTCCGCAGCCATAAAATCCAATGTTGTTGTCTAGCCTAGATGGAATTTTTATTTCTCTTAAGTGACTTCTTACCAAACTAATTTTAATGTTTCTAACACCCCTATGGACTATTCTTGGTTTTTCTGTCAAGATTTCTTTTAATGTTGGGTCTTGCAACAGGATATGCCAATTTTTCTGTATTATATTTCTTACTTTTCTATTTTGATTGCTGAAATTGCATATGAAGGGAATACTACTTGGATATGTGTTTTTCTTATTAGTTTTATATCAATATTTCTTGCTTTTATTTCTATTCTTGCCTGTTCTAATTTCTCTTCTTCATATCCTTTTTGTAGGAAATCATTCTTTATCTTCAGGGATTGTTCTTCATATAATTTCTGGTCTGTACAATTTCGTCTTATGCGGAGAAATTGTCCCTTAGGGGCATTCTCTAACCACGGAGAGTAGTGGCAGCTATCTCTTTCAATGAAACTATTAGTGTCTACTAGCTTGAAATGTTTTTTTGTAACAAAAAACCATTTCAAGCTAGTAGACACTAATAGTTTCATTGAAAGAGATAGCTGCCACTACTCTCCGTGGTTAGAGAATGCCCCTAAGGGACAATTTCTCCGCATAAGACGAAATTGTACAGACCAGAAATTATATGAAGAACAATCCCTGAAGATAAAGAATGATTTCCTACAAAAATGATATGAAGAAGACAAATTAGAACAGGCAAGAATAGAAATAAAAGCAAGAAATATTGAAATATAAAACTAATAAGAAAAACACATATCCAAGTAGAATTCCCTTCATATGCAATTTCAGCAATCAAAATAGAAAAGTAAGAAATATAATACAGAAAAATTGGCATATCCTGTTGCAAGACCCAACATTAAAAGAAATCTTGACAGAAAAACCAAGAATAGTCCATAGGGGTGTTAGAAACATTAAAAGTAGTCTGGTAAGAAGTCACTTAAGAGAAATAAAAATTCCATCTAGGCTAGACAACAACATTGGATTTTATGGCTGCGGACAGTGTATGGCGTGTAAGAGAACAGGCAATCACAGAAGAATAATTAAAGAATTTCATTCAGAAAAGAAAATTCATAAAATTAAGGAATTTATTACATGCCATACTAAAAACATAATATATCTATTAGAATGCCCATGTGGGCTGATATATGTAGGGAGAACAACAAGAGCACTACATACACGTATAGAAGAACACTCAAGAAATATTTTAAAGGGCTATGAAAACCATAGCGTTTCAGCTCACTTTGGAATCTGCCATCAAAAAAATCCTATAGGCATGAAATTTATGGGTATAAAGAAAATCCGAAACGACTGGAGAGGAGGGGACTTTAATAAGATTATAGGAAAGGCAGAGATGGAATTAATTTTTAGGTTAAATACAATGACCCCATATGGACTTAACAGTGATTTCGAGATTTGACACTTTCTAAAGTGAAGAAGATATTAATATCTATATTATCAAAATTAAGGAACACTTTTCTTTTAAAGAAGAACTATTAATTTTATAAACCTACTAAAACTTTTTAGGAGATTAGACATTTATATTTAATATTTATTTTAGATTGACCATTGGCAATTTTTTAGATTTAATTAAAATATATGTATCAGGATATTTAATGTATTTGAATAATTTGAGAAATATGTTGAATTTATGTAAAAGATAATTTGTAAGAAAAAGATAATGTGGTATATATATAATAGAGGTAATAGGATTTATCTCCCTCCCTTATACACATTCTATAAGAAACATATTCCCATACACTAAAGAGATGTTTAATACAATAAATTGATTCAATATAATTTCCTTCTTTATCTGTAAAATGAACCCCCAATTGGTGAAACGCAAAATGAAACGCAGACAAGAAGAAGGGAGAGAGGAACGTTATAATACGCCCTTCCGCAAACGAACTCTTATGTTGACGTAATGACGTCATGCGGTCAACGTACACATATCGAAACCGAGGCGTGGACCGCAAATACAGCGCGAAAAGAAGCTTGAACGAGAAACAGCTGATAGAGAACAAGAGGAGGAAGCATTTAAAAACGGAGACCAAGGAAGTCAGAATTAGAAGACTGAGGAAGCCGAACTGAACGGTGAAACGCGTTTCTTTATTTGAATAGACTTTTTTAATAGATTTGGTATTGTATTTTTTATATTTAATTTTATTTCTATCTTGGAAAAATAAAATAATACTTTTTTACCGAATTTAAGTCTCCGGCATCTATACAGATGGGTGTGTAGTCCCAAACTACACTAAGCTGATTTACTGAGCCAGGTTACAGGCTCTACATTTGTGAGTATATTTTCACTTATAAAAGAATTGTAATCCAGGTCTGGTGCACCTTCACTGTATACTGTTTCTATTTGAGAGGTAACATTGGATCTACGCCAGTACTGAAATAAAGAGGGGGAGGTCGCCCAGGAACGGACCTAAAAGCAATCCATACCAGAGCTACCGTATATACTCGAGTATAAGCCGAGTTTTTCAGCCCATTTTTTGGGCTGAAAAACCCCAACTCGGCTTATACTCGAGTCAAGGTCTGTATTATGGCAATTTGCATTGCCATAATACAGACCGGGGGAGAGGGGGGCTGGCAGAGCTGTACTTACCTGTTCTGCAGCTCCTGTCAGCTCTCTCCTCCTCCGCGCCGTCCGTGCAGCTCCCTCTGTCAGCTCCCAGTGTAAGTCTCGCGAGAGCCGCGGCTCTCGCGAGACTTACACTGGGAGCTGACCGAGGTGCTGAACGGACGGCGCGGAGGAGGAGAGAGCTGACAGGAGCTGCAGAACAGGTAAGTACAGCTCTGCCAGCCCCCCTCTCCCCCCCACTGAACTGCCACTGGACCACCAGGGAAGGAGAGCCCCCCTCCCTGCCATGTATCAAGCAGGGAGGGGGGACGAAAAAAAAATAAAACAAGAATAATAAAAAAAAAAATAATAATAATAAAAAAATAAATAAAAAAAAGGGGGTATAAGGACCACTGTGGGAGGGGGGGGTATAAGGACCACTATGGGAGGGAGGGGGTGGGATAAGGACCACTATGGGAGGGAGGGGGGGTATAAGGACCGCTATGGGAGGGAGGGGGGGATAAGGACCACTATTGGAGGGAGGGGGTGGGATAAGGACCACTATGGGAGGGAGGGGGGTATAAGGACCGCTATGGGAGGGAGAGGGGGGATAAGGACCACTATGGGAGGGAGGGGGGGATAAGGACCACTATGGGAGGGAGGGGGGGATAAGGACCACTATGGGAGGGAAGGGGGGGATAAGGACCACTATGGGAGGGAGGGGGGGGATAAGGACCACTATGGGAGGGAGGGGGGGGATAAGGACCACTATGGGAGGGAGGGGGGGGATAAGGACCACTATACCACTATGGAAGGGAGGGGGGGATAAGGACCACTATCGGAGGGAGGGGGGTGGGATAAGGACCACTATGGGAGGGAGGGGGGGAGAAAAGGAACACTATGGGAGGGAGGGGGGATAAGGACCACTATGGGAGGAAGGGAGGGGGGGATAAGGACCACTATGGGAGGGAGGGGGATAAGGACCACTATGGGAGGGAGGGGGGGATAAGGACCACTAGGGGAGGGAGGGGGGGATAAGGACCACTAGGGGAGGGAGGGGGGGATAAGGACCACTAGGGAAGGGGAGGGGGAAGTAAGGACCACTAGGGGAGGGGTGAGTCAGGACCACTGGGGGAGGGGGGTGAAGGAACACGGGGGTGGGGAGGTAAGGACCACTGAGGGAGGAGGAGGGGAGGTCAGGACATATGGGGGGGGCAAATATCCTTGCACCGGCCCTGCACACACTGCATTCATACACACACTGCACTCATACACACACTGCACTCACACACACACACTGCACTCACACACACTGCATTCATACACACACTGCACTCATACACACGCTGCACTCATACACACGCTGCATTCATACACACACTGCACTCATACACACACTGCACTCACACACACACACTGCACTCACACACACTGCATTCATACACACACTGCACTCATACACACGCTGCACTCATACACACGCTGCACTCATACACACGCTGCACTCATACACACGCTGCACTCATACACACACACGCTGCACTCATACACACACACGCTGCACTCATACACACACGCTGCACTCACACACACTGCATTCATACACACACTGCACTCATACACACGCTGCACTCATACACACGCTGCACTCATACACACGCTGCACTCATACACACACACGCTGCACTCATACACACACACGCTGCACTCATACACACACGCTGCACTCATACACACACACGCTGCACTCATACACACACACGCTGCACTCATACGCACACACTGCATTCATTATACACACACTGTAAATAAATATTCAATTAATATATTTTTTTTAGGATCTAATTTTATTTAGAAATTTACCAGTAGCTGCTGCATTTCCCACCCTAGTCTTATACTCGAGTCAATAAGTTTTCCCAGTTTTTTGGGGAAAAATTAGGGGCCTCGGCTTATATTCGGGTCGGCTTATACTCGAGTATATACGGTAGGTTATATTAGCTCTGGAATATGTGAGTTTTTCCATTTTTTCCTTTTTTCCTGTGCTTATAAAAATAACATTATTACACTATATGCAATTTTATATTTTAAAGGCACAGAAGACACCAATATATCACTAGAAAAAATCCCAGTTAAGTGCTTGAATATTACTTTTTTTGTATGCACAATATGATACTGGGTTATCACATAAGCGCTCCACTGTTTTAAACTTTGTATTTCACGGATTTGTGTGTTTGGGGAGAATTACACATTCAGTGTGATAGCAGCTCGATTTATAATAACGATTTGATACATTGTATCCACACAAAACGTTTTCACTGCACAGACTTGTGTTCACGCTATAGATGTACAATCATTTGGCATGGATAGACTGTGCACATTTTTTATATTATATAAGAGTAGACAACAGTATAACGCTGAGCTTAACGTGTATATAAAAGATTAAACAGGCTTATCTCCAAGTTATGCAATGTAAGAGTGTTGTAAATGCTTGTCTGAGAGTGCTAGGGTAGATGCTTGTTCCCGAGGGGACTATCACTTTGCTCAGTTTAGTCATTAGGCAGTTAAACAGTAAAACATGAAACTTAGTACTATTTCATCATGCTCAGTGGCGATTAAGTACAGGTGAACATTGCCTGACTTGTCAAGAGTTATATATTAGACATATTAGCATAATTGCACGTATTTGGCTCTGTCTTCAAGAGTGGTGCTGTCAAGGCTGGTAGTAAAATGCCGCTGGGTTATGGTAGCCTGATATCGCTGTATAGTAGTGAACTGCCTAATTTCCTATCAGTTAAAACATAGAGGCTAGGGAATAAATGGGTAGGTGCTCAAGATTGCCTATGTGTAGCATGGTTAAGTAAACAATATAATGTAGATGCTTGTGTTTCATAGTATGCAAGATGTACAGTGGTAGTTAGCCTGATCCAGCAATTATATACCAACATTTCCTGCCGATTTTAGACAGTAGATCAAGCAAACTAAGCGTAGAACAGGCTTAGAGAACAGGCTTGTGAAACAGGCTTACAAGGCTTACAATATTAACACAAGAAAAGTAAATGTTAATCTCAATCCAGCACTATGTACATTATAGAGTCTATTTTGCTAGGTTAATCATCAGTGAGTATGGGGTTAACAACCTGCTGTATATACTTCAATGAGCTACATTAACTAGCATTTAAATGTGTTGCAGTCATAGGCATATAGTAGTGAGAGACATGGGCTCACATAATCTGCGCATATTGGGTAGAGTGACCTCTGGAATACGGTTTAGTCCTTACGGCATGGTAAAGCGTTCAGGTAAGATGGTGTCCATCTGTATCATGGCGGAGTCAGAGTTAAATAACACTGTCCGCAGACCTGAGAGAGTCTCTGACTCAGCCGATCCCCTGATTCGGGAGGCTCTTAGGACATGTGAAGAGGTAGGTGGCAGCTTTGTTCTCCTCCGTGGAGGGTCCCTGCGCCTGATGGATCTCAACTGTGCAGTCCGAGTATGTCGTAGAGGTGTTCGACCACTAGCGTTGACGTTGGCCGCTTTCAGGATTCCCCGGAATGCTTGCCAGTGCTGTATGACCCCTGCTCGGGCAGGTAAGTCGGTTCGTGCCGGTCCTTAAAGGTTGTTGCTCTTTGGTTGCTGGCTTTGGTGGGGCTGGCGTTGTCTTGTGCCGTGCAGTGACCATTGGAGGTCGTCTCCGCTTGTGTGTCCCTGTCGGTAGGATGGGACGTCGTTTTCGGCGCCATGTTTTGGCTCGCTTAATCTGGGTGGGCAAGCCAGTCGGGCAGGAGCGGTACGATGGTGTCATGGGTGATTTTGCGACCGGGACTTGTGTAGTGTACAGACGGTCATTTAGTTTCTCCCAAAACGCTGCAAATGTGGCCTCTAGCCTCACCAGGATGTCTGTCTCCTGTGTTATTTCGATTAGCTTACTTGTGTGTTCCGCCATCTTAGGTATCGACGCTTGTAGTCTGCTCGAGGGTGTCACCGCTACCTCTGTTTCGTCCAGGGCTGCGGTCGTCCAGCTCGGCAGGGACCGGGATATCCCCCACCGGTCCAGGGGGGGGGGGAAGACAATACAAGAGTTCTCCCCCTTCAGCCAGAGAACCGGGAGAGCGGCCGCCTCTCCTTGGCTCCCACCCATGTAGGCCGCAGTCTGCGAGGTAGTCGGTTCAGCCACGGAGGGTCTCATAACGGGTGTCCCCCGATGCAGCATCACCCCCTGGATAGGGTAATCGCTATCCACAGCTGGTACGCTTGGGTGGTCGGGCGTTAACACCCAAATCTTGGCCTCAGGCTCAGGAGCTCTTAGTAGGCACGTCTGCTCTGCTCGGCAGGCTAGCTCCGCCCCCAGCATATCTTCTAAACAGTGGATTACCACACAATGTTGGCCAAATGAGTACCTGAATACCCAGAGGGCAGACAAATATTAAAATGTAGGGTGACTAACTGAAATGCATATGATACCATTTTATGAATTTTAGGTAATTTAGTAAGAACATTTAAGACATTTAGAAGATATCCCCCTTTAAAGAAAATAAGGAATTTTACATTTATTTGCACAGAGAATGTATGTACAAGTTTATATTGTATTTCCTTTACCACATGTATATGCTTAAGTTTGGGCCTGACATAAATTTAGACAGTCAGTTGCAACACCTAGCCACATAATTACTAAACAATGAAGGCTCAAAAAGTGCATGAATACCCAGGACAGACAAAGAAAACTTTAAAATGTAGAGTGAAAGTGACTCCTGGCAGGTACCTCCAGGTACTGGCTTACCCTCTATCAAACCCACATACCGTAAAAAAAAATGTGCAAAGTATTAGAAGCCATACCACTGTTAATGATTGTTTACTGTTCTGATCGCACCTGCTGTTGTGGCTATGCGACATTGTTTGTTACCTTATGCACGACCAAAATAAAAAATTGTAAAAAAAATAAAAAAAAGAGAGTGAAATATTAAATTGCAGGGTGACTAACTAAAATGCATATGATAAAAGTTGATATGGCCTAGAGAGGGTCAAATACAGTAAGCATAATGAGGCATCGCTGCCAAATACAGTAAGCAGAATGAGGCATGTTATATATGACTGAAATAGGCGGAATTTGCGATACTAGTCAAATTTGCCATAACCGAATGACTGAACAAACACAATTATGGTTTTGTTGAAAAACCAACAGTTATAGAAGCCATGGCTGGGCTGGACGCGGCAGTGCCCCATGAGCTACTAATGAGGCAGCTGTTTACTAGAGTGAGGTAAAACAAATACTTGCGTGGGCCACACTAGGCCAAGACCAGCTTGTTTGGAGTTTAGGCAGTTTGTGTTGATGACCTTTGAACTGGAAGTAGATGGTTCTGTACTGAACCAGACAGTCTCATCATCCTGCAGCTTGTCAGGTAGGGTAGGGAAGGGGGAGTCTCTTTAAAAGGACCATAAGCCCCTCCCACAACTTCAGGCCAAGCCTTCCAATATATATATATATATATATATATATATATATACACACACACACACACACAGTTGTAATCAAATGTACTCAACCCCTATTAAAAAAAATAGATTTTTTGTCAAAATGTTAAGACTTTCAGCTGTTTGCAATGAACACATCAGACAAAAGCAATTAAAATAGCTCCACACAATGAATGCATCAGGTTGTTACCCCAAATTCAGCTGAAAATGCAACTTATAATTAAAATTATTATTCAACCCATTCATGGCAAG
This sequence comes from Pelobates fuscus, assembly GCF_036172605.1. Lineage (NCBI taxonomy): Eukaryota > Metazoa > Chordata > Amphibia > Anura > Pelobatidae > Pelobates > Pelobates fuscus. The sequence continues at coordinate 84,641,149 of NC_086323.1, forward strand.
CATCTTTAGTACTTTAAAGGCACCCTTTGATGTTATAATCTGCTGCACATGAGTTGCATAGTCAGACACCAGCTTATTGCAGCTTTCCTGAGGAATCTTACCCCATTGCTAATGAGCAATGGACTACAGGTCAGTAATATTCTTGGATTTTATGTGCTGCAACCGCATTCTTCAAATCCCACCAGAGATTTTCTATGGGGTTCAAGTCAGGTGACTGTGATGGTCACTGTACAATTGTTCTTGTTCTGCAACTAAGCATTGAGATGTGCTTGGGATCATTGTCTTTTGGAGGGTCCAATAACGCCCAACTTCAGCTCCATCAAAGACGGCATGACGTTTTCTCCTAGAATTTCCTGCTACTTCAATTAATTAATCTCACCTTCCACATGCTTCAGGTTTTATGTGCCAGAGGATGGAAAGTAGTCCCAGACCATCACCAAGCCACCACCATTAATAACTGTAGACAGAGTGTCATTCCTCTTCCTCCAGACATACCACTGATCAGTTCGTCCAAAACATTTCAGTTTTGTTTGCTCCACAGAACAAAATCCCAACACATCTGTGGCTTATTTATATGATTTTGTGAGATTTAGATATGACTTTCCTTGTGCTTTTGGGTCTCTTCTCTTAACTTTGTGGACCATTTTTTTGACTTAGCCATATTTTGAACATGCCATCAAACAGGACACTCAACAAACCCTTACCAGTTCAGGCATTTCAAGTGTCCCAGCTCAGGCACACCTGGTGTAAATAATGAAGCTCTTGGTTAGTTGCATCAAGTGTGCTTGAGACAACACTTGTTTTGCATTTTTGTGCAGTTGAGGTAATCTATTCAGGGGGTTGAATCATTTTGAGACTGGATAAGTCATTATAAGCTGCATTTTCAGTTGTGTTGAGCTATTTCAATTGCTTTTGTTTGATTTGTTCATTGCAAACAGCTGGAAGTCTGAAAACTGAGATAGGTGAATTATTGGATGAATGAGGGGAGGGTAAGAGGCTCAGAGGTGAGCCAGAGAAAGCAAATTCACAACGTTTATGGTGAGTATATAAAAGTGTGTTACATACTTTTCAAACTTGTCTTGCTTTATTTTAGTTTCTATATTTGTGTAAAAGGATGTGTTTGAACATTTATAAAAATATCAAGTGATACATGTCCCTTTAAAGCTAAATTCAGAGCTCCACTATTTTTATCAATCATAAACATAACCATATACAAAGGGGGATGGGAGTGGGGGTGTCAGCATGTAAGCTGAACATATGATAATTATCTGTATATTAACACTTGCAATATTATTAGTTATGAAAATGTCTAATTTCTATATATGCAAGTTGAATTTTGTATTTATGTCTCCCAATTACTTAAGCAAGTCCATAACAAGTGTTAAGAAAAACATGTGCAATAAAAGACTGCTTTATATTCTTTGCATAGCGATAAGTTTTGTTTTCAAAGGTTGAGGATAGAGTGGCATGTAGTAGGGGTAGTCACATACAAAAAACTATTTAACATCTCTCCTAAACCCTCTGCAAATACGGTGAGGGCGTATTAAAGAGATACTTGTTCCAATTGTTCTAGCGACAGTAGTTCTAAATGTCTTTGTGACCCCTGCCTCAATTAAATAAACCGCAAATTGCAAATACTAGGAATAGCATATTTTTAAGAATATCCCATACACGCTGTAATCAACTTACCATTCTGGCTTAATGTCATAGAAACCATGATCAAATTGGTCATTCATATATTTTTCACATAAGAATCGTGATAGAGCAGGTGGCCCAGTAAGTTGGATCCAGTTTTGGAAACGAGTTATGAAACTTAAATCAAAAGGATATCCATCTCTTCCCAGGCGTCGGAACATGCAAACACCTCTTTTTGAGCTTAGATATACCTGAATGGCAAGTTAGAGACAGAAGAGTTATGAGCGAGTGACCAGATGGCAGTGACATTATCAATTTACTTTAACTTGCATGTAGGATCACTGAATGTGTACGTCAGTTGCTAGAAATGTCACAAAATAATTGTAAAAAGTAAAGTAACTCAAAACAGGTAGATAGCAACAAAACTATTTAAAAGTGAGATGAAAATTCTATATGTATTCACAACTGCTAACCTGAGTTTTATAATTAAACCTAACACCATCAAACAAGAGTCATTATAAGGTTTTGTGAAAGTGTAAGTGATTACAATAAAAACAATTCAGAGACTGGACATACTAGGGAGAAAGACAGAATAATAGGCTGCTGTGTGAGCAGCAGATAGAACATCAAACTATGTTTGTGGTTCCCAGAACCTCCTTGTACCTGTGAAGGACCAGGTGACCTGGCTACCTAAAATTAAGATGAACATGAGTCACAATGATCCCTCATAATCAGCTAACACAGCAGATAATGCAGTCAAGTTTTCATGTGAATGGTAAAATGGTTAAATAATTAAGGAAAAAGTCCCAGTCTTATTTGGAATTCATTATTATGGAGCTACCATGCTGGATGAAAAGCAGATGGTGGGAAATATGATGAGCATATCTGATGACCAGAAGGAGTGTAACTATGAATCACAGGGCCCTGGTGCAAGAATCATTACATTTACATTCTCACTGATACACATACACTGACATACACTCACTGACACACACACTCACTGACAGACACTGACAGACACACACTCTCACTGATAGACACTCACTGACAAGCACACAATCTCACTGACAAACACACACTAACTGAGACACACACACACACTATCACTGATTGGACACACACTTGCCGACAGACATGCATATACACTGACAAACACACACACTCACTGACAGATACATACCCGGCACCCATTCTGACCCACACAGAGCACCGCACATCGAGATGCGCCTTCCTCTGCCATGAGAGGTAAAACAGCAGGGAGGGGGGCCTAAATGTCTAAATATGTACACAGTTGGCGCTACTTTCACCTAGTGTGCCCGCTCTGTGAGGGAAGATACTTAGTACTGTTGTCTATTCTACCTCTACTTCTACTTGGGAAGAAGGGGTGTGGGGAGACATGGATGAAAGGCGTAAAGAGGTATGGAGGGGGAGAAATGAAAGGGGTAGGGGGTATGAATGGAATGGATGGAAAGGGTAGGGAGGTATGATGGGAGATATATGGATGAAAGGGGAAGGGAGATATGGATGGAAGAGGCAGGGACATATGTGGAGGAGATATATGAATGGAAGGGGTAGAGAGGTATGGATGGAGAGATAGGGAAGTATGGATGGAAGAGGGAGGGAGACATCGGGGAAGAGATATGAATTGAAGGGCCTGGGAGACCTAGGGAAGAGATATGGATGGAAGGGAGAAGGGAGACATAGGGAGGGAGATGGATGGTGTGGCAGACCTCTCTGTGTTTGGATTATTATTTAAAACCTTATTCGTCTGTTTGTTCGGTTATTTCCGGTTGTTCGTATGTTTTCTGTTTGCATTCACCCAAATACGAACAAGCTACCGAATGGCAGGCCACCCAGCAGGGAAGTGTGCTGCTCGTTAACCTTTCTGCCCGCATTAACATTGTGGTTAACCGCAGACACTTCCAACTCCCGAACGGTCTGCTGGGTGGTCGTTGTTCATGTTAACGAACACATGGCGGTGGCCATCTTTGACAGTCGAACGCCCAGCGGTGTTCGTCGACAAACTCATGGACACTGCTTCCCACAAACACCGCTGAAATCACTGACCCTCCGTCACTCTGTTCCAAATTCAGACGAACGTCGTGCCATACGGTAAATTGACAATGCACAAACGGAACTGTACCAGATAGTAGACCCATGGAGCTCCTTCGTTTAGTCGAACGCACAATGTACAAGACTTTAACTCCATGGCGATTAAACTATATGTATGGGATCTGAGCGTTGTTCGGTTATATTAAGCGCTCAGATCTAAGCTATCTGGGGATACGTTGAATGTGGGGGTTCCGTTCGATATATTTGGAAATATGTATTTTTGTGTGTTCTTACCAGTATTGTAAAATGGAGGATATTCTTTAGGTCTGGAGGTAATTGAGTTACTTCAAGCACTTAGCCCAATTATCTCCAGGATAGAGAGGAGGAGTTGTACTGTTCTTGTGGGAGTGTTTCTATACTGTAAATGCATGTGATTAGCTAATGTAAAAATTGTCTCAGTCTTCCACAAGGTCCCTATGGGAGTGTCCCTTGCTGGAAGACCTGCATAAAAGGCTGACATGTAGCCCCCATTAAACAGATCCTTCTTGACCCTCAATACAGAGCCTTGTCTCGTACTTGGGGGGATAATTTGTATGATACCTCTTTGGTGCTTAGGAGTGTTCGGTAGCTGACTTCACGTTCAGGAAAAAGAACAGCTTTGGCGGCATTAACCCCTTCCCTAATCGGGGTGCCGTTACAGATGGAAAGGGAGACATGGGAGTAGAGATATGGCAGAAATGGGGGAGGGAGACATGGGGTGGGACATGTGAATGGAATGGTGGAGAGACATGTCAGGGAGGAGAACAGAGCCATGGATGGAAAGGGGATAGTAATAGTTGAGTGTGCAGCTATACCTTACTCTGAATGGAGAATGCAGAAGACCGAGCAGAGCAGGGGGCATTAATACAGATCCTCGCTAAGGGCGCTACAGACCCTAGGCGCACCTCTGCTCACTGCCCATCTACAGCTCCCCCCAAGACACAGTATATATCAGCAGAGTAGGCACATGTCTTTCAGGTAAGCGGGTGACTATTCTGCCGTACTGAATATCCCACCTTGGATGGGGCCCTAAGGTGGCAAGCCGGCCAGCTCATTGGCCCCTCATGACAAGCAGAACATTGAGCGCCTGGCCGCACATGTAATTAAGCAAATGTAATGTATATGCACAGGTATGTACAAATAACACAAGAGTATGCATGAGGATAATTCATATATTTATACATTATTGAACTGAACTTAATAGGTATCATACATAAATTGTCCATTAATGCAAAACTGCAAAAATTTAAAAAATGAAAACAATGCATACAGTGAAGAAACTGCTGTATAAAATACACCCTGTTCCAAATTATTATGCAAATTCTATTTAAGTGTCACAAAGATTAAATATTTTGGATGACATTGTGTCTCAGGGCTCTTTTGATCACTGAAAACAATCTCGGACACCTGTGATAATTAGATCACCAGGTGAGCCCAATTTAAGGAAAAACTACTAAAGGAGGGTGTTCCACATTATTAAGCAGAACACAATTTTCATGCAATATGGGGAAGAAAAAGGATCTCTCTGCTGCCGGAAAGAGTGAAATAGTTCAATGCCTTGGATTAGGTATGAAAACATTAGATATTTCATTAAAAAAAAAAGCGTGATCATTGCACTATTAAGAGATATGTGGCTCATTCAGATAACAGACGGATTCATGCAGATAAAGGCACATTGAGGAAGATTTCTGCCAGATCCATGCATCGGATCAAGAGAGCAGCTGCTAAAATACCATTACATAGCAGCAAACAGATATTTGAAGCTGCTGGTGCCTCTGGAGTCCCACGGATATCAAGGTGTAGAGTCCTCCAGAGTCTTGCAACTGTGCATAAACCTTCTATTCGGCCACCACTAACCAATGCTCACAAGCAAAAACGGCTGCATTGGGCAGAAAAATACATGAAGACTAATTTCCAAACAGTCCTGTTCACTGATGAGTGCCGTGCAACCCTGGATGGTCCAGATGGATGGAGTAGTGGATGGTTGGTGGATGGCCACACTGTTCCAACAAGGCTGCGACGTCAGCAAGGCGTTGGTGGAGTCATGTCTGTGCCGGAATCATGGAAAGAGAGCTGGTCCGCCCCTTTAGGGTCCCCGAAGGTGTAAAGATGACCTTTGCAAAGTATGTGGAGTTTCTGACTGACCACTTTCTTCCCTGGTACAGATAGAAGAACTATGCTTTCTGTAGTAAAATCATCTTCATGCATGACAATGCACCATCTCATGCTGCAAAGAATACCTCTGCATCAATGGCTGCTATGGGGATAAAAGGAGAGAAAGTCATGCTGTGGCCTCCATCCTCCCCTGACCTCAATCCTATTGAGAACCTTTGGAGCATCCTCAAGCAAAAGATCTATGAGGGTGGGAGACAGTTTACATCCAAACAGCAGCTCTGGGAGGCTATTCTGACATCTTGCAAACAAATTCAAGCAGAAACAGTCCAAAAACTCACAAGTTCAATGGATGCAAGACTTGTGAAGCTGATGTCAAATAAGGGGTCCTATGTTAAAATATAACGTGACCTGTTAAAATGTTTAAAAAGTTAAAATGTTGTTATAAGTTTGATTAAAATAGCTTTTGATTTCAGTAAATATGCTGCAAACACAACAAATGACAATTCTCAGTTCTTTACAACCTATAAAGTGTTTTGAAACTTACTGTGCGTAATAATTTGGAACAGTGCATTGTAAGTTTGTTATGTTTAAAAAAATTACTGTTATCATTAGGTGGTTTGTTCAATAAACTTTGTAAAATAAAATTTGAATTGTACTCTTAATAGTTGATAACATGAGAATTATGCTGACTGTTATTTACATAAATTATTTAGGTAAATTAGAAAAATATAATTTGCATAATAATTTGGAACAGGGGGTAAAGCTTTGCCTAGTTGTTGTGACAGAGGGACACCATAACCACCCAATGTTTTGGCTCCACAGACATTTGTCAAGGCTTGCTATCCTCTTACACCAAAAAGGTCTGGAGGCAGGTGGTGGCTAAAATATGTAAATTATGATCTTTCTGTGTATGTAAGTGTTTGTATATGTGTGTATGTGTTATCTGTGTGCATATCTGTGTGTATATGTGTTATCTGTACATATGTGTGTATGTGTGTGCATATGTGTTATGTGTGTGTATGTGTGTGCATATGTGTTATCTGTGTGTGTCAGTGTGTATCTGTGTGTAGGAGTCATTGAGTGTGTGTATGAGTCTTTGTGTGTATCTGTGTGTGTTTCAGTGCATATCAAACACCAACTCTACATGCAAGCATATTGAAACACCAACTATACATACAAGCACATTTAAACATAAACACTAAACACAATTACACCATTGCAAATACATAGCAACATTACATACAAACATACAACAGCATCCAAATGCTAAATCTACACACAAATACATCCATGTCTAACACTCAAAACATGCTTACATTCAAGCACAAGCACTACTCTGAAATATAGCTCTGCCAGAATGAATACATGGTAGATCCCTTGCTGGAAACAGAGAACCACCATCCCAAATTGTTATCATAAAACTATTTTAATATCACTCAAGCAGTTTGGAAAATTTTGCATTCCTCAATTATATCTTCCAGAGGTCAAGTCTATTTGATTTAGATTTTAAGTGAATTTAATTAATTAAAAATTATAGATAACTGTTTCCAGCTGAATAGAGTAATGTAAGTAGTTTCAGCCTTAATTTTGTTAAAAAGTTCTTTAACTAATATTACAATATGTTGTATATTTGCTGTATATTTATCTTGCAAAATAGAGCAAGTCCTACCTGTGAGGCTTTGGTACAAAGTTCAGAAGCGAGATCAGCTCCGCTGTTACCCAGTCCTATAATCAACACTTTTTTACCATCAAATTCCATTGGTTCCTTGTATTCTCGACTATGTAGAATTTTCCCCTTAAACTTGTTGACATCTTTGAGAAAATAATATTTGAAATGAGTAACATTCAACAAAAAACTAGTACGATTACAGTGTGATGTGTCCTCTTGAGTAAGTATGGCACTGCAAAAGTAGTACCTATCCATAAAAGGGGTGTCACTACTTTAGTATTTAACTATTGCCCAATATCATTGTTCCCCGTATTGTCAAAAATGCGTCCACATGCAACTATGTGAATATTATCAAAAATCTAAATATCGGACCCCTGATCAATCAGGATTTTCATCCAAATCACTCAACTTCAACTGCCCACTTAAAAGTTTGCAACAACATCCAAATTGGCATGAAACAAGGAGACTTAACTGGAGCATTTTCCTTGATTTAGCAAAGATCTTTGACACAGTAGACCATGGCATTATTTAGCAAAAACTTAAAAACGTAGGCATTGGTGATCGTCTGCTAACCTGGTTTCGATCATATGTATCAGACCGATTGCAATATGTAGCCATTTCTGATAGCGCCTCCCTCCCTATTCCAGTCACGTGTAGTGTTCACCAAGGCTCCATACTCGGCCCCCTGCTATTCACATTATTTATAAATGATCTGCCTAACGTCTGCAAATCCTCAACTGTACACATGTATGTGGACGATACAGTAAACCACGCTAGTAAACCCAAGCTACCGTAGCTTGAGGCTGTGCTCCAAAACCAATTCACAGCGGTAGAAAAGTGGATAGTGGATAACGAACTCTTCCTAAACACTGAAAAAACCGTTACATTGATCTTTGGAACTCTACCTAAATAATGTAAACTACAAAATCAACAACTATGTATCAGAACAAATTCAAACAGCACACTGATAACAGTCTGCTCTTTTAAATTTGTAGGTATGTTACTAGACCCCAATCTATCCTTTGACATTAAAAAAATCTCTTCAAAACTTTACCCAACTTTATCCAAAACTAGGTGCCCTGTACAGAAACAAATCCTGTCTAAGTCCTGCAGTAAAGAAAAAGTGCAACAAATTCTATTGCCGATCATAAACTTAAAGGGACACTCCAGGCACCCAGACCACTTCTGCTCATTGGAGTGGTCTGGGTGCCAACTCCCACTACCCTTAACCCTGCAACTGTAATTATTGCAGTTTTTCATAAACTGCAATATTTACATTGCAGGGTTAACTCCACCTCTAGTGGCTGTCTATTAGACAGCCACTAGAGGTCACTTCCTGGGTTCTAGCACAGGTTTCCTGTGCTAGAGAGTCGCTGGACGTCCACACGCTGTGTGAGGACCTCCAGCGTCGCTCAAAACCCCATAGGAAAGCATTGAAATGATTTTTCAATGCTTTCCTATGGGGAGACGTAATGCGCATGCGCGGAATTTCCGCGCATGCGCATTAGGTCTCCTCGGCCGGTGAGCGAGATTAGTCTCGCCCACCGCCCGACGTAATCACTAGGAGGAGCGTCGCGGAGGCGGAGACAGCGGCGAGGGACATCGCCGCTGTCCCAGGTAAGTCACTGAAGGGGTTTTCACCCCTTCAGTAACCGGGGATTGGTGGGTGGGAGGGAGAGGGACCCTCCAGTGCCAGAAAAACGGATTGTTTTTCTGGCACTGGAGTTTCCCTTTAAAGGACCACTCTAGTGCCAGGAAAACATACTCGTTTTCCTGGCACTATAGTGCCCTGAGGGTGCCCCCACCCTCAGGGACCCCCTCCCGCCCGGCTCTGGAAAGGGGAAAAGGGGTAAAACGTACCTTTTTCCAGCGCTGGGCGGGGAAATCTCTGCCTCCGATCCTCCTCCGTTCCGCCCCGTCGGCTGAATGCGCACGCGCGGCAAGAGCTGCGCGCGCATTCAGTCGGTCGCATAGGAAAGCATTTGCAATGCTTTCCTATGGACGCTTGCGTGCTCTCACTGTGATTTTCACAGCGAGAATCACGCAAGCGCCTCTAGCGGCTGTCAATGAGACAGCCGCTAGAGGCTTTGGGGGAAGGCTTAACCCATTAATAAACATAGCAGTTTCTCTGAAACTGCTATGTTTATAAAAAAAATGGGTTAACCCTAGCTGGACCTGGCACCCAGACCACTTCATTAAGCTGAAGTGGTCTGGGTGCCTAGAGTGGTCCTTTAATAATAACTTAATATGTTATATAATTTATTCTGTGGCTTTGTACTAGAATACAAATACTTTACCCACCATTGTGACATGTTAAAAGAGGTAAACTGGCTATCGCTGGAATCCCGACACACTCTTCATATTTCCAGCCTTGTGCTTTTCTGGGAAGCTCTCCCCCTAGTTTCATAGTTACATAGCTGAAAAGAGACTTGCATCCATCAAGTTCAGCCTTCCTCACATTAGTTTTTTGCTGTTAATCCAAAAGAAGGCAAAAAAAAACAGTTTGAAGCACAATTTTGCAACAAGCTAGGAAAAAAATCCCTCTTGACCCCTACCTCAGTAGAATGTTCCCCCCAGCTGTTTCATCCTCCTATAACCTCCTATCCAGTACTAGCTCGATATTTAGCATACCGCAATACAAGACTCAGGTGGCTCGATCCTCATTTTCCTACAGAGCACAGCAATTATGGAATAACCTCAGTGACGCAGTCAAATCTTCATTCAATATCAAATCTTTTAAGATATCTATGGCAATGTACCTCAGCACAGAATGCACCTGTCATGGTTGAATATATGTATCACCTGTTATATGTTAAATATTTGTGTGTATGTATATATATATATATATATTTGTGCTCGGAATTTAAATACGTAATGGATAGTAACTGTGAGCAAAGTTGGTTGTGGTGTGCCGAAACCAACGTACGAGTGGGCCTGTAAATAAAAGAGGGCCCACCAAGGAGAATGTAATTATAACAGGGTGTAGGTGGGTGGGAGTTTAAGTAGGGGACTTACTCCTCCCACAAATTCAGGCCTCCACAAGTTCAGGCCTTTTAACTTGTGCTCGGAATTTAAATACGTAATGTATAGTAACTGTGAGCAAAGTTGGTTGTGGTGTGCCGAAACCAACGTACGAGTGGGCCTGTAAATAAAAGAGGGCAAAAGATAAACTCGAGAAATACACACTTTATTGCATTTTTTTTTACAAGACCAAGTTCCTGAAAGCTTGGCGAAGCTCTTTCTCCGGCTGTGGAATATATGCAGTATATATGGAGGATTTCCACCTTTTTGATGATATGGACCGGTGTGTTAGTGCTAGAGGCTGCAGAGGCGGCTCCTATACAGAAGGAGTGCCCGGAGAATGCAGTCGGGTTGTGTCCGAGCTTAGATAACAGAGTTCTGATATGAACCATCAATTTTGCTGTGGTTAACGCGTGCCCTTGTAGTGTTAAGAGCGGAGAGTCCGATAGGTGACCGTGCAGAGTGGACCGTAGGTGGTCTAGTACTTTTACCGGACACCAGGCATTATCAGTAGGGAAGAGAGGAATTATAGTAGGGTGTAGTGACCGGTTGGTTTTAGTTATAGGGATCGAAAGTAGGTAGTGATCCTCTATTTTTGTGAGATGTGATATTTTAAGGCTTAGCTTAATATCTCCTTGACAAATTACGGTGAACTCTCTAGGTCTGAGAAAACCGTAGAAAGCGAGATATATAGCAGATTTGATCACCGTATTTGTGCCGATGTCGAATGGGGCTGTGTCAAGGAGATTGATAAGTGACCTGAAGATAGGCCCATCTATAGGTAATCGAATGGAAGTGAGTGGAGGTGAAATCTTTGATATGCCTTTCAAAACCTTTTTGATGGGGTATGAAGACAGGAAAGGAGTGTTGTTAGGAAAATAGTTGAGGCTGTGGTGCTGGACCCCCGTGAGATAAAGTTTAATGGTGTTGTGAGATAGTTTAAGGTGTAGGTGTCAAAAAGAGGCAAAAGCCACCATGGTTTGAATAGAGAAGTCACCTTGTAAACCGAACTCTGCAGTGAATGTATTAAATATATTAAGTGCCCTATTGTAAGTGATAGCCGTGTTTGGTGATAATGCTTGATGAGTGAGTGATGTAGCGTGGTTCAAGAGTGTGCTTAATCCAGGATTAGTTTGTGGAACCGTGGTGTTTTGGATGGTTGTAGGTGAGCCGTTGGGAGTGCCTGAGAGAATGGCTGAAATTGAGAACGAGAAAACAAACTAAGTGAAACTGGCCGGATGCTGCCAACCAGGTCAGCTTGCGAATCAGCCGCATGATGGTCAGGGATGATGATCACCCTTTGTTAACGATTTCGCAAGCTGCCGAGTTATCTGAGTAGCATTTGACTGCCTTGCCAGACCAGAGATGACCCCAGGTGTTTGCGGCCGCCACAATGGGATAAATTTCAAAAAGTGCTGAGGTCTCTCTGAATCCTGGCAAGGCATCCGTATCAGTGGGCCAATGGCCCCTGAACCAGTGGTTCCCGAAAATGGCTGCAAAACCGGTATTGGCTGCTGCGTCTGTGTGGATGATGGGTGAAGAGGTGGAGAGAGGGGGAATAAACATGGGGATTCCATTCCAGTCCTTCAAAAACTTCCCCCACATAGCTAAGTCAGCCTTGGCGTGGGGGTCCAAAGAAACTGTGCCAGAGTCCGGAACTCCGTGCATCAGGCAAAGAAGTCTGGATATGAAAGATCTTCCCTGCGGAATGATGCGCATGGCGAAGTTCAGGGATCCGAGAAGGGACTGAAGTTCCTTCCTAGTGCAAACATCATTCCACAGGAACAAGTCTATCTCCCCTCTCAAACGTGCCAGTTTGTCGTGAGGGAGGCTAGTTCTGAGGTTAACCGAGTCCAGTTCTATCCCCAGAAAGGCAATTTAGTTGTGGGGCCTATAGTTTTCTCTGGGGACAAAGGGACTCCAAGTGTAGCAAATAGTGCAGTAGTGCTTTTGATTGCTGTGGGTGATGGTGACCCTGGCTCTATAAGTAAAAAGTCGTCGAGGTAGTGGATAACGGAGTGACACCTGGTGATGTTCAGAAGCAGCCAGCATAATGACTCTGCAAAAATAAAAACAGTTTGGGGCTGCTACGAGAACCGAAAGTGAGTCGTGTAGAGAAGTAGTATTTCCCACGCCATTTAATACTGTGTAAGTGCCAGAGTGAGGGGTGCATGGGTAGTAATTTAAAAGCGTTTGTAATGTCCGTTTTGTTAAGCCAGGGTCGGTTACCAGATGATATGATGGACTGTATGGCGTCGTCGATGGTTACGTATTGAAGTGAAAATCCGTCTGCTGGAATGAGTGCGTTTATGCTAGGAACAAAGAGGAGTGCGGTGCCAATAAATCAATAATTAGACGTTTTTTTATTAGAATATTTGTGAATAGCAATACCAATGGGGTTAGTGCGCCAGGAGGAGAATGGTGAAGAGGTGAAGGGGCCTATCATGAACCCGTTGGTGATCTCTGAGGCAATGAGGGTGTCTGTGGAGACTGGGTCTACACGTGCTGACTGGAGATTAGGGCATTCTAGTGTACCTGGGGGAATGGCTACTATACCCGTGAGAAAACCTTTAGTGAACCCTGTAGTGAGATAATCCACCAGATGCCTGCTAGGGTGAGACCTTAGATAAAAAAACAGGTTGTCGATGTTTATGTTGGTTAGTCATTTGTTTGGTGACAACCTGGCTGGGCACATGGTCTTTGTATGTGCCCTGAAACATATGGAGCAGATGTGCAATAATCTACAGGCGCTGAAACTGCAGGAGCCTGCGTTGAAGTTATTGCACACCTGCGCCTTCCCTAGAAAGGAGATGGACCTACCTAGCTTATCACGAAGACCACCCAATGACTTGTTGTAGGGGGTGAAAGTGGAGTGAGGTGTGAAAGTAGAGTGAGAGGTGGGGGTGGAGGTGGTGGGATCTGCTTCGACTGGACATAAGTCCGCCATGTGGGATGTCGAGTTGCATATGGCACAAGCCTGAGTCCAGCGAAGTGGCGACAGAACAGTTCTGTGTCCATCTGACCCCAGTTCATTTTAATATTGAACTGCTTCAGATGGGTCGCCGCCTTCGCTGACACTGACTTGTGGTAGTCATAGAAAGAGGAGCCCCTGTACTTGATGCCTATATCCACCACCTTGTGCAGATAAAGGTCTAATTCTTGTCTCCTGTGGGGGTACACCGTGCAAAAAACGTCTCGATATATCCCGAAGGCTATCACAAACTGGGGTATTGACAATTTTTTATTAAGCCTGGGGTCCCTTGTCTTGAGCACCACAGAAATGTCACCATAGTTGAAAGCCTTGTTCTCAAGAACATCCTGAGAGGCTATGAGCAGAGACACCAGACACACATCCTTCCCGTCTAGGATATCTTTCTTGATAGAGTCAGGGACGGAGTGTGCTGGTGACTCAAATGGTGTAATGGCTGTGCCTGGTGCTGGGGGGGGGGGATGGGAGGGCATGTTGGTATGTCGGGTACAGCCGTGATAGGGACTGGGACTACCGTGATAGGGGCTGGGACTACCGTGGTAGTACCTGGGGAGGAGATAGTGCTCTCCACCTTAGAAATCCTGTTATTGAGGGTCTGTAGATTGGCCAAGATCTCTGCCAAGGTATCCTGGTTGGCCGCGCTGTAGCTTGGTGGTTGTCCTTGAGAGCTAGTGCCTGGCCTAGGCTCGGGGGCTTGGTGGGTCAGTAGCCTATAAAGTTCAGCTTTCCTGGCTGTGGCCGGAAAGGGGATTCCCCTGAGCCTAAGTTCGGCCGTAATTTTGGGAATAGTCCATGCTCTCAAGGACGTGGGGGTTGAAAGAGTGAGTGATCCGCATGGAGACTCTGGTCTGACTGGCGTAAATGGTGTTTCTTCTGTCAGTTCTTCGGTTGTAATTTTTTCTTGGGACATTCTAAAAGGAATGATTATGTGAAATATATATTAGAAGGGGTGTAAGGTAAGTAGGCGGGGCATGTGGGGTGGTGTGTATGGAAGAACTGGACTGTAATGCTAGATGCCGAAGCGAAAAACTTAACTGTTGAATGTTTGGATAGGTGAGGCCCTGCTAATGCCGAGTGGCTGTGAGAGGCTCTACCTATGATTTGGCTTATGACGTAGTTGCCACAGACGTGGTGGCGGGATGTTGGCCTCTCGGTGACACTAGAGAGAAATCAAAACGTGTGGCCGTGACAGGTGAGGCCCTGACTAGCGCCCTGTAGTAGAGCATGCAAGGTTTATAACTATGATTTGGGCGTGGGGCCGTACCTCCGTGTTGAGGTGGGGATGGGATTGAAGGCCTCGCTGGGACGGATTTCCTGATAGGGTGAGCTAAGGCATTACCCTAGACCCTGTAGCCAGTTCGATAGTAATTTTTTTAAGGATAAGTGGGAGGACCGGAGTGTTGTGTAAATACTAACCTTGACTTCTTGCGAATGGTATCTGGAACCTTTTGGTAGTAATAAGTGTGGTAAGTCTTGTATTATGTTGTCCTTGTTCCGGAATCCTGAGGATTTAAGACAGATGTAGACGTATTTATGCGTATCGTGGTGACGTATGGTTTGAATTGGGAGTTGGTTTGTAGGGGGCGCAACGTGAGATCCTGCATTGAGGGATATGTGTGACCGGGATGAGTAAGATATTTGTGAGAAGGCTGGAGGAGGCCTTGGGGTCGTGCATGGACGTATTTGGTTATAGACGTAAGTACCTGAAGGTATGGCTGAGTACCGGGTCAGGTTTTGGTGTTTTCTGGAGCCTGATGGCTGTATGAACGTATGTCTAAGTAGAAATAATAGTAAAGAATTAACGTACCGTGGGCGTAAGCCTGTGAACAAGTAGTAATGAACTTGAGACCGTGTTAGGTTTTATATGAGGTGTAGAACCAAACGAGTCGTGAACTATACCTTGGTTTGTTGTACAAAAATTACGTTATGCGCAACAGGTTAACTGTGTTGAACCGAGGGAAAGCCTGAATAATACTGGAGCTAAGGGTTAACCGAAGAAAATTCCATAGTTAGTGACAGATGTGAAGGTAAGTAATAAAACCAATATGTAAACTTTAGGCCTATGACTTTATGGTACAAAGTGAAAAATACCGTACCTGTTCCTGTAATAAAAAGACTTTGAATAACAACTTTAGCGCAGAAAAAGCGAGAAACCGCTGCAATCTGTAAATCCAAAATATGTGACAGCGTGATTATATGAGAAGTGAATAGTACAGATATTGGTATGCCGGGTATTTGTTTATATAAAGTATTATTTGTATATGTGACGTATGGCAGTCTGTATCATGATGAATAAAGATGAGGTATTATTAGTTAAATATGTGTATAGGAACCGTATGTTTCATAATAATAGTGGATATTTAAAAGTAGTAAAATTAAATGGTTAACATAGATAGAAGATCACAAGGCTGGTATACAAACAAGTAAAATATATAACCCCAAACTGACGGTAGGTATCTGTAATAATATGACCGAACAGGGAATATATGGAAAAGATATAAGAATTGCATGTATTAGAACTTAGTATTACCTATAGCCTATTGAATAAGATCTAACCGAATATGGGTTAGAGCATGGAGTTCGTGGTTTAACCGTCCGAAATTGTTTGGTCCTAGGTGACCGACCGGGAAAAAGGGGATGCCAGTAATAATATTAGTGTATATTATGTTTCCTATTTGAAATCGGCAGTTTCCGTACGAATGAGTAAATGATGTGAAACTAGTGCCGTGCGCTCGTCCGTTTGCCGCGAACGCAGAAATTGTTTAAGTGAGCGTGTAGTAGTATGCATATGATAGAGGGAGCCTACCCCTACGTTTTTAGGCCCGGAACGGCGGGAAATAGCGGGACGCTATTTCCTTCGCCTTACTTACACGAACGTGCCGGTCTCGAGACCGGAAGTCGGGTACCTCGACCGGAAACCGCGTGGAAGGCCTCAAACGGACAGAGTACTGCACAGGACATCTGACTGCTGGAACAGGAAAAAATTCTGGCGGGAAGCTGGACAGGAAGTGCTGGTTGCTATGGGGACAAGACAATCAGCTGAACGGCAGAGGTGAGTAGGGGCTGGGAGTTTAAGTAGGGGACTTACTCCTCCCACAAATTCAGGCCTCCACAAGTTCAGGCCTTTTAACATATATATATATATATATATATATATATATTGTTTGTATATTGCATTTTTTGTAATCTAGTATCCTATTGTAACAATGCAATGTTTTGTGGACCGAGGACATACTTGAAAATGAAAGAAATCTCAATGTATCCATCCTGTTAAAATATTTTATAAATAAATAATATTTGGACTAAATCTCTCTCTCTCTCCTATTTCCACCCTAATGTCCCTCATTTCTAGAGAGCTTCAATATTTGGAGTACAAACGCGTTGCGTTTTACCGGTATATGTCTATGTATATGTCTTTGGACATTTGGAATCTTGGAAATGTGTTTTGCTTTTATTTATTTATTTTTTTACATTATTATTTTACCTCTTATTTAGGTCATCTATTGAAGTGAAGCTAGCTACATTAAACATTGAAATTCAGCATAAACTAATAATAGGCTGCACTAAAAACACCTTAGCATGCATAAATGAAAAATCATGATCATTAGAGGTCAAATGAAGTTCTACCTGGGAAAGAGTCCAGTGGCAACAACGGGTAAACATATTGGCCACTGCATACGGTAACTGCATCGAAGACAGTTGTTGCTTTTTCTCCATCATTCTCAGTTGTAACAACCCATTGTCCATTTGAGTCGAAATCTGAATGTTTCTGCACTTGGCAAACTGTTGTCTGCACAACATAGAAAATCATGGTTTGAGTCGAGAACATTTTATGAGAAAAGCAGCCAATATGTCTGCTTTTACTTCCAGAGCTGGAAAACATTCTACCACATTTATCCAAGATAAGAAATCCCCTTCATTTGACATCAAGGCATGTAAGCTGATTTGGAAATATAAAGAAAGCAGCTTTCAATACGAACTGCAAGGTTATTAAAAAACAAATAAATACATGGAATAGTGGCACTGTCCCTTACCTGGTTTGCTTCTAAGGAAGAGATGCAGCATGAAACTAGTAATTAATTTTGCTACGGGAGCACCCATCTATAAGTTAAACTTTTTTTCTGATGATACTCTCAAGTCTCTAACCCTTAAAGGAACAATTTAGTGTTAGAAATCAAATATGTATTACTAAGACATAAAGTGTCCCTCTGTCTCTATGGCTCCCACCATCCATGAAAGGGATAAAAAAAAAAACTTTAATTCACCTACTTGATTCCAGCGGTGCTGGGTCGCGCTCCTCCTCCACAAACATCAGCCAATGGGGGAACACCGTGTGCACATTAGGCCTTCTCCATAGGAAAGCATTGAATTCATGCTTTCCTGTGGGTTTAGCTTGATGCTGGTTGTCCTCAATCAAAGCGTGTAGACATCCAACATGGTTTCATGGAGTCCACAAAACTTTAGGAATCCACTGGTGGACATCCATTAGAGCATTTTTTTGCACTGTTTTATATTTTCTATTTAAGGTCTCCATTCCAAAGAATATCATGGAAAGAGAGCAAAATGCATCTGTTACTTATAAACCAGATTTGAAACAGTAGGACATACAATTAGAGCAAACATGCAATTTATACAGAGACTGCAGTAATAAACTTATCAAAACTTTATTTTGAATTAAATAGTTTTGCTCTGATATCTAAAATCGTATTCCTTTTTTCTTTTCTTTAGAATGTTATCTAAACTATGTATAATCTAACTCACCTTAAACTTTATATATTTCAACAACTGAAAGTGTTCGGCATATAACTTGCAATATTCTAGATATTTGGCATTTGGGAGGAAGTTAGGAAAGTTTTCAGGCATTGGAAAATCACTGAAGCAAAACGTTTCCTTGGAAATATTGCTGACCAGAGATTTGTAGATACTTGGACAACCATCTTCCACATGTTTCTGAAATAGAAATTACACTGCTTTTGGTAAACCTTAAACATCAGTTCTGAATGATTGATCAATTATGAATTATACAACAAACATACAAACATTTCACATGATTGAATTATAACACATAATCATTAATTAAAGGAACACTATAGGGTCAGGAACACAAACAAGTATACCTAACCCTATAGTGTTAAAAGCACACTTTAGTTGGATTGCCTCTCCCCCCCTCCCATAGCCCCCTTAGAAAAAGTGAAAAACTCACCTTTTTTCCAGCATGGCGCAGGTCCGCCCACACTGTCTCACTTCTTGGTGACTTCATTGGAATTGCTGATTTTTAGCCAATCTAATGCTTTCTCATAGGGAGGATTCCTTAGGGGGAATGTAAACACTGACTTTTCTCTGAAAAGGCAGTGTTTGCATGAAAATACCTGAAAGCAATGATTATACTCACCAGAAGAACTACATTAAACTGAGTGGCAAAAATAACCTCACCACTGGGTTTTGGAGAGGCCTGCTTGCCAGCCTCTTGCCCTGTGACTATGGCCCCTGAGGTGTATTACCATTTAAAAACACTAATTGTGCATATTGGGGTTTAAAGCACTGTTTCTGCCCCTTGGACTTTTAACTGGAACAGTTTCAAACATGTGGCGGTGGCAATCTTAAATTGTCCAGCAGTGTTTTGTCGTTGAGTGTATGGAACTGTTTTGCACATGGGACCATGTGCACGGTGGGGCAAAAATAAGACTTTCAAGAAATTCCTGAACCCCTGAACCGATATGGGTGATTTTTGGATATGTTGTCCACCCAGATCGGGGCTATCAGGGGATGTGTTGTATTTTGGGGTACTTTTTGTGGTTTGTAAAAATTTATTTTTT
Organism: Pelobates fuscus; assembly: GCF_036172605.1. Taxonomy (NCBI): domain Eukaryota; kingdom Metazoa; phylum Chordata; class Amphibia; order Anura; family Pelobatidae; genus Pelobates; species Pelobates fuscus. The sequence goes on from NC_086323.1 coordinate 84,660,485, forward strand.
TTCTGCTTAGAGTTAATTGAGTTAGCCCATTGTCTTTGTTAATTGTATCACACGCAGAGGGGAGGGTTTGTGTACATTATCTGGGTCTAACTGTACAAGACTTTTTTGATTGGTTTTGTGACTTAGTGTCCTGTGCTCCACAAGGTCCACGTGGGTGGTAACCTTGTGGGGAAAACCGATGAGTTCCTGTTTTACCCTCAACATAGAGCCTCATCTCATGTGTGGGGGAAAAGGCTGCATCTCCCCGGGGGGATTGCTATACTCTGTATACTCCCCTGGGCTATAAACACTAAGCTCTTTTAAGAGCTTGTTCCTTCTAATCTCTCTTGGAGGAGAGGTTCACCCACTGGAACCTGAAGCCTTGTCGTAGGTCCTGGGTGGGTAGAGGATGGCGAGTTCCCAGCCAAACTGCGGCGGTTCGTGGGATCTGCAGTGCTTCTGGTGCGGTGCTGATGATCCTTGGTAAGAACTAGGGGCAACGATGGACGGAGGGTCCGTCACAAGCTGTAGTTGTACTGGTGACTATAGTGTCCCTTTAAGAATTCCAATTCATATTGGAAATTAATCAGACACTTGATTTAATGTGTTTCTTTCGGTATAAAAACTCAACTTACAGGACAACTGTCATATTTTCACTTTTTTAAACATTTATTACTCTAATTGAACCTCAATATTTATTTATTATGTATATAAACTTTTGAGAAAATTTCACTTTTTTTGTCTTATTGAGCAGCCAGTATAGTCGGGTCAGACTATACTATTATTAGGTTGAGCAGCAGTTGTTCAGATAACAGCAGAGTCTAAACCCAACATGGCTGATCAGCCTGAAATAACAGTTATTTCTTTTTTTTTGTTCTTTTTTTTAAAAACCATTAAATGGACTCTCCAGTGCCAGGAAAACAAACCGTTTTCCTGGCACTGCAGGTCCCCTCTCCCTTCCACCTCCGATCCCAGGTTGCTGAGGGGTTTAAAACCCCTTCAATAACTTACCTGTATCCAGCGCCGATGTCCCACGGCACTGGATCCGGCTCCGCCAACTCTCCTCCCCTGCCGACGTCAGCTGGCGGGGGAGACCTAATGTGCATGCGCGGCAATTGCCGCGCACACTTTACACCGCCTCATAGGAAATAATTATTCAATGATTTCCTATGGGGATTCCGGCGACGCTGGAGGTCCTCATGCATTGCGTGAGGACGTCCAGCATCTCTTAAAACACTAAAAGTGTTTTAAGAACCCGAAAGCTTCTCTAGTGGCTGTCTCATAGACAGCCACTAGAGGAGGACTTAACCATGTTAGGCAATTAGTGCAGTTTATGAAAAACTGCAATAATTACACTTGCAGGGTTAAGGGTAGTGGGAGTTGGCACCCAGACCACTCCAATGGGCAGGAGTGGTCTGGGTGCCTGGAGTGTCCCTTTAAGTTTCATAAAATGTAATAACAAAATATTAAAAATGACAAATGAAAATTTGAAGATTACTGTCATTTAAAGTGACACACTAAGTAGGGGTCATTGTAAAGGTTATGGTAATAGTTTTTGTGTTATATGTCTATGGGTACAATCCACTATTTGTTTGTTTGTTTGTTTGTTTTGTATTATTTTTGGTAAACCATTTTAAACCTTTTGACTATTCTAATTAGTTTAAAATTAACCATTTATAATACATACTGTGTCCAACCAACAGTTTTTTTCACTCAGCTGTCCATTTTGAAATAAAATCAACTGACTTGAGTTTTATTGATTTACATTTTACACCAACCATAAAACATTGGTTTTGGTTGACGTAAAATGTCTGTGGTGTTCACTCCCTAACACACACAAAAAAAATGCTTTGACCCTTTTCTGTAGAAAGAGGGAGGTCATGGAGGATGGACTGCGAGGAGGACCGGGATGGCACGAGCTGTGCCACCATTGTTTGTGTGGTACAAACACACTGTACATGCTGGTGTCAGATTGCAATTTTGCACAGAATTGATATTACCCAGAACTTTGCTCCGGGTTCGCTAATAATGCTGCTGCTTTAGGTAGAGTTACACCGCAGGCAGCTAAGGGTTAAATCTCTGTATGTGCAGTGTTTCATAGCAAAATTCTGCACATAGAGATTCCTGCAACCCAGGCCACTTAAAATCACTGAAGTTGTCATGGTGCTTGGAATAAGCCTTTCATTTTGCTATTATGCTACTTTTACATTAATTCACATTATGTATGTATTCAAGGGCAATGTAAAAAAGTTGCTGATAGCTGGGTAAAATCATTTGATATTTATCATAAAATTGAGTTGATATTAGGAATGAGCTTTTCCATTTTAAATATACAGGAAAGTTAAGGTGCAAAATAACCTGCCAAAAAAACTGCCATGATTTATGAAAAGAAGAGATATACTATGTTATTATGTTATGTTACATAAATTAATCTTATGCAACACTGATTCAGAAAAAAAAGCTCTCTGCTTATTTTCATGACTTTTTCACCCCTAATCTTTAATTTACTCACGCACTATGTGACTTTGAATCTATATAACTAATGAAAGGATCTCACTGTAGGAATAAATCTAACTTTTCTAAGTAAGATGCTCCCTGTAGCAATCTACTTAACATTATTCTTTAATATCAAAGATATATACATACATTTATTAGGGGGAAATATTGCCATCTCAATGTTCGGGAGACTTTAGAACCACTTGTCAGTCTCATGGTTCATCAGGATGTCTGCAGAGCACATACTATTATTTTGCCTTAATTCACAGTTCACTCTTACATAATGTATGTATGTATGTATATATTTCCCTGGCCCTATCCATGGTAGCAATACTGTGGGGCACAATCACACCCCTTAACCCACTGGATGGTTAATAGGCTCCAATTTAATTAATCTAACCCCATTCCATGGTTCAATTAGTCTTTTTGCAGTACACTGACCCTAAGTAATGTAAAAAAACATGTACACACTTAAATTATAACACATAATCATTAAAGGAACACTATAGGGTCAGGAACACAAACATCTATTCCTAATAAAGCATGTTTTACATTGCTATATTAGGGCTAACTTGGGGGGGGGAGGGGGAGGGGAACCATAACCCTTTTACTTTCTGCCTTCTTAGGTACGATATTAAAAATAAAGAGTTAATTTGCAGAGGCTTAATAAATATATTATATTTTGTTTTTAAGGCTATCCTAACTATAAGATAAGGCCAGGTACTATTGAACGTATTTAGAAAATGAGGCAGACTAGATGGGCCGAATGGTTCTTATGTGCCGTCATATGCCACCTGCTGTCTATGTTTCTATGTTTATTTTTTCATATTATCTCAACTTAGAAAACTGAGTAACTATTGAAATGAGAAGATCAGAGATAATCATATTCTATATTGGACAATCATCTGCTTTTTCTGGTGTAAATTGTTATACAATTTGTGTTTTGTGGGATAAGTACAGCTGATAATATCTGTCAAACCATTTGAGCATCATTGACATTGACTATTAGGCATGTTGGTCACCTCCTCTGTTTCCCGACTTAGCAAAAAAGTGAAGTCAGATGTCGAGTAATCACTGGTAAAACCACATATTGAATATGCTGTGCAATTTTGAGCACAGGTTATAAAGAAGGATATTATGGCGCTAGAAAAAGTGCAGAGTAGGGCTAGAAATTCAATAAAAGGAATGGAACATATCAGCTACGAAGAAATGTTAATACATTTAAACCTCTTTAGTTAACAAAAATGTCGCCTGAGAGGGGATATGATAACATTATACAAATATATTCGGGGCCAATACAAACCATTGTGTGGAAATCTATTCACAAACCAGACTTTACATAGGACGTGAGGTCATGCGTTTAGAAAGAAGATTTTGTCTAAGGCAAAGGAAAGGTTTTTTTTTTACTGTAAGAACGATAAGGATGTGGAATTATTTGCCTGAAGAGCTGGTTTTTATCAGAGTCCATACAGATGTTCAAACAGCAACTAGAAGCATACTTGCAAAAACAGAATATTCAAGGATATAATTTTTCAATGTAGGGTAATAGCTGCTTGATCCAAGGATAAATCGGACTGTCATTCTGGAGTCAAGAAGGAATTTTTTCCTAGTTTGTTGCAAAATTGGAAGTGCTTCAGACTGGGCTGTTTGCCTTCTTTTGGATCAACAGCAGAAAACAAATGTGAAGAAGGCTGTACTTGATGGATGCAAGTCTGTTTTCAGTTATTCAGTTATGTAACCATGTAACTATGTGATTATGTAACCAAGTTATGTAACCATGTAACTATGTGATTATGTAACTATGTTGATGTAAGCAATCATTATTTGTCTGAGAGTTTCAACTGAGCATCTTCTGCCAATTAATTTATTAAATTAGTTCTTGTTTTAAAGAAACTTACAGTCAACTTCTCCAGCGGGAGAAGAACAGGACCTGTTCGGGCACTAGGCTTGACTTAGATAAGTGTCAAACTGAGCTAAACTGGTTCAGCAGTCGGTGCTGAACAGCACAAGGCACCATAATCATGACTGGCACCACAATCACTACAGTGGGCTATAATGGTTATGGAGGTTGGTGTGTCCTGTTAAGGGATCCCGGATTGTAAAACCATATCAAGTAATTGTCTATAAGTGTTTTTGCTACCTCCACAAATTTTCTTTCAAATTATAGAACTCACTTTGATTTTTTGCCAGTTTACACTTTAGTGAGTAACTTTGCAAGCTGTAGCAAACTTACCAGAATTTTGTTCAAATATAAATAGTTTCCTTTTTAAATTAAGGACACCTACTGTGAAATTCCACAGGCCTCCAATGTCATTTCTTCTTTCAAAGCATGTGGGCTCCAAACCTTCTTCCAAACAGCTTTTAATTCCAGTTAAACCACTGACACCAGCTCCAATAATTGCCACACGCTTCTTAACCATCGCAACAAATGAAAGTTACAATAGGTTTTAGTATATTTTGCTGTAAATGATGCTTGTCTGCGGGGGGCCACACAAATGCTGAAAGAACTGCAAATTGAGAAGATAAGTCAAAACTATGCATTCAATACAAACATAAATAATTGTGTTATAAAAGCATAAAAAATTGATAACAGCACTTTATGGAAAAATTAAAGAAATAAAATGAGTGTGTTCATGGTTAAACAAACAGAGTAAACTTATTTTAAGCTATGCATATCTACTATAAGATAAGGATTCCATTATAGTTTATACAGGTGATTAAATACATATTATACATGATGTGTACTGATTTACGTTGAAAATGTAGATTTGCAAATGTTGAGTTTAAAAATCCATGTGTTGTAATAATGGCAGTATTGTGGCATCAATATAGCTCTATTTATGATATCAGAAGTTAGCACAGCATTGCTGAACATTACAGCATCTAAAATTGTAAAATAGTTTGATAAGGTAGAGTATTCTGTACTATAGGATTTGGGGTATTTAGGGGTTAGAGGCACCTAGTTTTAAGGCAGCTTAGAGTTTATGAGGATTTTGGATTGCTTTAAACTGCAACTTTTTGATTCTCTAGCAAGTGAAACCTAACCTAATCTCTCTAACTCAATTAGCCATGGTACTAAGGATTATATAATCTCACCCTTTCATTAAATTATTACATCATTATAGATGACATTGTGATAAATGTCACTGTTTGCAGTTTATGCAATTCAACTCAACTCATTTGCAAAACAATTCAAAGTCAGCTATACTTCAATTTCATCAAATTGGACTAAAATTTGAAATTCACGAAGAATTCACTTTGAAATCCTAACAATTCCAATTTTAGTTATAAATAAAGTGTTCATTTTGCAAACTTCAGACTCTTTATCAAGACATTAAACCACAGCCCAAAATCATCAAAACATGAATAATTAGTACTCAGTATCCCAGCATTCCTCCTGGCTGGGAGGAAGTGAGTGTTGATCATTTCCTCCCAGCTTCATACAGAGACTGCTGCGTGGGAGGGAGGAGGCAACTGTGGCAGCAAGGGGAAGAAATATCGGAGTGAGCTGCTGCAGGGCCTCAGCCAATGTCACCAAGACCCCACGCAAGCCACTCTCCTGGACACAAAGGTAAGCTAGCAGGATGGTGACTGCAAATCTAAAAAATATAACATGTATATGTGTATGTCAGATATGTGTGTGTGTATGTGGCAAGGTGTGTGTATGTATCAGTGTGTATCTGAGTCCAGGTGTGTGTGCATCTGTGTGTCAAGGTGTGCAGATGCATCAGTGTTTATGTGTGTGCGTCTTTATGTCAGGGTGCCCATCTGTGTGTCAGGGTGTGCACCTGTGTGCATATGTGTGTCCGCATGTGCATCTGTGTGTGTGTATGTCTGCACTTGTCAGTGTGTGTATCTGTGTCAGTGTATGCCTGTGTCAAGGTGTGTGCATGTGTATGTTTGTGTGTGTGTGTGTGTATGTCGGCATGTATATCTGTCAGTGTGTATATGAATTTGTGTTTTTTTTTTCTCAGTGTCTTTATATGTGTGTATCTGTGTGTTAAAGGGTCATTGTAGTGTCAGGAAAACAAACTTGTTTTCCTGACACTATATACTCCTTAGGACCCCCCTTCCCCCATCAGGGTCCCCCTTCCTTTGCACTGAAGGGGTTAAAACCCATTAGCCACTTACCTTAATCCAGCACCAGGCTCCCTCAGCGCTGGTGACCTCTCCTCTCCCGCCGACGTCAGGTCCCGAATGGAGCAGAATGCGCATGTGCGGCAAGAGCCGTGCGAGCATTCAAACAGTCCATAGGAAAGCATTTCTCAATGCTTTCCTATAGACGTTCTGCATGCTGGATGTGATTTTCGCATCCAGCGTCACAGAAGCGCTTCTAGCGGCTGTCAGGAAGATAGCCACTAGAGGTTGGATTAACCTTTAAATGATACATTTCTCTGAAACTGCTATGCCTACATCTGAAGGGTTAAAACCTGGGCACCTGGCACCCAGACCACTTAATTGAGCTGAAGTGGTCTGGGTGACTATAGTGTCCCTTTAATGTGTATGTATAACTATAGACGTATGTATGTACTTGGCAGTGTATGTGTTGTGACCGAAAGCAAGGAATTGTGCTGCAGGGAATCTATATACCTCCCCAGATTTTGCAAGGATCCTACTTTGTGTAATTAGCCCCAGGGAAATGTGTTATGTTATAATGACTGCAGAGACTAATGCAATACAGCAAGAGAGCATTTCAATACTACAGCAGCTTGTACTGGCTCAAAAGGAAAATACAGATGCTTTATTCAAGCAAGTTGAAGCAACACAGGCAGCAGCTCATCAATTGCTCAGAGAGGAGCATTAGCATGCCACATGTGCCATACAGCAGGAGATCCAGAGTCTATCACAAAGGCTGACCAGGGATGCCACAGAATCACCACAATGTCCAAAGGTGATCAGAGTGAGTCACTACTTGCAAAAGATGGTATCCACAGATGATGTAGAGGCCTACCTGATGGCATTTGAGCGAACCGCTGAGCGAGAAGGTTGGCCTGAAGTGGAATGGGCAAGTCTGCTAGCACCATTTCTTACTGGTGAATCCCAGAAAGCATACTATGATCTGGAACCAGCGGAAGCCAGTGACTACAAGAAGCTGAAAGCAGAAATACTGGCACGCCTGGGGGTGACAACAGCCGTCCGTGCCCAGAGATTTCATTCGTGGACTTACAGCCTGGATAAAGCGATTCGTTCACAGATATTTGACTTGATACACCTTGCCAGAAAATGGTTGCAGCCAGAGATCAACTCACCCAGCCCCATTGTGGAGCAACTGGTGATGGAAAGATTCCTAGGAGGCTTACCTATTGGACTTCGTCGGTGGGTCAGTCAGAGCAATCCCCAAACAGCAGACCAATTGGTTGAATTGGTTGAACGGTATATAGCAGCGGGACAACTGCTTCAACCTCCTGGCCAAGAGAGACCCAAGAATCCGAAAACCTACAGCCCCAGCAAATCTGGTAAGACTGTTCCAGGGAAAAGGAGGTCTTTTGATGAGAGAACAGGGTTTTATTACCCAAGAGACATTGTTAAAAGAGAAAAAAGACTTTGGGAGGTGGTAAGAGCCTACAAATGAATCAAAAAGTACTAATTATGGTATAAAATGCTTTAAATGCAGAAACTTTGGACATATTGCAAAAGACTGTCCTGAAAATGTTGAACCAATGGAGTGTAATTTTGGTAATAATTGGGAAGAAATTGCACTTTATTCACAGGTTGTATGTTCTGTGGAAAAAAATGGTTATTTGAATAGTCACCCTGGGTGTACCGTGAATGTGGAGGGAAAACATATACAGGCATTGCAAGATTCAGGGAGTATGGTTACCCTTCTAGACCAATCCTTATTACAGGATACTCATATTGTTAACTCTGGAAAAGTCGATATTGCTTGTGTGCACGGGGATATACACAACTACCCTACTGCAGATATACTTGTTAAAACCCAGTGTGGTACTGTAAACTGCAGAGTGGGGCTGGTACCAAAACTGGCACATGAGATGATTATTGGAAGGGATTTTCCCCATTTTCTAGACCTATGGGCATGTTTTGAAAACCCATCAGGTGAACAGAATGATGAATTTCCTTTTGCAAATACTCTGGCAGATGAGAGAGATCATGATGATGAGCCTAACAATATGCAGCACTCCCCTATAAAAACATTAGTTGGTCAAAACACAGAACAAACTAATGCAGGACCTTCTAGAAGCTCTGAACCAGATATAGAGTTAGTTGATTTAGAGGTTAGGCCTGGTAACTTCAGAAGTGCACAGTGGTCTGACCCAACATTATTGGTAGCCAGGAATAATATTTCTATAAGGAATGGATCCCCTGTCAATCAAGGGAATTCTCTTACTTACCCTTATTTTGAAGTGGATAATGATCTGTTGTACAGAGTTGAGAAAAAGAGTCTGTTATTACAAAGCAGATGTTAGTACCACAAGCCTATTGGCGCACTGTGTTAAACCTTGCACATAGCCATGTTTTGGGGGGTCACCTAGGGGTTGACAAAACAAGAGAGCGCGTTTTGAGAAGATTTTATTGGCCTGGAGTAATCGCAGCTATCAAAAACTACTGTTCGTCATGCCCTGAATGTCAGGTCACTGCGCCCTTTACGGCTTACCGTAGCCCTTTTAGTACCCTTGCCTGTTATTGAAGTGCCTTTTGAACGTATTGCTATGGATTTTGTGGGTCCTCTAGTAAAATCCAGTAGGGGGCATCAGTATATATTAGTAGTACTAGACTATGCTACCCGTTAACCTGAGGCAATACCTATGCGCACAACCTCAGCAAAGTCCATTGCTAAAGAGTTAATGATGATGTTTAGCCGGGTTGGGATTCCCAAGGAGATCCTATCAGATCAGGGTACTCCATTCATGTCCAAGGTTACAAAGGAACTCTGCAAGCTCCTTCACATTAGACACCTCAAAACCTCTGTTTATCACCCACAAACCGATGGTTTGGTTGAGCGATTTAATAAAACGTTAAAAGCTATGCTGCGCAAAGTAACTGATAAAGATGGGAAAAACTGGGACTTTCTATTGCCCTATTTAATGTTTGCCATTAGAGAAGTACCCCAAGCTTCTACGGGTTTCTCACCTTTTGAATTATTATATGGCAGACACCCCAGGGGATTACTTGACATAGCAAAGGAAACTTGGGAACAAGAAGCAAACCCACATCGCAGTGTAATAGAACACATAACTCAGATGCAGGAACGTATTGAAGCCATTATGCCAATAGTCAGAGAACACATGCAAAAGGCTCAACAAAATCAGCAGAATAGCTATAATAAGAATGCTAGAATTCGAGTATTTCAACCAGGAGACAGAGTATTAGTCCTGGTTCCCACAGAACAGTAGAGAACAAATTCCTGGCAACTTGGCATGGGCCATATGAGATTATTGAAAGAGTAGGAGAGGTAAATTATAAAGTAAGGCAACCAGGTAGAAGAAAGGAAGTGCAAATATACCATGTCAATTTGCTAAAACCATGGAAAGAAAAGGAAGTTCTGGTTACTACAGAGGCTTCAACCTTCCCTGATAAGTGTAATATTGACCCTGAAGTAAATATCTCAGAAACCCTGTCAATACACCAGACAAGGGAAGTTAAGGAGTTTATTAGATTAAATAAAGAGGTATTCTCCCCAGTCCCAGGAAGGACTAGTGTGATTAAACATGACATTTTGACAGAACCAGGAAAAAGGGTCAATCTCAAACCATACAGAATACCCGAGGCTCGCAGAGAAGCTATCAGAGCAGAGGTTAAGAAAATGTTAGATCTTGGAGTCATTGAGGAGTCACAAAGAGACTGGAGCAGTCTAATTGTGCTGGTACCAAAGCCTGATAATACAGTACGGTTTTGTAATGATTATCGCAAACTGAATGCTATTTCTAAGTTTGATGCATACCCCATGCCTAGAGTTGATGAGCTAGTAGAACGACTTGGGAGAGCTCGGTACCTCACTACACTAGATTTAACCAAAGGTTATTGGCAAGTACCACTCACAGAGCGAGCAAAAGAAAAGACAGCATTTTCTACTCCTGATGGCCTATTTCAGTACAGAGTTTTGCCTTTCGGCTTGCATGGTGCCCCTGCCACATTCCAAAGAATGATGGACAGAATACTAAAGCCGCATGTGCGCTATGCAGCTGCATACTTGGATGATGTTGTAGTACACAGTGAGGATTGGGAATCTCACCTTCCAAAAGTACAGGCTGTCCTTAACTCAATACAAAATGCTGGCTTAACTGCTAACCCCAATAAGTGTACAATTGGCCTAGAGGAAGCAAAATATTTGGGCTACTCTATTGGTAGGGGACTAGTGAAACCCCAAGTTGCTAAAATTGAAGCCATCCGAAATTGGCCAAGACCACTGACTAAGAAACAGGTGAGAACATTTCTTGGCCTCATTGGCTATTACAGGAGATTTATATCCAATTTTAAGCTATAAAGTGGGCAGTAGACACACTTAAATACTATCTCTTGGGACAAAAATTCAGACTAGTGACAGACCATGCACCCCTTACTTGGATGAGCCAAAACAGGGAGAAAAATAGTAGAGTAACCCGCTGGTTCCTTAGCTTGCAACCCTATAATTTCTCCATAGAGCATAGGGCTGGGAGTAAACAGGGAAATGCAGATGGTCTTTCGCGGATGCACTCGCTAATGTCCATGGTCGCTCGACCCAATAGGTCTGAGCTGGGGGGGAGGATGTGTGACCGAAAGCAAGGAATTGTGCTGGAGGGAATCTATATACCTCCCCAGATTTTGCAAGGATCCTACTTTGTGTAATTAGCCCCAGGGAAATGTGTTATGTTATAATGAATGTTGCACTTTAAATATGTGTATATTTGGGCCCTGGGGTGGAGTACTTGGAGAGTAGGGTGGGCCAGTTCTCCACTCCACATTTTGGAAGTTGCTTGTAACCTACAGGTGAGAAGTCCAGTTCCAGAGTTTGAATCCTAATTTAACTCACCTGAAACGGATTGTCAATTACCAGTGCTATTAAGTACCCCCCTGCCAAGGAAGGAGGGAGATTGTGTTTGGTTTCTGTGAGTGGAAACAGAGAGCTGAAAACCCTGAAACAGTAAGGTTGTTTATGTTTATGTTTATATTGGGAAATGGACAAGCCATCCAACCCAGTTAGCTAATTATTTTGTTTAGTTAGTGCTCAGAAGAGCAAGGCTTTTGTTTTATATATTTTTGTTACCTTTATACCTTACTGTGCATTTATTTTGGAACCACAATAAAAGAGCAAGTCCTTTTACCTCATCCAGCGTGTGAAGTGTCTCTAAAGCCTGAAAAGACTGTGTGTAACACCCCAATCCCAGGACAAGGTACCAAGGGAAAGGAGTACCTTTGTCACAGTGTGTATTTGCATGCATCCAAGCAAACAAACACCAACACAACATGCAAATATACTCCTGTAAACCTACTCAAATATTTCATACAAACACACCCTTGCTTTCAAACTCCAAAATGATATACAAACACATCTCTTTACTCAAACAAAGAAATCTACATCTGCATTTCAAAGCCAGCACTACATTCAAACACACCCCTTGCAATCAAACTCAAACATTACATACAAGCACACACCTGTATTAAAAAACATTATATCCCCCTTCATTCAAACAACAACACTACACACAAAAGCATTCCTGCATTTAAAAGCCAACACTACATAAAAACTCGCTCCTCCGGGAGCTCCAAACGCAAAAACTACACACAAGTACACCAATTGCAACAGTACATACAAATACACACCTACATGCACACATATACTCTATACAAAAACATGCTTACATTCAAACGCACAAGCACTGCCCACAAATACTTGTCGGTAAGGATGGGCAAATAGCAGTTCCCCAGCTAGCATAGCATCACTAGAATTGTACGATGGATGGGGTTCTATCTTTTGGTCACTCTTTCGCACTAGGCACTACGGTCCCAAAAACTTTCTTGCACCAGGACCCTCTCTTAGTTACACCACTGCCTACATATATATATATATATATATATATATATTCCATTCCTCCTTCCTAAACCAGTGCCCTGCATTAGTGATGCAACAAGCATCATTAGATTTCTTAGATAGGGTCAAAACACTCCATATGCAAAGCGAGCCAGCCAGGGATAGGATCTTACATAAAATCCTTGCCTCTTGGCATGCAGAGCACCCATCGGTTGATATGGAGGGGAGACAACTGGAAGCTTGAAGTTAATATGGAATGGGGAGAGTTAAGGAAAGATTTGAAAGTAGTAAGATTGCATAGACAAAGAGATAGTAGGTAGGAGTGGAATATATGAGGTGACTCACAGGGCTATCAGGAGAGACAAATAGGTTTGTATTGAGGTAAGAAAAAAGTGGGAGATCTGCGATATAAACTTAAGTAAAGATGGTTTGTAAGATACTGGGGACTGAGGAGATAAAAGTCACACAGTGACAGTCAGAAAAACACATAACGGCACACATACTGCTCAAATACAACAACACTTGCACACACAGTGACATGCAGTAAAATACACTCCTGTTACACACACATTAGCATGTCTTACAAATACTTTCATGCATTCACTCACACACTCCACACAAATGTTCACTGAAACTCTGCATTTTCACACATTAATAATACACACAGATATGCATTTGAATTCACGCACATTTGCAAATTCGTCTCTCCATTAATGTATTAACACAAAAATATACCCAGCATCCACACACTCCATAGAAAAGCATTGCTTTATTCCAACCCTGTAAACAAATATACACATGCATTCACGCATTAATGCTCCACACGAATACACATGTGAACTATAAAGATGTAGAACTCTACATTCACACATATACTCACTGACTCTACATATACATTATGTGCATATACACATACTGACATTATCCACTCAAATACAACCCTGCATTCACAAACTATGACACTGTACACCCCTGCATTTGCACATGCATGGTGAAGATATACACAACTACATATGCATTCACAAACTTCCCAATACACAAAACATCCCTTTCATTTGCACATTCAAATGAATTCACACATGCTGGCACTACAACTGTGCATATACATTTATACTGACACTATATTTAAATAAACACATGCATCCAAAATATGTTGCCCGCTTGCATATGCATTAAGACATATATCGCCACAATATATGCACACATACAAATACACATATACGTTTACTTACTGAACAGATTATTGTGGAAATCCGAAATGGGGATCACACATTGTAGACTACATTACTTAAATCAAGCAACACAAAAAAAGAGACAAGCATCACAGGAACAGAGAAATCTGAAAACGACATTACAAACTGATTTAGCTTCCATAATTTATAGCATGGAGATTCAACAAATAAATATGGTCTTACATTAGTTGGAAGAAGGCAATGGTCCTCAAATTAGTGTTTCATTTCATTTTTGTACTTCCTTACACCTTGGGAAAAAAAAATGCCCCCCCCCCCCCTGCAATCACCAAACTCTCAGAACCCCTCTCTGGATATGTATGTGAGCAGCACACTCACACACTCGTTGCTTTAAGTTTAAATGTAGTTTTAATTTGCTGCTACGAGAGAGTAAGAGAAGAGAAAACTGTAATATTAACCCCGTTTTAATAAAAAGGTGATAACAAGGTAATATTAAAAGGTAAAAGAGTGCCAAACTAAACATAATCCTTATGGAATTCCATACCTGTAAAGAAATAGATACCTTTAAAATAATGTTGTAATAGCTGCACCTAGCTAAATCTCCCATGAACTATGTAAACAAAGCACTTTTAGACCATTACACTATCAAATATCGATAGTCCGATATTTGACAGGCATTGTATATGTAAATCCGAAAATCCTTGTATAGAATCTAACGTAATTTATATACACAAGCATGGCAATTTTTGAACACATTTAAAAATGTTAAATATGAAAGTGTACTGATTGTCAATAATAAAAACGTATTGAACAGTAAGCACTGTGAGCTTCCATTTTACAGCTGAATTAACCCCTTCACTACCAAGCAGTTTGCAGAAAAATCACCCCCAAAATCTGAATATTTTGGTTATCCCGCAAAGTAATGTTTAAATGTATTTTTTTTTGTTTTAGATCTTGAGAAAGACCTGAATGGGTCGAAACATTGATCAGTTATTTTTTTGACTTTTTCTAATTTGGTATATATTTCAAGCTAGTTGTGCATCTATATATATTATATATATATATATATATATATATATATATATATATATATATATATATATATATATATTATATATATATATATATATATATATATATATGCGCACAAATAGATGCACAACTAGCTATATATATATGGCAAAGCTACCTCTGCCACAAGCTCCTGGAGGAGCCTGCTGCTGCTGGCTAGCCTCCTGCCCAATGACTATGGGCCATGTAAAAGACATTAAAAGACCTTGTTCATGAAATTTCCCTATATGGTTCGGGAACCGAACAAACCCATGAACTGCGGACCACTCGCATGCTTGTTAACCACACTGACACCTTAATAACGATTCACACCTAAAGGTTCTAAATGTCCGTCTGGGTGGCCGCCGTTCGTATGCACAAACATGTGGTGGTGGCCATCTTATTCACACGAACGCAGGCAACAGTGTTTGGTTGTCGAGTTCATGGAACTCAAATCGGACACTGTAACTTGCGAACACTGCGGAACTGCCCTGTTCGGTGAAATTGTTTGTATGGATTAGGTGAACAAGCTCCACACTACAATTATGGACTATGTTCGGCAGTCGGTTCATTTTTATACTCCCGAAATTGACCGACCGCTATGACTTATCTTATGGAACTAGTTTTGGGCAGAAGCCAAATATGGAGGGTTGAAGGTAAAGTAGGTAAAGTAGGTAAACTTCCATCTGAGGATGTGACTCTTGTGGGGTTTCCATTAGTTTTGGGGGTACTTTTGGGGTGTTTGAGAATAGTTTTTCTGTACCTGTAAATAATTGAGTTTGTACAGTTCCTGACTCAATTATCTCTCAGGCTCAGGGGAGGAGTTTGTGACATGTATAAATTCTGTGACTGTGCTTCCATTAAACAGATCACTTCTAAGCATTAAGTCTCGGCTAATGTGTGGGGGGGGGGGATGCTATACTGCTCTATTTCTTGTTATACCTGCTATACTCTCTGCTAGGAGAGCTCTAACCACTTGGAGCTAAATCCAGGACCTGGTCCATGGTGGGAAGAGGAGGCGAGACCCCAGCCAAGCTGCAGTGACTAGGGGCTGGAAGTGCTTATGGTGTCCCTGCAAAGTGCTTATGGTAGCTCGGTGATAACTAGGAAGCGTGTTTGCCGGAGGTACCCAGTCGGGGTAAAAGGCGGTCCGACACAATATATATATATATATATATATAAATATATATATATATATATATATATATATATATACATACATACATACATATACATATATACATACATACATATATGCATACATACATATATACACACACAAACACACATAAATACATACATACATGTATATATATATATATATATATATATATATAACTGTCTGGTTTTAGAATTCTGCGTGACTGCTCAGTCTACCAGTAGTTCGTGGTTTGCTCCTCTAGGATTCTAAGACCAAACAGACCAATCTGTGCACCGCCTGGATTGACTACAAGAAAGCCTATGACAATGCTTGACTGTATACAAGGTCAAGAAGACAATGAGAACCTTCATCAAGAACTCGATGAGCAACTGTAACACAACTCTAGAAGCCAATTCTAGGAAAATAGCACAAGTGAACATCAAATGTGGCATATACCAAGGTGATGCGCTATCCCTAATGCTATTATTCATAGGCTTCAACCCCCTCAACCAGATCATCAGAAGAGTGGATATGGATACAGGTTCAAGAATGGAGCTACCATCAGCCACCTACTCTACATAGACAACATCAAGCTGTATGCCAAGAATGAGCAGGATATTGACTCATTGATCCACCTAACTAGGATATCCAGCAAGGACATCGGAATGTTGTTCGAACTAGATAAGTGTGGGTGGATGATAGCAAAAAGAGGGAAGATGATCAGGACTGAAGTAGTTCAAGTACAAGAAGACCAGACAGAAGATGTAGAGAAGAGCTACAAGTACCTGAGGGTACCACAAACACAAAGCAGCCATGAGGAAGAGGCAAGTATGATAGCAACATCAAAGTACTTCCAGAGAGTCAGACAGGCCCTGAAGTCCCAAATCAATAGCAAGAACAAGATCCAAGCCATAAACACATATGCCCTACCAGTCAACAGATACCCATTAGATACCCATAATAACCTGGCCAAGAGAAGAACTGGTCACGATGTCAAGACCTGGAATATACTCACTATGAATGGCGGATTCATCTGAAAGAACCCAGAAGCTGTACACCAGCTGGAAAGAAGGAGGTCTGGGCCTGCTGAGTCTCAAGGCCACAGTCCTGGATGAAACTAAGAGCATCCACAAGTACATCACAAAGATGGCTCCCAAAGATGGACTGCTAAGGGAATACTTGAGACAACAACAGATAAAGGATGCAGAAAAGGAGGAGGTTAAACTGCAAGACAAACCTCTCCATAGGGTGTACCACCGGCAGATAGTGGATGTGGCTCAATTACAAAATCCTACCAGTGACTGGAAAAGGCAGGACTGAAAGATAGCACTGAGGCACTAAACCTAGCAGCACAGGAACAGGGAGGATTAAAACAGGAATCTGTTTTAATCCTCCCGATACACAATTTGAAAATGATTTTGCAATCTTATTGATATTCTGTAATCTAAAGCATGGATATTTGTTTAATAAATATAACCCTAAGTTAGTTGGTCCATGGCAATGCCTCTCACATATTAGTGGCTTTAGACAGTGTTATAGTTCGCATTATAAAACTGTATCATGCATGTATTATTTAATCATTGCGCTGCTCTAGGTCCAGGGAAATGTATATGCTCCCAACATTTCAAATGGATAAAGTGAGTCAATTTTATTTTAGGGGTGTGGCCAGAGGTGGATCTGTTCTGAAAAGTTTTAGGTCACTAATTGATAACAGTGTAAGCAAATACATGTAATTTAGAACATGAACAATGCATTTTATTTACACAGACTGATTTCTAAACACATTTATTGTAGTTTAAAAACACATTCCTGTGAGTATTATTTCTGTGGAGTTCTCTAATACACCATATGGAGCTCTTAGAAAAGAGGGACAGAGGGATTTAGGCCCAAAAGAGACATAATCTTAACATGGGTCTCCTGTTAATAATAACAAAGTCCTGTTAATAAAGTAAACGTCTGTCAAATTAACAATAATCCTAATAGAATTGCATACCTTTAAAGAATTGCATACCTTTAGAAGAATAGCTACACCTGGCTAATTTTCCCATGAACTGTGTAAACACACCCAGACCATTACACTATCAAGTAAGTACATGTAAGTATACAGACATTTGAATAGCATTGAATTGCAAATCTTAAAACCCTTATTTAGAATCTAATTAAACGTTATAAACAAGTATTCCACTTTTTGAACAAATATTAACTATTAAAATATGAAAATGTGCTGATTGTCAATAATAAAAAAACTCTTGAACAATAAACAATAAACCATAAATTACTTTCTCGTAAGCTAAAAAAAAAAAAAAAAAAAAAAAAAGCTAGAACTGTAGCTGGTTGGTGAATTTTGGAAAAACATACACTATTATTTTTTTTTTAGATTTATTTTAAAAAATGGCAGGCACTAACTTTTCAGGATACTTAAATGCATTCCATCTGGCTTATTTACTGATATGTGAATTGGCTGGAATCACAAGTGAGAATTTAAGGAGAATGCAAAGTAAATCTAAAAATTAAGGTCAAAATAGCTAAACTGGAAACTATGCTTCCAGTTCAGGTACTCTAGCCTTTAATTTTAAATTCACTTTGAATTCACTCTAAATTCTCACTTCAATGATAAACCCTGGCAAATTTGAATATTTGCCAAGTCAACTTTTTGTTTTTACTTTTGGTCTCACTTTTGTTTAAATTCTAAACAATTCACACTTTAGTAAATTACCATACCCTAGGCCAGCTTTACCATAAGGCCACCAAGGCCACCGCCTCGGGCCGGCAGGCAGGAGAGGGGCGGCACAGCCAGTGAGGAGCTCAAAAATCTTCCTCACTGGCCAGCCCATGCTTCTGCTGGGGGGAGCGCAGGTGGCACAGGCAGGTAGGGGGAGATATATTTGTCAGCCCTGCTTGATCATCATTGGCAGCCAGGCTGCATAATATATCTATTGTATCAGAGCATGTAAACGAGTAGCTTCTCCCATTGGACCACTTGTGATAGGGATTTCCCCCCTTATTGGCCCAAGTTAAACCTCAGGGAAGGGGGGAAAAAACTTTTGTTTAGTAAGGTTTTTTGATTTAATTAAAACATTTTCCCCCCACTACAGTCCCTATTGCCCACTATATTCCACTACCCACAACCCCCCTCCCCATTTTATATCCTCAGACAGCCTCTACAACCATACTATGGCCACTACCCTCTACATTATAACACTTGTGCATAGATCCCCACTATAACCAATACCCTCCCATTATAGTCCCTACCTCCCACAGTGCAGCCCCTATCACCACACTACAGCCCATTTACCCCAACTATAGACACTATACCCTGATACAGCCCCTATACGATCACTATGCCCACTACCCCCCATTGCCCCATGCAGATACTACAGATGCTACTCTCCAATTTCAATTCCCCAGTACGTCCCCCACTTTAATACCATTCCCTACCACTGCATTCCTCTTCTCCCCCTCAACACACACACACACAAAGCACACAACCCTGCTTATCACCCCCAAACACTACAGCTCTCCTCACACACACTACAGTCCCAATTCCCCACACAGACTCTACATTCCACAATTGTCTTCATAAATATACCCTACTGTTTTCCTTTAAATAAACCCTATCCCACCTTCTACACTCATCCCTCTAAACACACTTTACAGCCCATATCCTCAACAACACACACAGTAAAGCCACTATCATCCCAACACACACACTGCAGATACTATCTTCCTAAACACACAACATATCCCCTATTCACATACTTTACATGTGCACACACACATACTACACCACAAAAAGCCCCATCCACACATACAATCCCACAACAGAGACCCTATTACACATGCAATCCTAGAATCATCTTTCCCCACACATCTGCAACCCTACAATCATCCTTCCCCCCACACCTGCAAGCCTACAAGCAGCCTTCCCACATGCACAAGCAGCATCCCCACTAACATATAAGATCACAAGCAGCCTCCACACACATACACACATATGCTCCTACCCCTGTCTCTCTAAACTTATCATTCAACCACCAGCCTTGTCACATTCTATGTGTGTTTAAAAAAAAAAAAAAAAAAATATATATATATATATATATATATATATAGCCTTCTTGGTGCAACAAGGAGGATACATTCAGCCATGACCATGCCAGTGTAACATACATATAGTAATTTTATTGTACTCACTGTCAGTAGGCTAGCTCTATCTTGTTTGTTTTCATCCACCTGTGTTTTTTAAAAAGCATACATAAATATGTATGTATATATGTTCATATCATCCAAATGTCAGCTGGAACACAGAAGAAAAGTTTGAGAATTTTAGATCCCGACCTGTCTTTTTATGTCAAATTCTGGGCACAACCCATTTGGCAAATACTAAAATAATAAGCTATTTACTTCTTTTCTTTTAGCAACCACATGCTAACACAGGTAAACTTATACCAGATGTATTCTGTCCTGTGATTTTAGATTCTAACTTATGGCACTAATTGAAGAATTATTTTGATGCCAATAATCAAATGTTATATAAACAGCCTTGAACTTTGCCAACCTTAGGAAGTGACTTTACAAGAAAGGAGCTTCTCCTTGTTTATGCCAAACCTCTGGTATAATGCACTGCAAGGGTTGGAACAAACTCTGACAAACTGTGTGCATAGCCTCAGTCCTACTCAGAATGGGGGTCTTGTGACGTTGCAATTTAATTATTAAGGTTCACTAAAGTCACCCAGACTACTTCATCTCAGTTGACTGAGTAGGGCAGTTGACTTGCATGTTTAACCCATAAAGGTAAACTACTGTCCTTTTGTCATACTGACAACCACTAGAGGTGCTTCAGATGCAACGACCAAGTAAAACTCTGTTACATGACATTGTAGCTCACAGGAAAGCATTCAGAAAAATTCAATGTTTGCCTATGAGGAGCGCTTGTCTTCTTTATGAGGAATATTGGATTGGATCAGTGACAGAGGCAACGCCTCCTTAATGACGCCGGCAGGAGGCGGAAAGGCCCGCAGCACAGAGGAAGTCTCGAATCTGAAAAAAGTAAGCAAAAAGTTTGTATGGCAAAGGGGGAGAGGGTGTACACCCTGAATATAAATACATTTGTAGTCTGGGACCAAAACCGTATTTATGACAAGCTAGATATATGAGCAGGTTGGTTGTGATGTGCTGAAACCGACGTGTCGGGTAGGCCTGTAATAAAAGAGGGCCCACCTGGTAATAGTAATGGTATAAGGGGAGAGGTGGGAGGGATGAACCCGGCGGCATCAGCCCTGTGGTGTAGGGGGCCTGTGTTTAAATAGCCGGGTAACCCTTCCCACAACTTCAGGCTCTGCCTTCTAATAGGTAGTCCGAGACCAAAGCCGTATTTATATGAGCAAGATATATGAGCAAGTCGATTGTGGTGTGCCGAAACCGACGTATCGGTAGGCCTGTAATAAAAGAGGGCAAAATGTAATGAAAATAACTTATTACATATATTTACATTGCAAGATTCATAAAGGATTGTCTCAACTCTATCTCTGGTTGTGTTATGTATCTAGAATGCACTGCGGATTTCCAGCATCCTAATCTTTTTATGATGTGAGCAGGGACATTTGTCTAGAAGAAGCTGATGCTGCCCCGATTCCGAATGAGTGTCCCGAAAAGGCATTGGGGTTGAGAGAAGTGCCACAATGTGTCTAGTGAAAGAATATCGGTATTATGGTAATCGGTGGTAAACTTGTTGTAAAGGTGAAATCTGTATTGTATGCTCGTGATTTATTATCAGAGAGGGCAGCTCAGGCCGGAAATCTGCTATATGCCATGAGGCCAGTTAGTCTGGAATTGAGACATGGATTGCGGGGGGGGGGGGGAGGTTGACAGGCCTGTTTGCTGTTGGGTGGGCTTCGACAAGTACTGTAAATTAGAGCGAGATAAACACTCAGTTGCTTTGTACGTATGACCGGGAATTAGTACCCACGTGATGTGAAATTATAGTGTTGCTGCCAACCATATGAGTCGTCCAATAAATCTCATGATTGTCAAGGATGAGGTTATGCCTCTATTAATGATATTGCAAGCTGCTTTATTGTCAGAGAAACACTTGACAGCTTTCCCCTTCCAATAATACCCCCATACCTTTTAGGTGGCCACTATGGGGTAGATTCCAAACAGTGCTGATGTGAAGTGGAAAGACTTTAACCAAGAGTCTCAACTGGCCAGGAATCTCTGAACCAGAAGTTGCCAAAATGGTTGACAAACCTGTGTATGCGGCCACATTGGTCCGTGTAACTGGGGAATGTTGAGAAATGGGGGGAATAACCTGGCCTTTCTATTTCAGTGTGATAGGAACCTGAGCCACATGTGTAGATCTGCTTTTAGCAAGCACATCTAGTGCCAAAGTACAACTGTCAGTTGGAAGAAGGAGAAGGAGGCACAGCAGTCGGGAAATAAATGCGCGGCCCTGAGGAATAATTCATATAGTGAAGTTCAACGTGCCCGGTAAGGACTGTAGATCCCCCCCCGGTACCCATGCTCTTTGCAAGAAAAGATTCTATGGACTCTATTACGCTGTACCTTCTCTGTTGGTGGACATGTCTGTAGCTTGATAGTGTCAAGATGAATGCATAAGAAAATCAGATTGTGGGAGTGGAATCCCTAGTCATGAAAAGAGTGCCATTGTCTTGTGAATACTAACTGAAGTGGAGTGAGGGCATTCTATCATGAGAAAGTCATCTAAAATAATGGGTGAAAGCAGGACATTCGCTAATATTGAGTAGAAGCCAACATAGTGTGTTAGCAAATAAGTCGAACAGCCCGGAGTTACTCTCACTCTGAAAGTTAAACGTGTGGGAAAGTAATGACAATCCCTCCATAAAATTCCATGTACATGCCACCAGGATGGCTGAACAGGTGGAAGCTTGGAGGCGTTGGAAATGTTGGTCTTGCCCAACCAAGCTCTGACCCCTGCCCTCAAGATGGCATGAATGGCATCATCCCCTTTGGCATAGTGCTGGGAGAATTCCTTAGAGGGAATCAATGAGTTGAGGCTAGGGGTCGGTAATGAATGTGGGTTTTCAAATACCATATTAAGCTACACGATTGTGTTGCGGTGGTCTAGTAATGTGGACTGAAGGTTCTGACACTCGTAAATACTGGACGGGATTGTGACCACACCTGTGTGGAAATCGTGTATGAAAACCTCGAAGCAGAAGTCGACTAAGTGACAGGAAGGGTGTGCTTGGAGGTGAAACTCCAGGTTGTCGATGCAAACCTTCTCTATGTCACAAAAACTCTAGGATGAATTCTAAGTTAGTGAGTTTCTGATTGAGTCTGGGATTCTGGAACAACGGACAGATCAGCGTAGTAGTAAGACTTGTACTCTAAGACATCCTGTGAGGCCATCAGGAAGGAGACTGAATTAACGTTCTTGCCTTTTCAGATGTCTCTGCGTATGGTTAGGGAAACTAAGTACGTGGGAGTGACTATGTAAACAGATGTGCTAGGGGTGGGATTTGCAGGGATAACGTAACCGTGAGAGTGATTTGGGAGCCCTGTGGCTGGGCTGTGCGTCGGAGACTGTGGAGATCCAGTGTCACTAGTCAATCGTTGCTGTTAAATTTACCTCACTGCGAGCTAGTGCCCTGCTGAGGTGTACTGGTACTATGGAGCAGGAGTTTATATAGTTTGGTTTTGCGAGCTGTGGCCAGGAATGGAATCCCTAAATGCTGTGGTACAGGTGCTAGTTTTAGGATGGTCCAGGAATGTAGGAAACAAGGGTTAGTAGGCTCCAGATTGTCTGCAGTTGTGCTAGGCCCGGCCAGGGTGGGAGGCCTGGTTGGGGTACGGGGGTGTCACGGTAATATACCCCAACACGCAGGAATAGTTCACAGTCAAGAGACAAGAAACAGTGTTCGTCTTACCGGACCTTAGAATGGCCGGACTAGGACGAGAGAAAGACAGAGTCAGAACAAGCCGAGGTCAAGGGAACTGAGAGACAGCGTAACGTAGAACAAGCCGAGGACTGGTACACAGAGGACAAAACAGCGGATAAGCAAGCAAGGATAAGGAGAGAGCGGAGTCAGGAACAAAGCCAAGGTCAAGCACCAAAAAACCAACTGAACGATACAAGCACTAAAGGGAACTGGACAGAAACCACGATAGGGCAAAGAGCAAGGGAAACAGGTGAGTATAAATACCCTAAAGGTTCACTTTGATTGGCCCCTGTCATATCCACGCCCCCAAAACGTGAGTGTATGGGGAATGTGGCCTGACAGGGGCCAATGGGAGACTGATTCTAATTTAGTCTCCCACTGTCCCTTTAAGAGCGCGCCCGAGACGCGCGGCGCGCTCTTAGTGTCGGGCGGGACATGTGACCGCTTCTCGCGGTCACTGCCCGCCTGACTGATCCCATCGTTGGCTGAGCCGCGCGCGGCTCGTGCAGGAGCAGGACCGCGCGCGGCGAGAAGGGAGGACCCCAGCCGGCCCCTGGAGAGGGTAAGTACCGCTACAGTACCCCCCCCTGAAGACACGCCCACCGGGCGGGGAGGAGCAGGCCTGGCAGGAAAACGAGCGTGGAAAGAACGCACAAGGCGAGGAGCGTGAACAGCGTCAGCGGAAATCCAACTGCGTTCCTCAGGCCCATAGCCCTTCCAATGTACCAGATATTGGAGGCGACCCCGAAGCAAGCGAGAGTCAATTACAGCCGCCACTTCAAACTCCTCATGGCCCTCCACCGAAACCGGAGGAGGAGGGGGGACATGCCGAGTAAAACGGTTGCACAGGAGGGGTTTTAACAAGGAGGTATGAAAGACGTTAGGAATGCGTAAATTTTTTGGAAGATCCAATGCATACGAGACAGGATTAACCACATGCAAGATACGAAAAGGACCAATAAAACGAGGGGCCAACTTCATAGAAGGCACACGAAGACGAATATTGCGAGTAGAAAGCCAAACCCGGTCTCCCACAGCATAGGATGGAGCCGCCCTGCGATGCTTGTCAGCGTGAACCTTCTGGCGAGCAGCTGAGGCCACCAAAGAACACTGAACCTGCTCCCAAGTATTACGTAGACTAGCCAAATGTTCGTCCAGAGCTGGCATGCCCTGTAAGGAGAATGCAGCTAGAAGAACCACGGGATGCCGGCCATAAACAACGTAAAAAGGGCTGTTACCGGAGGATTCATGAGCAGCATTATTACGAGCAAACTCAGCCCAAGGAAGCAGGTCAGCCCAATTGTTCTGATGGTGGGACACGAAACAGCGAAGATACTGCTCCAGAGATTGGTTGGCACGTTCAGCAGCTCCATTAGACTGGGGGTGGTAGGCTGAAGAAAACGAGAGGGAGATACCCATCTCTGCACAAAACGCTCTCCAGAATCTGGAAATAAACTGGCTACCCCTATCGGACACGATCGAAGTGGGAATACCATGCAACCGAAACACCTCCCCGGCAAAGATAGAGGCAAGTTCCTTGGATGATGGCAATTTGAGAAGAGACACAAAATGAGCCATCTTAGAAAAACGATCCACAATCATCAGGATGACAGTTTTACCATTAGAGGGAGGTAATTCAACAATAAAATCCATGGATATATTGGACCATGGCCTCTCGGGTATGGGCAACGGATGCAACAACCCACAAGGAACTCTGTGGGAGGACTTCATACTGGCACAAGTGCTACAGGCATTAACGTAATCGGTGACGTCCTTGCGCAAGGACGCCCACCAGAAATATCTAGAAACTGCTGAGACTGTCTTAGAAATACCAGGGTGTCCAGCAGTTCTAGTGTCATGATATAATGACAAGATGTCTCGTCTCTCTGGTATATCAACGAATAGCTTATCAGCAGGCCTCTCCTCAGGGGCCAAGTTTTCTTTAGCCTGAATAGTTTGTAAGAGAGAAGACGAAATAGAAAGAACAGTAGTCGCTATTATTCTGTCAGGCAGAATGACAGGGGTAACATCGACCTCAAGTTTGTCAGTAGTTTCGAATTGTCTGGACAGAGCGTCAGCTTTAGTATTACGATCACCCGGTCTGTAAGTGATTATGTAATTAAAACGAGACAAAAAGAGAGACCACCTGGCCTGCCTAGAAGACAATCTTTTTGCTTCACTAAGGTATGAGAGGTTTTTGTGATCCGTTAAAATGAGGATAGGATCCCTGGTACCCTCTAGCAGATGTCTCCATTCCTTGAGCGCCAAAATGATAGCAAGGAGTTCACGATTGCCTACATCATAATTCCTCTCTGCTTTGGACATCTGTCTGGAAAAGAAGCCACAAGGGTGTAACGGCTTTTCAGGTGAATCTCTTTGAGACAAGATAGCACCTACCCCTATCTCAGAAGCATCAACCTCAAGAACAAAGGGCAGTGAAGGGACAGGATGCTGTAGAACAGGAGCAGAGGCAAATGTAGCTTTCAGGAATTCAAAGGCCTCGAGTGCTTCTGGTTTCCAGACATGAGTATTACCATCCTTCTTGGTCATTCTGGTTATAGGCGCTACAATGGCAGAAAATCCTTTAATAAAACGCCTATAATAATTAGAGAACCCCAGAAAACGCTGAATGGCTTTCAAACCCTGGGGCAGAGGCCATTCCATAATGGCAGACAGTTTCTTGGGATCCATACGAAAACCCTTGGCAGAGATTATATAACCCAAGAATTGGACTTCAGATTGATCAAATGAACATTTTTCGAGTTTGCAATAGAGACCGTTAACCAGAAGAGTTCTCAACACTAATTTAACATGCATGTGATGAGTCTGTAAATCATTAGAATAAATTAATATGTCGTCCAAGTATACTATAACGAATGTATGTATAAATTGACGTAGGACATCATTAATAAATTCTTGAAAAACTGCTGGGGCGTTACAAAGACCAAAGGGCATCACAGTGTACTCGTAGTGGCCACTCCTGGTATTGAAAGCAGTCTTCCACTCGTGATCCTTTTTGATACGTATGAGGTTGTAAGCACCCCTAAGGTCCAATTTAGTAAAAACTGTGGCCTGTTTAAGCCTATCAAAAAGTTCTGTGATCAAAGGTATGGGGTACGCATTTTTGACGGTGATTTTATTAAGGCCCCTATAGTCAATACAAGGCCTTAATTCGCCATCTTTCTTAGACACAAAGAAGAACCCAGCCCCTGCCGGGGAAGAGGATCTTCTTATAAATCCCTTCTCTAGAGATTCCTTGATATATTCCTCCATAACCAGATTCTCCTGAGGAGATAAAGGATATATTCTCCCTTTGGGAGGCATCGTACCAGGTAATAAATTAATTGCACAATCGTAAGGCCTGTGAGGTGGTAATCTTTCAGCCTCCCTTTTATCAAAAACAGATTTAAGAGACAGGTACTGAGAGGGTATGACCGTAGGCACGGGAGGAATATGAGTAGAATTCAAAGGGGTGACTTTAACAACACAAGACTCTTGGCAAGAATCACTCCAAGAAACTATTTGTCCTGACTCCCAATCAATGGTGGGATTATGAGTACGTAACCAAGGATACCCTAACACGAGGTGAGAGGAAGGAGAAGTAATGATCTGAAACCGAATGGTCTCAGAGTGTAACACCCCTGTAGACATATGTAGGGGAACAGTCTCATGTGTGATAATTGGAGAGCATAATGGTCTACCATCTATGGCCTCAACGGCCAAGGGTGTCTCCTTCTCTCTGGTGGGTATGTTATTCTCCTTGACAAAACTGGAATCAATAAAGTTTTCGGCCGCTCCGGAATCAACCAGGGCTAGTATATTCCCTGCTATGCAGTCACTATCAAGGTGCAGGGAAACAGGAAGAAGTAACTTATTAAGAGGCAAATGTGAGGACTGTGATGTCACACCCAAGGCCAGTCCTCTATACGGTCTTAGGTGCGATAGTTTCCCGGACGCACGGGACATTCTTGTCTCATATGACCCCTCCTACCACAATAAAGACAAAGTCCCTCCTTTCTCCTATAAAGCTTTTCAGCGTCGGTAAGTTTAGCAACCCCTAACTGCATAGGTTCCTCCTCAGAACCTTTAGATCCCTCGGGAGTCTCAGCTCTAGGGGAGTTAAAGGGAACAAAATGTCTATTTCTGGACCTGGTATATAACCTGTCACGGATCCTGTTATCTATATCGATAAGATAGTCAATCAGGTCCTCCAGGGGTACAGGGAGGTCCTTAGCTGCTACCTCATCTAAGATAGTATCAGACAGACCTTCCATAAAGGCAGTAGTAAGGCCATTATTAGTCCAATCTACCTGTGAGGCAAGGGTCCGGAACTGAATAGCATAATCGGCTACAGATTTAGATCCTTGCTTTATTCTCATTAATGCCCTGGCGGCATTTTTTGACCTTTTAGTCGTGTCAAATGTTCTACGGAACGCTGTGAGGAAGCTATTGAAGTCGTGTACCATAGGCCCATTAGCCTCCCAGATAGGATTTGCCCATTCTAATGCCTTATCCGTAAGCTGGTGCATAAGAAAACCCACCTTAGATCTGTCAGTGGGAAATGAACGTGGGTACATTTCAAAGTGGAATTCCACTTGATTAAGGAATCCCCTACATGTCTTAGCGTCCCCTCCATACCTAGGTGGCGGGGTTAGATGTGCAGAAGCATTAGACATATTAGCTGTGTCCGGTATAGGGTTTACAGGAGGCGTAGGTACAGGTACCGGAACAGATCTGGATAACAGTGTCTGGATGGCTTGAGCCATTTGATCCATACGGTGATCCTGTTCTGCGAATCTAGCCTCATGAGTGGCCATCTGTTGACCTAAACCTGCGGGGTCCATGGCCCTATCGTAATGTCACGGTAATATACCCCAACACGCAGGAATAGTTCACAGTCAAGAGACAAGAAACAGTGTTCGTCTTACCGGACCTTAGAATGGCCGGACTAGGACGAGAGAAAGACAGAGTCAGAACAAGCCGAGGTCAAGGGAACTGAGAGACAGCGTAACGTAGAACAAGCCGAGGACTGGTACACAGAGGACAAAACAGCGGATAAGCAAGCAAGGATAAGGAGAGAGCGGAGTCAGGAACAAAGCCAAGGTCAAGCACCAAAAAACCAACTGAACGATACAAGCACTAAAGGGAACTGGACAGAAACCACGATAGGGCAAAGAGCAAGGGAAACAGGTGAGTATAAATACCCTAAAGGTTCACTTTGATTGGCCCCTGTCATATCCACGCCCCCAAAACGTGAGTGTATGGGGAATGTGGCCTGACAGGGGCCAATGGGAGACTGATTCTAATTTAGTCTCCCACTGTCCCTTTAAGAGCGCGCCCGAGACGCGCGGCGCGCTCTTAGTGTCGGGCGGGACATGTGACCGCTTCTCGCGGTCACTGCCCGCCTGACTGATCCCATCGTTGGCTGAGCCGCGCGCGGCTCGTGCAGGAGCAGGACCGCGCGAGGCGAGAAGGGAGGACCCCGGCCGGCCCCTGGAGAGGGTAAGTACCGCTACAGGGGGCAGTGAGAAGTCCACGTCTTTTTCTGGGATTTGAGACATGCTGAGAACCCAAATAGGAGTGGGGTGAACACAATGAATGATAGCGTGATCCTGTGTCAACTGTCTCTAGCTAACGCCAAAGGCGAAGAAATTATCTCCACAACCAGGAGGGTGAGGCCCTGCTATTGCCAAGTGGCTGAGAGAGGCTCTACCTATGATTTGGCTGAGTGGGCAGGGGCCACTGAAGATGTGGTGGGAACGTTGGCCTTTCGTGACTTTAAAAAGAGTCAATATAAGAGGCCGTGCTAGGTGAGGCCCTAACTGGTAACCTGGGGAGGTTGATGTGAGGCGCTAGCTATGCGTTGAGCCGGGGGCGTATACCTCCATATGAGGATGAAGATGGGTGTTGGCCTCACAGGAATTGATAATGTTGCGGCTGGTTGAGGGCATAGCCAGAAACAAGACCACCAGTTGACATACCCGATCCACAAATGGGACGAGTGATAGGTAATTGCAAGTGGGTAACGTACCTTGCTTGTGGTAGAGTGAGGTTTCCTTGACAGAGGAATGAGGTACTGAAGCACCTAAAGGGGAAATTATAGTGGAAGGCAAGTTGGAACTGGAATTGGGCTTGACTTACTGTGAGTGAAATATACCTGTATAATGGGGGGGTTATTCTTGAGGCTGAGCTCGGGGAGTCCGCAGGAAATTTTCCAGCGGAGGGCATAATTGTAATGACCTCCATGCTTGGTCCCTTTTTGACAGTGTCATGAAAGGGAAGGGGCATAGTCATTATTACATAAAGCCAGGGTGAATAGTGTTTTCACAACATGTTTGTATTTCTGACACTATAGTGTTCCCTTAAGCCAATTAAAGAAAGATTCTGGTCACCATAACAACTTCATCTGAATGAGCATGCTATGATGCCAGGAAGCCCCTCGGTGCTCTCTTTCCTTTAATCCCATGTGTGACATGTCATGATTCCCTTTTATTCCAGAAGTTTGGTCCTTAAGGGGTTAAGGGGTTAAACCGCTCTCAAACCGCTCTCTAATGGTTTAACCCCAAAGGCTTCCTCCAGCTCCAGATCTCCAGGTCTCTGAGTGGTATTCGGCTTCTAAAACGGAGTGTCAGGAAGTGCAGATTGATGCCAGGCATGGGTGCTGCAGTTTGGCTAGAGTGGTCAATTGATGCTCAAGTCAATCGCTATTTCCCGGTTCATAAAAATTATTTACTTTATTATGAATGGGGAGCTACTAAGTGGCTTAGAGTGCCAGCAGACCGCTCTAGCAAATCAGCGACACCCCTACCCAGCGGCACTCTGTGCTTCCTGACAATCAGTAAAAAAAAGTGAACATATTACCACTGATATTTATTTTTACCTGGGGAGATGAGAAGGTCCAAATATTCCCTGCCAGGCCCAGGTACCAAAGCCTTATGATGTGGTGTCCAGAATAAAGTAGAAGGTTCACTTCACTTGTCCTCCCTGTTCTAATCTCCTATTCTTCTCCTTCATTTGACACAAGGTTCTTTTTCTTCTGACACTGTCTTCTCTCCTACTTGGCTCCTTCTGCTCCTTTACCTTTCTGCTACTTCCTGCTTATTTTGCTCCCCCTTCTGCTCCTTTCTCTTTCTGATATCTTTCTGCTCCTTGCAGACCCTTTCTGCTCCTTGCTGCCCTTTTCTGCTCCTTCTCCTACTTTTACTTTGTGCTCCTTCTGATTCTTTCTGATCCTTTACCTTTGTGCTCCTTCTGTCCCTTTCTGCTCTTTGCAGACCCTTCTTTCCCATTGCAAACCCTTCCTGCCCCTTGCTGCCCCTTCCTGCTCCTTGCAGACCCGTTCTGCTAATTTCTGCTCCTTCTCCGACTTTACGTTTGTGCTCCGTCTGCCCCTTCCAGATCATTGCTGACCCTTCCTGCTCATTTCTGTTCCTTCTCTACTCTTTTCCTACTTTACCGTTGTGCTTGTTCTGTCCCTCCCTTCTTCTTGCTGCCCTTTCCAGCTCCTTGCTGACCCTTTCTGACCCTTCCTTCTCCTTGTTGACCCTTCCTGCTCCTTGCAGACCCTTCCTGCTCCTTGCTGCTCATTTCTGTTCTTTTGTACCTTTTGTATCCTACTTTACCTTTTGTGATCCTTGCTGTCCCTTCCAGCTCCTTCCAGCTCCTTGCTGCCCCTTTCTGCTCCTTGATGACCCTTCCTGCTCATTTTTGTTCCTTCTCCTTTCTGCTCCTTCTCTTACTTTATCTTCCTGCTCCTTGCTGACCCTTCCTGTAGGCTGCCTCCCCCCATCCCCCATCCCTCACTTACCTGATTTATAGGCTGCCACCCATCCCTCACTTACCTTATCTATAGGCTGCCCCCCATCCCTCACTCACCTGATCTGCAGGTGGATCCCCCCATCTCTCACTTCCCTGATCTATAGGTTGCCCCCCATGCCTCACTTCCCTGATCTATAGGCTGCCCCCCTATGCCTGACTTCCCTTATCTATAGGCTGCCCCCATGCCTCACTTCCCTGATCTATAGGTTGCCCCCATGCCTCACTTCCCTGATCTGTAGGCTGCCCCCCATAACTCACTTACCTGATCTATAGGCTGCCCCCCATTCCTCACTTCCCTGATCTATAGGTTGCCCCCATGCCTTAGTTCCCTGATCTATAGGCTGCCCCCCATGCCTCACTTCCCTGATCTATAGGATGCCCCCTCTTATGCCTCACTTCCCTGATTTATAGTCTGCCCCCCCTATGCCTCACTTCCCTGATCTATAGGCTGTCCCCCATGCCTCACTTCCCTGATCTGTAGGCTGCCCCCCTATGCCTCACTTCCCTGATCTATAGGCTGTCCACCATGCCTCACTTCCCTTATCTGTAGGCTGTCTCTGGCTGCATGTGCTGCTCCCCTGCGGATTCAGTCAGGAGAGAGAAGCTGGGATAAGATGTAGCTTCCTATCCCTGTCTCTCTCCACACACAGTGCCACTTACTGGCCGGTGCCAGTATTGCACTGTATTTTCAATCTCACATGAAAAATAGCAGAGCAAGCTGAAAAATCCAGGGAGGGGGGCAAGTGCCCCCCCCCCACTACCCCCTCCATGCGGACACCCATGACGGAGCTATGAGTAGGTAACCTGAGGACAAGAAGTTGTTGGAATCCTGACCCAATGGTGGGTATAAGATGCATACGACATAAATGAAATATCCCTGTTTAAGTGAGTAGGGTGAGGATCCTAGGCCACTATCAGAGACAGTGTGGGAGTGTTAACAGATATGGGGGGCATGTAGGAACAATTAGCAACAGGTTAAATGCATTCAAAAGAACCTGGACATAACAAGTGTCAGGGAACAGTGTAAAACTAACGAATGGGTACTATGACAATAGTGGCCACTAGATGGCAGCATGTAACTTAGATAGATTGGAGCGACTAGGTAAGAATTGGATAAAAGGAAACTACCGAATGGAACAAAGAGCAGACAGGAGTAGGTGAACTGACTTAAGTCCCGAACGGGGAAAAAGTCCCAAATGGTCAGGATGTGGAATGTAAATGTGCGAACAATTGCGTTTGTTCGTGGATTTAGCCCATTCAGGCAGACTCACTGTTCGTGAATTTGATGAAGCAGCGTAGTGGAGCAGGGAGAACTTGGTCTGATCGGCATGGGAGCCATGACCTGGTGAGTAAAGTCTGAACTGGAAGTCAAGGGTTCTGAATGAACACGGCGGCATCAGCCCTGTGGTGTAGGGGGCCTGTGTTTAAATAGCCGGGTAACCCCTCCCACAACTTCATGCTCCGCCTTCTAATATATGCATAAATATGCATTATAGCATTAGGAATAGAGGTTTAAATTCCAAATGATATAGTGTTTCTTTAGCTTCCAAATTCTAACTTTCAGAAAGGTTTGCTGTGAAAGGACAGAGGGAAAGCTATGTAAGCAAGATACAAGATGTTAGAATGGAAGGAGTTGGGATGGAGAATCCAGCGGTTTGCTGCAAACATTTATTTTTGTTTTTCAAACACTTTCCAAAATTATTTTTTAATTCTTTCTTCCTGCGGGAAGGAAAGAAGGCACAGCCAGCTTGGGGGAGTGAGCTGTTACACATCCTCTCACACATCATCCTTAACCAGCAGAAATCCAAGCAAGTCGCCCTCCTTCAGACAGAAGGTTAGCCAACAGAAGGGTGACTGCATATATATAAATTATGACATAAGTGTATGTGCCTGTGTGCGTATCTGTGTGTATGTTTCCATGTATGTGTGTGTGTGTGTGTGTGTGTATGTGTGTGTGTGTGTGTGTGTGTGTGACAGTGTGGCAGTGTGTATATCTGTGCATATGTGTATGTGTCTTTGTGTGTATGTACAGAAATAAAAAATAATACACACATTTGCATCACACAGCTTCTGTTCTGCATGTTCGCAAACAACACCTAGACATTAATCACACTCACATTGATAAACTTCACTGTTACACATCAAACAAATAACACCCACACAATATTAACATACATTAACACTCTTCACAAATAAATTCTTGCATTCTCGACACATTGCACACTCGTTGGTCCACACACTGTGACACTCTGCATTTACACATGAATAGACAATTTTGCACAACACACAAAAGCATTCTTGCATTCACCCACTAAAAATGTGCTACTGAATTTGTACATACAGATATTACAAACAAATCACACATATATTTACAGTAAAACTTTATGTTTATACATAAATACACCCGTAGTGGTACTAGATACATAAACAAGTACCTACACTCACAATACACACAGCCAAACATCCTTTCATACACATTTCCCTTACACTATATGCATACATTCAAATACTAGACATGTGCAACTTATTTTGTTCCGAATGTGAATTTGGACGGATTTCGGGCAATTCAGACATTCAGATGCTTCCAAATGTCCAAAGTGCCAAAGTGCTGAATTGCCGAATTTCCGAAGTGCCAAAGTGTCGAATTGCCGAATTTCTGAAGTGCCGAAGTGCCAAATTTAGAAAGTGCCGAAGTGCTTCTGATTTCTGAAAAGTGGCAAAACAAGAGAGGGACGGAAAATTATGTGAATGATCACAGGGGTAGGGGTAACCCTAACCCCAACCCGTAACCATAAACCCTAACCCTGACCCTAACCCTGACCCTAACCCTGACCCTAACGCATAACCCCAACCCCTAACCCTAACCGATAACCCCAACCCCTAACCTTAACCACCTGTTACAGACATAGACATAAACATAGAATGTGACAGAAGATAAGAACCATTCGGCCCATCTAGTCTGCCCAATTTCTAGTATTTCTAAATACTTTCATTAGTCCCTGGCCTTATCTTATAGTTAGGATAGCCTTATGCCTATCGCACGCATGCTTAAACTCATTTACTGTGTTAACCTCTACCACTTCAGCTGGAAGGCCTTTCCATGCATCCACTACCCTCTCAGTAAAGTAATACTTCCTGATATTATTTTTAAACCTTTGCACCTCTAATTTGAGACCTCTTGTTGTGGTAGTTTTTCTTCTTTTAAATATAGTCTCCTCCTTTACTGTGTTGATTCCCTTTATGTATTTAAATTTTTCTATCATATCCCCTGTCTCGTCTTTCCTCCAAGCTATACATGTTAAGGTCCTTTAACCTTTCCTTGTACGTTTTATCCTGCAATCCATGAACCAGTTTAGTAGCCCTTCTCTGAACTTTCTCAAAAGTTTCAATATCCTTCTGGAGATACAATATTCCAAGTGAGGTCTCACCAGTGTTCTGTACAATGGCATGAGCACTTCCCTCTTTCTACTGCTAATATCTCTCCCTATACAACAAAGCATTCTGCTAGCATTTCTTGCTGCTCTATTACACTGTATGCCTACCTTTAAGTCATCAGAAATAATCACCCTTAAATCCCTTTCCTCAGATGTTGAGGTGAGGACTCTATCAAATATTCTGTACTCTGCCTTTGAGTGTGTGTAAGAGATGCATTGCGTTTCAGTATGTGTTTCTGTCTGTGTAAGAGATGCATTGTGTGTTTCTGTGTATATGTGCAAGGGGTGCATTGTCTTTGTGTATAAGGGGTGCATTGTGTGTGTGTGTGTGTGTGTAATGATTGCATTGTGTGTTTCTCTGTGTGTAAGGGAAGCATGATGTGTTTCTGTGTATGTTGGGATGTATTGTGTGTTTCTGTGTATGTATAGTGATGCATTGTGTGTGTATAGTGTGAAATAGAGAGTTTGTGGGGTAGGATAGGGCCCCTTTTTGCTTCTCTTTCTCTCCTTCCTCAGACTCTCTCCCCTCTTGGCCCTTAGAGTTCTCCCCTCCTGTCCCTTAGTGCTCTCCCCTGCCCCACTGTCCCTTGTCCCCTTTCCCTTTGTGCTCTCCCCTCCTGCCCCTTACTGCTGTATCCTGCTGTCCCTTATTGCTCTCCCCTGCCCCACAGTCCCTTAGAGCTCTCTCCTCCGATCCCTTAGAGCTCTCCCCTATCCGTTATTGGTCTCTTCTCCCCCTTTCCCGTAGTGCTCTTAGTACTTCTGCCCACTGTCCCTTAGTGATCTCTCTGCCCCTTTCCCTTAGTGCTCTCCCCTCCTGCCTCTTACTGCTGTATCCTGCCCCACTGTTCCTTATTGCTCTCACCTGCCCCCAATCCCTTAGAGCTCTCCCCTGTCTGTTATTGGTCTCTTCTCCCCCACCCCGTCCCTTATTGGTCTCTCCTCTCTCATGCCCCCCCCCAAAGTGATCTCCCTGCCCCCTTCCCCTTTCCTAATGTATTTTAGAGTTATCCCCTCCTGTCCCTTAGAGCTCTCTCATACCCCTTGTCCCTTGGTGCTCTCTCCTACCCCCCGTCCCTTAGAGCTCTCCCCTGCTACCTGTCCATTAGAGCTCTCCCTTCCATCCCTGCCCCTTTAATGTCTCTCCTTCCCTGTCCCTTAGTGGTCTCTCCTCTCCCCCACCCCATTAGTGGTCTCTCCTCCCCCCTCCCTTAGTGGTCTCTCCTCTTCTCCACCCCTTTCCATTAATGGTCTCTCCTCACCTCCCCCATAGTGGTCTCTCCTCACCACTCCTACCTTCCTTAGTGGCCTCTCCTCCACCCTCCCTCCCATATTGGTTTCTTCTCAGCAGTGCTCTCTATGTATCTTCTTCAATGGGGGCCCCATGGAGGAGGATTGGCAACTAGACATGTTCAATGGCACAATTGTGGAGTAGGGTGGAGAGGCTTATAATCAAGGGGACTAAATATGTCCTGGGTCCTTGATGGGTTATCCCTGCGCACTTAGCACTTCATTGTTACTCAAGTAGTGCAATTCTTACATAGTCAGGGCATCTGACTGGGTGTGCTATGGGTGCCAGGGTGTCAAACAGCAGAAAAGCATCATAAACAGAACGATAGACTGCAGTGGGAATAGTGCTTCAGGTGCCCCTTTAACTTTATGCAAAGCAAATAAATATGTTTTCTTCCTATATTTACTTCTGTTGCGTCCTTGTACAATGAACAGTCATGTCCTTTGTACACAGAATATATATAAATATTTTAAATGGAGGGGGCTAGGGAGGAGTTTAGAATCAGATTACTTGTTGAACAAGAACACATATTCTTTGCAGATTTCAGGCAGCAGTGAACATTGTCCTGAACTATAGTGATTTCGACATCGAAAAGAAGTATACTAATCTCAGTTATTAGAATATTACATACAAAATGTAAGTATCTAAGTATTGGGTGTGGGAACTGCTGGCAAATAGATTGCAAGTCATTTTTCAAATTATGTAATAGATTAAATGTTAAAATATTTTCTGAATCATCGGTTGAACTGAGCTGGTTACAACACTCAGTTGGATGTTTGCTGTTCAGATGTTTTGTTCTCGATTTATAGTAGCTCTTTAGTAATTTCACCAAGTTCTAGTTTAGTGAATAAACTCCAGATTTTAGAAGATTGTCTTGAACTGGAGTAATGCATTTAAAACAAATAACTATGGGGACTAGTTATTACATATGCCACCAGGAAGGCTGCACTCATGTAAACATGCATACAATATAAACGTGCTGCTAGAGCCAATTAATGTAACCATATGGAATTCAGAATTCTGTCACTCACTAAACACCAGCTTTAAAGCTCAGATAATTTGTTTGTTTTATTTGAAGACACCTAACACATGCAAAACTAATGGGGATTTAGTTACAGTATATGATCATACATTGCATAAGCCTGCCCCAACACCAGTGTACCCCATTCTTGGCAAGTCCTATTCCAACAACCTGCTGCTTGCTCTTTAGATTAATTCACTTACTTGGGAAAACCTTGCTCTTGGGGTTGTCTGCAGCGTAAGGCTAAATAGGACTCTGGAGTGAAGTATATATTTATATATGCAGAGTTTGGAAGTTTTACAATACATATTCCTATTACATGTTATTATTATTATTATTATGATATTTATAGAGCACCGTCAAATTCCGCTTCGCTTTACAATGGGTGGACGAACAGACATGTAGTTGTAACCAGACAAGTTGGACACACAGGATACATGTGGAAGCCGAGTGGTGTTTCCATACTTCCTACTGCTGTGATTGCTGCTCTTATTACTTATAGGGACAGGGTATTGAAGGCACTATAAACATTTAATCTCATTGAATTGGTTATAGTGCCTTCAATCC
Source organism: Pelobates fuscus (assembly GCF_036172605.1). Lineage (NCBI taxonomy): Eukaryota > Metazoa > Chordata > Amphibia > Anura > Pelobatidae > Pelobates > Pelobates fuscus. The sequence continues at coordinate 84,698,361 of NC_086323.1, forward strand.
CGTAGCACTGCCCCTCCATTTAATGTTAAACTAATTTTGAGCATCAAATTTAAAATGAAATAGGGGTCCCTAGTCACCCACAGACCAGTCCTCACTGGAGGCCTGGCTAAGGCAGAGATTGTGCACTTACTCTAGTCATACCAATTCATACCAGCAATGGGCACTTTTCTTGGGGAATAAAGTGTGGGAACTCACTCGAGTTCCACCCCCACCCCACCACCAAAACAAAACAAAACTTGTATGCATATATAAACGCGTACACACACACTCAGGTGCACACATACACTTACAGACACACACGTACACTCACAGACACACACAAACAAAGACACACACACAGACACACACACACAAATCCACAGATAGACACACATACTCTCACAGACACACATACACACACACTCCCAGACACATACACACAAACACATACATACACTCACAGACACACACACACACACACACACACTCACAGACACACACGCTCACACACACACACACACAGACATCAACACACACAAATACACATAGATACACTCACAGACACACACACTCACTCCCAGACACACACTCACAGACATACACACACACTCACACACTCCCAGACACATACACAGACACACACACTCCCAGACACACACACACACACTCACTCCCAGACACATACACACACACACACACACATACATACACTCACAGACACACACACATACACACACCAACACACACATACACTCCCAGACACACTCACTCACAGACACACAACACACACACATATACACAAAAATTATTTGTATATATATTTTTTTTTATTAAAAATGTTCACCCAGCCTCCCTACCTGGAGAGCTGGCGTGGACCTGTCCCTGGGGTCCAGTGGGGCTTCAGTGCGGCCGGCTCTTGTCTCGCTGGCATTTTTTGCCGCCCCCTGAGTGCCCGCAGGACCACAAACAGGAACGGCGTTCCTGCTCTAAAAAAAGTGCAGGAACGCCGTTCCCACGCGTTCCTGCAGGACTCAAGCCCTGCTCTCAACTAATCACAGCTGCCCATTGTTATTTAGGCAAATGTTTTCTATGTTTTCTCATTGGCCCAAGTAGCACAGGGGGATGGGCTTCTGGGACTCTTGTTTAGCATTAAAACATTAAAAATATGTAAATGCAAAATTGAAGGACTGCACCAGTAGCCGCCAGACAATATAACTACTTAAACAATATGAAGCACTTGTAGTGCCTACAGTGTCGTATAAATTTGTAGTCCAACAAAGTGATTGGTGTCAGCAATGGGTATAGCATACTATTCTCCCAACACAGCACGTGTAAGTGGAACTTTGTAACCCCAGACTCTATGATTTTTGTATCTGCTTCACAGACACAGAGGTAAGAATATGATGTTACATCTTTCCCCCACTTCCTCCAGCCACAGCCCAACCACCACTTGCTGGTACCATGTTTGTGAAGCAACCTGGCAGATCAAAACAAATAAAAAAAGAGTATAACCAAGACTTCATCTCTGCTACTCTGTAAAAAAAACATGTAGAGGAGGGAATGAGAAATAGTCCTTTCCATTGTGTGTATTTATGACACCATAGAGAGAAATACAATAAAGAAGACAGAGAAACATATTTAGTTGTGAAAGTTGAGACACAAATACATTTTGGAAGGGATGATAGACACACACATACATGCATACACACACACAGACATGTGATGAGATGTGTTTAATATACACAAGTTAGAAAAGAGACACTTGAGGGAGAGAGGCAAAGAGGTAAGAGTGTGAAGATGTGAAGGGAGAGATAGGTTAAGACTGGAGAAGAGTGATATATACAATTATGGAGGATGCGGTTACAGATACAAAGAAAAACAAAGAAAAAACACACTTGCATTCACACACACTGCAGCATACACATGGAAGCAGCTGTTCTTGGAAGAAAGGTGTCTCAAACATTGAAAAATAAAATAAATATATTTATTTCTTCTTATAAAAGTATCTGCTGGAACAGAGCAGAGGTGGAGCACTTGGCACATGATGCTAAATTCACTAAAACAGAGATTAGCACACTCACACACTAACATGCCACAAAAATACAGCCTTACATTTACACACACACACTGACACACAAGCAAATGCTTGATACACACATACCTTCACTGCCTCTAAAACGTGGATCCAATGCACTGAGCAATCTAGCATTCCACACAAATAAGCTCTGTATATAAAATCTGACAATTTGCACCAATAACTCCTAACATTTACATATTCTGACACTTCACTTAAACACACGTCATGTATGTGCTTGCACACCACCCCATAGTCACACAGTTTGTTCAATGGCACTGCTACATTCTTACTCACCATGACATCCTCTACATTAACCCAACTTTCACAAATGGGCAGTAGTAGTTTGAAATATCAAGATTTGACTGAAGGTGACAGACGGTCTGACTGGGAGTAGGAGATGACTGAACCAGAAAACACAGATGACATGGACAAAGTGGACTTGAAAATAAGCTGCGTAAAAAAGGTTTAAAAATTGTGACAAATACAATACATACATGTTCTGAGCTCTTAATGTACGATAATTTAATAGGTAAAATCCACAGAGCAAGGTTATTATTATTATTATTATTATTATTGCCATTTATATAGCGCCAACAGATTCCGTAGCGCTTTACAATATTTTGAGAGGGGGGGATGTAACAATAAATAAGACAATTACAAGAAAACTTACAGGAATAATAGGTTGAAGAGGACCCTGCTCAAATGAGCTTACAGTCTATAGGAGGTGGGGTATTAGAAACATTAGGATAGGAAATATCAAGTAGGAGTGAAGCAGAGCTGGAGGAGAGAGCAAAGCACTATCCCATAGGGACAGGTATGTAAGGGAGAGATTACTCTGGGAGGCCATACGCTTTCCTGAAGAGATGGGATTTAAGGCCCTTCTTAAATGATTGAAGACTAGGGGAGAGTCTGATGGCAGTAGGCAAGTTATTCCATAGGAGAGGAGCCGCCCGTGAGAAGTCCTGCAAGCGTGAGTTGGCCGTACGGGTGCGAGCAGCGGTCAGGAGGTGGTCGCGGGCAGAGCGGAGGGTACGAGGAGGGGCATACCTCTGGATCAGTGAAGAGATATAAGAGGGGCTGGAATTGTTCAGTGCTTTAAATGTATGGGTTAGCACTTTGAATTGACTCCTATAGGATACAGGGAGCCAATGTAAGGACTGGCAGAGGGGCGAGGTGTGAGAGGACCGACTGGATAGGAAAATCAGTCTAGCTGCAGCATTCATTACAGACTGTAGCGGGGCAGTACGGCTTTTGGGGAGACCAATCAGGAGAGGGTTACAGTAATCCATGCGGGAAATTACTAGAGCATGGACAAGCTCCTTGGTAGCATCTTGCGTAAGAAAGGGGCGGATGCGGGCTATGTTTTTGAGTTGGAACCTACAGGACTTGGCAACAAACTGGATGTGAGACTCAAAGGTGAGACCAGAGTCAAGTATGACGCCAAGACAGCGCGCTTGTAGGGATGGACTTATGTGGATATCACTGACTTGAAGGGAGAGTGAGAGAGGAGGATCAGTATTAGGAGGAGGAAAGACAAGGAGTTCAGTTTTAGAGAGGTTAAGTTTGAGAAAGCGTGACGACATCCAGTCAGAGATGGAAGAGAGGCAAGCAGTGACACGTTGCAGGACGGCCGGGGAGAGGTCCGGTGAGGAGAGGTATATCTGAGTGTCATCAGCGTACAGGTGGTAGTTGAATCCAAAAGAGGCAATAAGTTTTCCAAGAGAGGCAGTATAAAGAGAAAATAGAAGGGGACCAAGGACAGAGCCTTGGGGAACTCCAACCGAGACAGGGCGAGGGGAGGAGGTATCCTTGGAAAAGGAGACACTAAATGAGCGTTGGGAGAGATAGGAGGAAAACCAAGAGAGGACAGAGTCACAGAGACCGAGTGATTGAAGAGTTTGAAGGAGGAGAGAATGATCAACTGTGTCAAAGGCAGCAGAGAGGTCAAGGAGAATTAATATGGAGTAGTGACCTTTGGATTTAGCGGAGATTAGGTCATTAGTCACTTTGATAAGAGCGGTCTCAGTAGAGTGGAGAGGGCGGAAGCCAGACTGAAGAGGGTCAAGGAGAGAGTTGGAATTAAGGAAGTGAGACACACGGGTAAAGACAAGTCTTTCCAAAAGCTTTGATGAGTAAGGGAGCAGGGATATGGGACGATAGTTAGAGGGGGAGGACGGGTCAAGAGATGGTTTTTTCAGGATAGGTATTACAGTGGCATGTTTAAGGTCAGCAGGAACAGTGCCAGAAGAGAGAGAGCAGTTAAAGATGTGTGTTAGGATAGGCACAAGACAAGGGGAGAGAGATCTGATGAGGTGAGATGGGACAGGATCAAGTGGGCAAGTGGTGGGGCGAGAGGAATGGAGAAGTGCAGCCACCTCTTGTTCAGTAGCTGGGGAGAAAGTCTGAAGGGTAGGGAAAGCATGATTTATGTGTGGTTGAGAAAGAGAACGGCAAGGAGGGGAGAATTGTTTCCTTAGCTGTTCAATCTTGTCAGTAAAGTAATATGCAAAGCTATCAGCTGTAAGGTTAGTTTGGGGGGTGGCCACAGCAGGGCGGAGAAGGGAATTAAAAGTGTCAAAGAGACGTCTGGGATTGCGGGAGCATGAACTAATGAGAGAGGAAAAGTAGGACTGTTTGGCGAGGGCAAGGGCTGCGCTGTACGAAAGCAACATGAATCTATAATGAAGATAGTCTGCCTGGGTGCGGGACTTCCTCCAGGAGCGTTCAGCACAGCGGGAGCAACTCTGCAGATAGCGTGTTGATTTATTATGCCAAGGTTGGGGTCGTGTTCTCCTCGTGGTGCATGTTTGGAGTGGGGCTGCAGTGTTCAAGGCAGATGTGAGGGTAGTGTTATATGTGGAGATGGCCAGTGAGGGACAGGAGAGGGAAGGGATGGATAGCAGTTGTGAATCAATGTCAGCCGACAGCTGCTGGAGGTCAATAGAGTTAAGGTTCCTCCTGAGCTGAGGGGGGTTAGGCTGAGGTTGTTGGGTGAGGGGGTAATTGAGAGCAAACGATAAGAGGTGGTGATCAGAGAGAGGAAATGGAGTATTGCAGATATTAGATAATGTACATGAATAGGAGAAAATAAGGTCAAGGGTATTGCCAGCTACATGAGTGGGAGAATTAGCCCACTGCAATAGTCCAAGGGAGGAAGTAATTGAAAGTAGTTTAGAGGCTGCTGGGGTTAAAGGTGGGTTAATGGGAATATTGAAGTCTCCAAGAATTAGGGATGGAATGTTGGAAGAGAGGAAGTAGGGTAGCCAGGCAGCAAAGTGGTCAAGGAAGAGGAGAGGGGAACCAGGGGGACGATAGATGACGGCAATGTTAGCAGAGAAGGGTTTGAAAAGGCGAATTGAATGAATTTCGAATGATGGGAAAGAGAGGGAAGGGGGGGCGGGCAGGGTTTTAAAGGAGCAGTGGGGTGAGAGAAGAAAACCTACACCGCCACCTTTAATCTCCGCTTGTCTTGGATTGTGGGTAAAGTGAAGACCACCAAAGGACAGTGAGGCAGGGGTAGCAGTATCCGAGGGAGAGAGCCATGTTTCTGTTAGTGCAAGTAGGTTTAGGGAGTGTGAGATAAATAGGTCATGGATGGAAGTAGATTTAAAGGTGCTGCACACAGAGCGTGCATTCCAGAGGGCAGCTTTAAAAGAGGAATTATAGTGAGAATTACATGGAATGGGTATTAGGTTGTAGTGGTTTCTGGTGTTTGAACCAGGTGGCTGAGTAGTGGAGGGACCAGGGTTTGGAGAGACATCACCTGCTGCTAGGAGTAGTAGGATGGAAAGGAAGAGAAGGTGCGAGTAAGATTTAAATGTTGGGGATGAGAGCTTGTATTTAAGGGATTTAGGAGGGGTGTGTGGAGAAAGGCTGGATAAATATGAGTAAAGTGCATGTGATGAATACAGAGATGAGGGGAGCAGAGAGGGAGCAATGAATATTAGAATATGAACCTCCAAGCATCACTAGTAAAAGGGCAATACATGAAGTAAATTAGCCTCAAATGACATACAAAGTTGCTTTGGTAACCCCCTAGCAGAGCTGGCTATGCACTCCATTTAGACTCCACCACGCTGGCAACGAAGCCAGTATTTCGGTGTCATGGAGGAGTTTTGCCCTTTTTGGAGAAGTGTTCCCAAGCAGGGCAAACTGGCAAAGAACAGAGGAGGAGCATACAGAAGTGTAGCACTCACATCTATAAGGAGAGGTAAGTGGAGACAGTTCCCCATTTGATATAGCATTTATTGAGAGTTTGCAGTCTCTAGCAGAACTAGGCATAACGATGAGTGAGTCAGTGACTACATCCAAATGGGGTTTCATTTTTACTATCTGGCATGGAAACCAGTGTTATTTAGTGCTTATCATTTCCTATCAATCCCTACGGAAGACCTTAAAATGTTAGCTTTAAAAGCAACGTTTTGTAGCATGGAAACATGTAAGAGGAGTCACCCATTTTAGAGTTTACCAGATTGTTGGCCACTGATTGCAACAAGTGTAGAAATGGGCCTTAGCTATGCAGTTCACTTTATTATGCACTTATGTATTTAGGTATGACACAGATTTGATAGAATAACCATTTTGGTGAATATAAAAATATTTAATAAATTAAAAGTGAAGCATTTGACTGTCAATATTTAGTTTGGTATTACAGTGGCATAATGATGGTAGTAGTTAAATAAAGTGATCATCGAGGAAGGCTTTTCACAGAGTAAGACAGACCCATCGCAACATTACACTGTTCAGAAAAACAAATAGTCTTATCTACTGATTTATATTCATTGCATAATATTCTGTTTTGCAATAACGGGACTTTGATCAAATTCCCAGTAAAATTAACGAGATCTTTGAGGTTAGAAAGCATGAAGTCATGACTTAATACTGTGGTATTCAACTAGAGTTAAGAATAATTATGGTTTCTACTTAATCAATGACAGAAGATTGCTGTTATACAAGAAAACATTGATATTCAAGTTGAACCTATCATTACAGCCTTTAAAGCAATGAATATATTATATGATATAATACTACTCATCTCCTCGCTTCCATCTCAGTATTAAAATGACCTGGGAACTGTGAGCATTACATTAGTGCAGGGGTTCCCAATTAATTTTTCCATTGAAACCCTTTGACATAGTGTACCAACATCATGAACCCCACCCACACCCAAAAGTGTAATGGGTTTTTTTTTTCGGCACATTTCTACGATAGTGAACAGATTTTAGTACTTAGGAACAGTTGTGGTTCTATGTATAGAGTTGGTGTTTGTATATAATTTTAGTATAGTAATACAAGGTGTGTTTGTATGCTATGCTTGCATTTACATGCAGTGGGGTTTTTGGATATAGTGTTGTATTTTAAATGTGGATGTACATTTGTGTGTAGTACTGGCAGGGCCGGCGCTACCATAAGGCGGCCCAGGCGGCCGCCTAAGGGCGCACCGGCCCTGGGGGCGCAAAATCAGGCTGAGCGGAAGGAGGGAAGCGCACTGCGCTCCCCTCCAACCGACGACCTGTTGTAGCGTGGCCGAGCGCCCGGTTCTGCGAGCGCCCGGTTCTGCGGGCGCGCGAGGGAGCACTCTCCCATGTGTGCTTCCTCTTCAGCTCCCTCGCGCGCCGCATACTAATACCGGAGCCGGAAGATGACGTCATCTTCCGGCGCCGGCATCCCTACGCGGTGCGCGAGGGAGCTGAAGAGGAAGCACACATGGGAGAGTGCTCCCTCGCGCCCGCCCGGGAGCCAGCCAGCCAGCCAGCCAGGGAGGGAGGGAGCCAGCCAGCCAACCAGCCAGGGAGGGAGCCAGCCAGCCAAGGAGCCCAGGAGCCCAGCAGCACCACTGGACCCCAGGGAATCCCTTCAGCACTCCAAAAAGGTAAGGAGGCTGAGGGATTAAATTAAAAAAAAAAACATGTGTTAGTGTGAGTGTGTGTATGCTAGTGAGTGTCAGTGTGTGTGTCTGCTAGTGAGTGTCAGTGAGTGTGTCTGCTAGTATCAGTGAGTGTGTCTGCTAGTGTCAGTGTGTGTGTTTGCTAGTGAGTGTCAGTGTGTGTGTTTGCTAGTGAGTGTCAGTGAGTGTGTCTGCTAGTGAGTGTCAGTGAGTGTGTCTGCTAGTGAGTGTCAGTGAGTGTGTCTGCTAGTGAGTGTCAGTAAGTGTGTTACTGTGTGTCTCTTACTCAGTGTGTTTGTTTGTGTATTAGTGAGTCTGTTTGATGTCTGTTAGTGAGTGTGTGTTTGTCAGTGAGAGTGTATGTTTTGTAAGTGAGTGTGTATGTATGTCTGTCGCTGAGTGTGTCTGTCAGTAAATGTGTGTGTCTGTTAGCTGGTGTGTATGCATCTGTTCGTGAGAGTGTGTGTGTGTCTTCAGCACTTACCTTTCTCTAGCGCCGGACTCCCTTGGCGCTGGGGATCCCTCCGCCTCTCAGCTCCGAATGCTCTTGCCGCGCACGCATTCAAACCGCCCATAGGAAAGCATTACTCAATGCTTTCCTATGGACGTTCAGTGTTTTAGAATAGCGGAAGATCCTCTAGCGGCTGTCAGTGAGACATCCACTAGAGGCTGGATTAACCCTCGGTGAAACATAGCAGTTTCTCTGAAACTGTTATGTTTTCAGCTGCAGGGTTAAAACTAGAGGGACCTGACACCCAGACCACTTCATTGAGCTGATGTGATCTGGGTGTCTGTAGTGGTCCTTTAATTGTGTGTGCATCTGCATGCACTGGCGTACATACAGCGGTCGCAGGGGTCACAGCCCTGCAACCCCTGCGACCAGGTGCCCGCTGCCATGTGTTGGAGGGGGCGAGGATATGAATGACATCATATCCCTGCTCCCTGTGTACCACACAGCGCAGCTGGCGCCCTGTGATGGGGCTGGGCTGCAGGACAGGACTCCAAGGAGCCAGACAGCATGCATCCAGGGGACAAGATTGAACTAGTATGTAATTGTGTATGTCTCTGTATGTATGTATGTATGTATGTATGTATGTAGGTCTCTGTATGCCTGTATGTAATTGTATGCATGTTTCTGTATGCATGTATGTGTCTGTATGTTTCTGTATGCATGTATGTCTCTGTATGTACAAATGTATGTGTCCGTATGCCTGTATGTCTTTGTACGTATGTGTCTGTATGCCTGTATGTCTCTGTATACCTGTATATATGTATGTGTCTGTATGACGGTATGTCTCTGTATGCGTGTATGTCTTTGTATGCCTGAATGTATGTATGTGTCTGTATGCCTGGATGTCTCTGTATGTATGTATGTTTCTGTATGTCTGTCTATGTATGTATGTGTCTGTATGACGGTATGCCTCTGTATGTATGTCTATATGCCTGCATGTATGTCTCTGTCTGTGTCTGTATGTCTCTGTATGATTATTTCTGTGTTTGTATGAACCTTATTTTAAACGAGGGTGGGGGGCACCAAAATGCATCTTCGCCTGTGTAACTAAAAATCCTAGCACCGGTCCTGAGTACTGGTGTTTGATTGAATGGTGTGTTTGAGTTGGAGTTCAGGGGTGTCTTTCACATTAACAAACAAAAACATACTGAAACACACACACATTCATATACACACTGACACATACACACACTGACACACAGATACTACACACACAAGCAGATACACACACACACTGGCACACAGATACACGTACTGGCAGATACACACACAGATACACACATACACACTGACACACACTAGCATATACACACTCACAGATACACACATACAAATACACACAATGACACACACACACACACACACACTTGCACATACACACACTCAGATACACACAATGGCACACAGATACACACACTGACAAATACACACACTGGCACATACACACAGATACACACACTGGTACACATATACACACACTGGCACATACACAAACACACACACACACACAGATACATACTGGCACATACATACAAACTGATACACACACTGGCAGATACACATAGATACACACACTGGCGGATACACACACAGACACACACACACACTAGCACATATACACTGGCACATACACAGATACACACAGTGACGGACCGCCTAGGTGCCTCCGCTAATCACTGCTTCCTAGCAACACTGAGTACTTTCAAGCGCTCCACCAGACACCATAACCACTGTAAACCCCACAGCCAGCGTTATAGCTTGGTTGGGTTCTTGCTGTCCTCCACCCACCCTGGACCCAAGACCAGGATCCAGCTTCCAGTGGGTAGACCTCTCCTACTCCAGAGCGTATAGCAGGATAGCTCTTACAAGAGCTAGTGATTATAACCCAAGGGAGTATAAGAGTATAGCAATCCCCAAAATGAATATTTATTTAGGTCATCACTTCAATTGCATGTATGGGAAAATTTCATATAAGGGAACGCTCCACTAAAATGTTTTCTCACTATCTAATATATACTCAAAGATCATGTGTATTTTTTCAGCATGTTTTCTTAGGAAGTATATGGAAAAAAAAAACAGATTGCAAAAGCCTTTGCAATCCCCACCCTTTATTCTTGGCACAGAATATGATTGTGTGGCAGCATATCAGAGGCTTCTCAATGAGGAGACACGTGTGCGCACATGCAGTGAGCAGTAGCACAGTGCACTCTAGCCCAGCACACCTGACAATTCTATTAGCTCTGTGGAGATGACAAAAGAAGAAAAATCCTCCCCAAGGTGCTGCAACAAAGTTTTATAAACTATCACATATTTTTTTCCAAGTTTAACAAAATGTCAACAGACTTCATGACAGATGAATTGCTTTACTTGACTCATATAAACTGGTGGACTGATTTATATAATTTTTTATTTATATGTTTGGTGTGTTCCTTTAACACTAACATACAAAAAAAAACATTGCAATATAGTAAGGCAATGTATATTGTCATGTTATAATTGTTTTTAAAACAAATACAGGGTTGTTCACTAAACACTGTAATTTTGCAGATTAAATCTGAATAGGAAAACTAGTAAGGCAAAAGTAGTCGATCTGGAAAACAAATTCCAACTCAGTCGTAGTCGTAGTCACAGGTTGGCTATTTTTTCCTTAGTTTTGCCATTCATATTTAATTCATAAAAATTCTAAATTTAGTGGACAACTATGATGGACATGGGACCCATGGACAAAGGTATAGCTGGAAACAATACTAAAGCTTATAATGCTGGGCCATTTGTGCATTTTTCTTTTTCCAAGGGAGACATACATGCATGTTACAAAGTTCCACTAATATTATTACTGCCCAGCAAGATACATATTTTGTCCCTAATTATATTGGCCAGCACACACATCAATCAATAGACAGACCGACCAGGCTTCAGAGTAGCCAGTCCACTCTTTAGGGTTGTCTTCTTTAATTACACATGTAAATCAGCTGACTGGTAATAGCTTGATCAACTTGAAGAGAGTTTGTGACCACTACATTGGGGAAAAAGAAAACCTGAAGTGTAGTTTAAATTTATTTTATAATACATGAGGACTTTTGTTAATACATTATTATATTTGTCAAGATGGCAATAGGAGCACATTTGTTGAACAGCAGTTGGCCATTTGCCTTCAGTTTTGGTATGCTAGAGCCATTGTTTACCGGACAGGTATGTCTAAATTAAAATCATGAGATTGTCATAAGGAAATTGTTGCTGTATATTTCATTTATACTGGACTCATAAACTAGTGGCCTGATCCTTTTTTTAATGCTGTTTAATGTTTTAAAGAGGAATGATCACTTCCTATCGCAGTGTCATGTTTAGTTATCTGCAATTTCTTTTAGCAGATATATGTTTTTGTGATGTGCGTGTGAAATAAAATTAAACTGAGAAATCGGCATCTCCATCTCAGTTCCTTGAAAATACCTGTAATAAGTTGTCTTGTGCACCTGGCATTCAGTATAAAGAAAGCATACAGAGTATTGGGAAATGTAAATAGTGTAACTGTATATCCTCCTCATTTGCAATGTTTGTCCTGGCGTTGTCTTGTCTTGTCTGAACTGGATTATGATGTAACTTGTTAAATTCTAATAGAAATTTTGAAAATTGAATGTCCTGAAAAAAACATAAATCAAGTTATAGATGATTTTCAATGGTGTAAATACCAGAAAAGTGACAATCCCCCCTTTATCACTTCAGGTATTATTTACAGGGTCCGAATACAGAATATTCTTAAACACAAATGTTCACACAACTTTAAGCTTTATAGTGATGTTCTCTGGAGTATCTCTTTATGATTTGACCCCTAGTCTCTATACAAGTTGCATGTAGGTGCAGACTGATTAGAGCTAGTATTTTATGCTAAGTATAGTTTATCAGTTATTCAGCACAATTGTAACATACTTTTTTTCCAAATGCCAAAATGTGGACAAAACTAGTTAATCTTGTATAAATTCTCTAATTTAGATAAAGTCTCAGGTTTGCTATTTTCCCCTCAATTTTGATTTCTATTTGCCACGGTTTTTACTTAAATAAATCACCTATTTAACCCCTTAAGGACCAAACTTCTGGAATAAAAGAGAATCATGACATGTCACACATGTCGTGTGTCCTTAAGGGGTTAAGGAAGTCACAATATATACCTAGTGTTTTCAAAGTAATTTGACCTTTTTTTTTTTTTTTTTTAAATTCTTTATTTATTCCAGTGCAAAACATCACAAGCAATACATGCACAGTAATACAGAAATTCCAAACATAAAGCAAGTATATTGATACCGTTACATGAAATACCAACAAGAGGAGTGAACTAGCATGAATTTCCAGGTCACCCTGTCTCGTATCCCCATAAGCATGCCCAACTCCCGTTCACCACAGAAATCAAAAACCCCACAGGAGCTTGGATGTTCCGCCTGGCTTTTTTGTTATTATATAAAACAGTAATCGGTTAACCGATGAATAAGGTCGGCCGCACCTCCATCGCAAATTTGAGGAAAGAAGCATCTCGATAGAGTTTAGCACCCCAGCGTACTACCTTTCCTGTAGCATTAGCGTCACTCAAAAATAGTTCCGCTACGTGCGGCTCAGCCGTAAGAAGATTAAGAGACAGGAGAAAAGAGAAAGATGAAAGGTAGAGCCCGAGAGGTCGGGGCCTTAGAGAATGGGAGAGAGAGAGAAGGAGGAGGGGGGGGGGGGGGGAGGGGGGGGTATCCGAGGAGTGAAGCCCCTCACGAAGCCTCGTGAGGGGTATGATGCCCGCTCACCACTATCTCATACAGGATTAATTAGTTCTTCTCCCTGTAGGTCGTATCTAGTCCGCCTAAAAAACCGCCTAACACAGAGGTCCCCTAGTAACATCTAGACGCCCCAATCAGTCCCTACCGTCTTAATCGCTGACAGTGCAATCTATCCAGGGGCCCCAAAGTTTGTCAAATTTCTTCGTTGTCCCCCTCACCCGAGCTGTCAACTTGTCCATCAGAAAGGTGTCTTTTATTTTTTGTATCACCGTCGCTATCGTAGGGGTCTCCCCCTGTAGCCATACCTGCGCCAGAGCTCTCCTAGCCGACAGATTTATCTTTTGGACAAGGGCCTGTTCCATTTTCGTCCAACCATCCATGGATCTAGACAGTAGGAACACCCACGGGTCTAGCCTCACTTCCCTGCCTAAAATTTCCCTCAGTAAAGCAGCTACTCGTTTCCAATAGGCTTGCGCCTCCAGGCACTCCCACCACATGTGGATATACGTGCCCTTGTGACCGCAACCTCTCCAACAGAGGTCCGTCGGGTTTTTGCCCATCCGGTGCAGCGTTACTGGGGTTGTGTACCACCTGAATAACGTCTTATAGGATTGTTCCTGCAGCGAGACGCACACCGACGATTTTGCCGCGGCCTCCCATATCTCTTGCCATTCTATTCCTTCCAATACCTCGTTAAGATCTGCCTCCCACCTATGTATGTATGTGATGTCACCCCATTCTAGCGTACTTGTGCTCAAGTGGGAATACAAGCACGAGATCAGGCCCGTAGGGAACTGTTCCCTCTTACACATTTTTTCAAAGAATGTTAATTGCATCGTTGCAGCCGCCTTGATCCTGAAACCCCGGGCAAAATCTCTGAGCTGCAAGTACCGGAAGTAATCAAAGGGACGCAGAGGAGCTCTGCTCTGTAGTGCATCGAATGTGATGAAGGTGCCGTTTTCAAAGAGGTCGCACAACCGCTGTAATCCTGAGTTTTCTATACCCTTGAAATCTCGAGGGCACATGCCCGGTATAAACTTTTTATTTCGCAAAAATGGGGTCATGGGTGATGGTACAGAAGCCAGTCTGTATTTAAGTACTGCAGCGTCCCAGACCCTAAGGGAAGTGTGAATCGCTGCGCAATCCACTCGATCTGCTGGTCTATGTTCCTTAGGAATCCACATAAGAAATTGTGGTCTATCTGGGCCCATCATGGTGGATTCCAGATCCACCCACCTCCGCTCCCCTGGGGGGGAGTGCCACAGTGCAATCTGAGTCAATTGAGCCGCCACATAATAAAAATATAAGTTCGGGAGACCAAGGCCTCCCCTGTCTTTTGCCCTATACAGGACGTTGCGGGAAACCCTTTGCCTTTTATTCTGCCAGATAAACCTTCCTATGGCCTGTTGAAGCGGTCCCAAGGCGGATTTACTCAAGTGGACTGGCAGAGCCTGGAACAAAAAAAGTATCCTAGGCAGCACATTCATTTTTACTGAATGCAATCTTCCGATCCACGAGATCGGCTTGTCTACCCATGTCTCCATGTCAGCTATCAACTGTCTAATCAGTGGGATATAATTTTGCCTATGGAGTTGAGAGGGGTCCGCTGTCAACCAAATGCCCAGGTATTTAATCTGGTCCTTCTCTATCCGTAGGTGATAGGTCCTCCCTATAGACGCTGCGTCTTCGTCCGTCATACCTAAGGGGATCGCGCTCGATTTATGCAGGTTGACCTTATATCCCGACACCTCCCCGTATGCTTCCAGCATCCTAGTCAGTGCCTCCATGGAGGCCTCCGGTTCTGTTAACGTCAACAAGACGTCATCTGCGAAACCCGAAACAACGTATTGTGTGTCTCCCACCAAGATACCCTTAACATCAGGAGCTTCTCGTATGGCCTGCATGAGGGGCTCCAGCGAGAGCACGAATAGCAGCGGTGAAAGAGGGCAACCCTGCCTCGTACCATTGCTCAGGTGGAACGGTTCGACTCGCGCTCCCGAAATTGGAATCTGTGCCCTAACGTTGGAGTACATAGCTTGAATAGTTGTAATAAACGGGGCCGGCACGCCATAGTGTCGCAACACCTCAAATAAGTAAGGCCATTTCACTCTATCGAATGCCTTTTCGGCATCTAGGGACAACAGTAGTGTCGGGGTGCCCTTCGTGACCTGCCTCCCTATGAGATCTATATTGCGTCTCGTGTTCTCGAAAAGTTGTCTCCCAGGTATAAAGCCCACCTGATCCGGGTGAATCATACCCGTAAGGAGTGGGCCTAATCTGCCCGCAAGCACCTTTGCCAAGATCTTTGAGTCGTGGTTGATCAAGGAAATAGGGCGAAAGTTCTCCGGGACCGAGTCGTCCCTTCCAGGTTTGGGCAATAGAACGATATTCGCCAAGGACATATCTCTATCAGGCGTCCCCCCATCCATCAACTCATTAAACCAGGGTTCCAAGTGAGGGAGGAGTTCTTCCCGGAAGGTTTTATAGTAGCTCCCCGAAAAGCCATCAGGTCCAGGTGCTTTGTTGCTTTTCAAGGCGGATATTGCCGCGTCTATCTCCTCTCCCGTGATACGGCTTCCCAGTACATTCGAAACCGCTGCTTCTAGTTTAGGGAGTCGTAATCCAGATAGGAAATTCTGAATCCCTTCTAGTTCCCGGCCCGTGTCCGTGGCGCCTTCCGAAGAGTGGTTATAAAGTTTAGCGTAAAAATCTGAGAACACCGTGGCTATGTCTGTGGGGTTTGTCTGGTAGATACCCGCTTCATTCTTGATCCTCGTAATGTGTGTGCTCCTTTGCCGTGGTCGAAGGGATCTAGCTAGCAAGGTATCCATCTTGTTCGCCTTCTCATAGAAGGTGCGCTTGGCCCATATCATAGCCCTTGCGGTATCATCCAGGAGCGTTTCTCTAATCGAGATCCTTATGTTCTGCAATGATGTCAAATTGGCAGGCGTAGGGTCCGATTTGTGTCTGTTTTCCGCCGTTCTCAATGCTTCCAGTAATGTGGCCAATCGTTGAAATTTACGTCGCTTCCTCAACGTCGCTTCTCTGATCAGTACACCCCTAATGACCGTCTTATGGGCTGCCCACACCGTAGCCTTCGTAACTCCTGACTCCGCTTCCCTTTCAAAGTAGTCCCTGAGTTCCGAACGAATAATCTCTACAATAGCTGGATCTTGGAGTAGAGACGTATTCAACCGCCACGACCAAGGGGACGCCGCGCTTAGCCTGTCTAGGGTTAGGGAGATATCTGCGTGATCCGACCAGGTTATGGACCCCACCCTGGACTCTGATACCCTGGGAACAGTTAGTGAGTTTACAAGAAACAGGTCTATCCTTGAATACGTGTCGTGAGGTGGCGAGTAGAACGTATAGTCAGTATCGTCTGGATGTTGAGCCCTCCATATATCCAGCAAATCAGTGTGTTGTATAAAAGTGTGTAACAATTTATCTTGCCCTCCCCGTTTATGCGATCTCGGAGCTCCCCTACAGGGCCCCCTGTCCATTGCTGGGGATGGAGCCGCGTTAAAATCCCCCCCTACGATGACCATACCATGTGGCAGCGAGTTGACCACGCGGGTCATCTCTGTCCAGAATTCCCTGGACTGCTCGTTAGGGGCGTAGAGATTGAGAACATGGATAGTGTGAGAGTGTAAGGACCCTGATACTAAAACATAGCGTCCGCTCGGATCCGTACTGACCTTGCTAACCCTGAGCGGGCATCTATGATGTATAAGAATAGCTACCCCGTTCCTCTTATTGAGTGCTCTGGCCTCAAACGAGGTTCGAAATGTATGATCTTTAAGGGCAAACTTAGCTGATTTCGGCAGGTGCGTCTCCTGCAGGAAGGCTATATCCGGGTTCATGCGCTTCAGTTCCCGAAACATGAGACGTCGCTTTTTAGGGGCATTTAGACCCTTAACATTAAGGGACATTAGTTTCACAGGCATAACTCATCTTGTGGAATATCGCTATTGTGGAGCCTACCGACACTACCATCTGTGGCCAAGATACTGAGGGCGTTCCTCGATTCCCCCCCCAGAGGAGAGATATGATGGGAAAGGGCAGAGTGGAGAGGGAATAGAAAAAGTAAAGAGAAGAAGAAGGAAGAACAACATAACATATTGTACAAAAGTCGCCTGGTCTTACCTAAAGCCAGGCTTATCCGGGGTATATGTCCCGTCATCCCCATAACTAAGAAAAGGTTCTGGGATGCTCGGGACATGGACCAGCCAATAATGGCACTACTTGAGTGCCAACTGAAGTTAAATATAGGAAAAAACACTGCAGACCCTGCATAACCCTTAACGGCAGGGAGGGCAAACAAAACCGAGTAAATGAGCCAGAGTATCTAATATCTTATGCTCCAATATGCATAACCAGAGGAGACATAGTTGAGAAGGTATTAATCGTAATTGAACAAATGTATTTCTTTTTGTTGTTTTATTTTGTATTTTTTTTTTTTTTTTCCCCTTTTTTTTTTTTTTTTTTTTTAACTATTATTCTTGTTTTTTTTTTTTTCTAATATAAGATATATAGTTTTTTTTTTTTTTTTTTGCTAAGTAGAAGTCGTACACACCAATAAAGCAAGCCTAATATAAGGCAATGAATAAACGAATAACCCGGTGCTGAGAGAGTGCTGCAAAAGAAATAAACGAATGAGTACATAGGTATAGTGCAAGAATAAACTCGGGCGGATGGCCGCCGGTGCGGAGGGGCGTCCCCCAAGGTGAGACTACGTTCCCAAGCCAGGGATAGGAGGGGCCAGGAGCAGGGAGGGGAAGGTCACTCTACCCCATACTACCTAGGGGGATCCCGGCGCCATCTCGTGGCTCCGGCCCAGACACCACCCTCCCCCACCCATACGGGGACGAGAGAGCGAGCCCACGCTTCCATGCCCCCTGTAGGGCCTAACCATCTAAGCCAACCATAGCAATTACACCTCAAAAAACTAGGGCCCTATTGCCTACCCGGCTCCCCACGGTTCCGTCCCCCACCCGTGCAAACATAATACAACGCAATACAATTGCGCAAAAAAGTACATAGCGACATACATAACAGTAGCCAGACATCATCCCCCCACCTCCCTCCTTGCGGCCGTGGGTTATATAAAAACAGTAGCCCGGGAGAGAGAAAAAAAAAAGAAAAAGGGAGGGGGGGGGGGGGGGGACAACATCGTCTAAAGGCATGATAGTTCCGTAGTCTACTTTGAGATGCTGGCTAGGAGGCAAATGACCCCCAGTCCCGATCCTCTCCGATCCCCGCACCCCAACATGAGAAAACAGAAATATAAAAATAAACGGTGAATCTGACCACCCCGGCGTGCAGCCCATAAAGAAAAAACATAGGGGGCACGCATAATCAATGAAGGGGCGTCATGTCTCAGCAACCCTAACCCACCCAATAAGGGGAATAGGTGCTCCACGAACCCACCCGGGCCCGAGGGCCTTCTCAGGGACCCTCACGGGAGCTCCCCAACCATGCCCCCACTGGGTGAGCCCCAATGGAAATTAGGCTCCAAAAACCCGCCATACCATCCGCATCTTAAGAGCCCCCCCTCCGGAGTGGAGAGACAAAAAACCCGATCTCCTCTCCGCCAACCACCGCCGGATCCGGGTCGGCCTACCACACCGGGACTCACTCACCCGCCGTGTCCCACTCACCGGGGAGGGGACGCAGCTCCTCTACGGCAGGAGGAAGCTCCGACAGCTCGATCTGGTCTCGGATATCCAGGCTCCTCAGAAACGCCGCCGGGTCTCCGTCCGCGTACAAGGTTTTGGTGCGACCATCCCGGAACGCCAACAAACGGAATGGAAAGCCCCAAGCGTATTTCACTCCATGCCTCTGTAGGAGCCCCGTCACAGGGCGCCACAGCCTTCTTTTTTGGAGTGTGGCCGGTGTCAGGTCTTGAAACAGGGTGAGTTCTACCCCGCCATACCTGATTGGGCCCTCTCTACTCCTCTTCAGCAGGGCTTCTTTCGTCTGGTAGAAGAGAAACTTAATAATCACGTCCCTCGGGCGGTTGTCAGTCGCTCTTCTTGCCCTGAGAGCTCTGTGCGCTCTCTCGATATGCCACTGATTATCCGGCATGTCCGGCAGCAAAGGCTTCAGGATCTTAGTGACCACTTCCAGCAGCGGGCCCTCACCTTCCTGTTCGGGTAGACCCCGAAGCCTGATGTTGTTCCGCCTGGACCTGTTCCCCAGGTCGTCCAGGGCAGATTCCGCCGCGGTCAATCTGGAAGACAGCTGGTTAATCTGAGCCGTAGCGGCATTGTGGGCCACGACCGTGGACTCCACACGCTGCTCCAGCACCGCCGTCCTCGCTCCCAAGGCCTGAATTTCGGCCTTGACCTCGTGTGTGTTTCTGGTGATTTCCGCAGCTAAGTAACCGCGAACCTCCGCCAGTTTTGCTAGGATTTGCGCAGTATTAGCTTCCGACACTTCCGAGGCCGCCGCCGCTCCCGGGCTAGAGGGTGATCTCGGAGCCATCGGGCTTTCCCGTCCGCCATCTTGGGCTTGCGATCGCATGGCGCGGGAGGCCGCAAACAGATCAATCACCGTGGCTCCGTGTTCCGATGGCTTTTTGGACTGTTTCTTCGGTGCCCGCCTGTCCATAATGGCTCCCCCGGTTATTTTCTCGTCCAGGTCAGTGTTTTTAGCGCTATTGTAAGCTTATGGCATCGTGGTCCTAACGGAGCTTCAGGAGGACACGTCCATCTTGCTCCGGCTTCAGACCACCTCAATTTGACCTTTTTTGACCATGCTTAAATGGTTTAAAGTTGAAGTAACCGTTTTAAAACATTTTAGGGCTTATTCACTAAACGGTGAATTACACTGAACATTCAGTGACATTGAAGATTTTAGGTAAAAAGAGCGGCATTGTATATATTCTCTGTTTCAACAATTTTCTTTTCCATCAGTTTTAGCCTTGTTTGAAATGTAAGTGAATAAATCTGATTACTTGTAAAATATTATTTATACCTTTTTTTTTTTTTTTTTTTTGCTAAAATCACCTTACCTTGTCCCCTTTAACATTGAAAATCCCATTACTAAATACTGCGGAGTGTCAATCATAATACATACCATGAAAAATATTTTGGATGTGGCAACTATAATTAGTACCAGCATGTGTAAAATTAGTCTGGTTTCTAGAAGTATTTTCTGCAGACCATCTATTTTACCTAAAAACAAAAGCCTGACAAATAATATATTTATATTATAGGGGAAAGTTCCTTTTCACCCCAAAATAAATGCAAAGCTGCAATAATGAAATAATCCGACCTCATAAAATAAAGACTTCAGATGAGACCGCTTCAGGGTTGTACAAAAAATTGACAAGGGGATTACGTACTTTACTCTAAAATAGCCGATTCAAAAATATTTCTCAACTTGCTTATTTTATATATAAAAATGTTCTAGGTAAAATTTTCAATTTAATTGTCAGTTATCCATAATTCCCAATTTAATGAATAATTCTGTACACTTATCAATCTAGTTTAACCTTTTAATCATGACATTCTAGACTTGTTGGTCCTGAAGTGCTTAAATGTGTAAGGTAATGACGATTGCTTTGGAGAATCGTAGATGTGGGGAAATGTCATTGTTTTCTTTTCAGATCCATCATATTTTCTGAAACACACAAAATCTTTATGCTGTTGTGACATTGATGGAAAGTGCTGGCCTGTAGTATATAGCAATCACATTCTAACATGTTTTCAACAAAATGTATCTAGAAATAGGTTTTGAGTAATGATCATCTTCCATAAAGTCTTACATATTGCTCTACATCACTTTTCACATGCTATCCATCAGACTCTAGAACTGAAGTGTGTCCAGAAATATCAGGTGGATCTGGCACTATGAATTAGAGTCAAAACTCGTGGATGAGATATTAAGTCCATATAACATTTGCAGTCGGTGGTTCAGAATCCTCATAGTTTTGTCACTGTGTTAATTGTATTCTGGTCATTTTAGATGTCTCGGCCTATGGAGAAAAATATAGCTGTAATCGGTGCTGGAATTAGCGGCCTTGCTGCCTTGAAATGCAGCGTAGAAGCTGGAAATCGGACCACCTGTTTTGAAAGAAGTGACAATGTGGGGGGTCTTTGGGGTTTCACAGTGAGTTGATTCATCTGTTACATAAATTATGTTTTTCACTAAACTATTTCTGCAGTGTTCTACTTTGTATCTTTTAACCAATTAATTTTATAAATAATAATGTGACTTATATTTGGGTATAATATTATACAACATGGTTCTTGATTTACAATATTATAGAATGCATTTATTGTGGTTATGTGCTGAGTTTATCAATGTTCATGTGGGCAATTAACTTGTGAATGTTCAAATAATTTTTTTGAACTTGGATCTCTCTGATAAAGATTGTCATGAATAACTATATTTTAGGGATAGTGCTAAAATAGATAATTAAGGGCTATGGCCAAAGGCTTATATTTTCACCTGCATATGTTATAATTTTATAATGTATGCAAGTCTTGCAAAATGTATCAAACTGATTTGAAAGAACACACTGAAGTTGGCAATAAATCTGTTTATTATTAAAGGAACACTCCACTGCCCAAATGGACACAAAATTAAAAATCCTTGTTTAGTAGATACAGCACCAGTGAATACATGCATGCATTCATTGGGGATATATCTTACAACAGTTAGAGTTGACTCTCCTCTGTTTATTTACTTTTTCTGGCTATTCTCAGCCAACCTGAACCTTTCACTTTCAGGCACATCTTCTGATATTTATGACACCCCACTCGCCTTCTCTAACATCAGTTGTTTTAAAGGACCACTATAGTGCCAGGAAAACATACTCGTTTTCCTGGCTCTATAGAGTCCTTGGGCCCCCCTCACCCTCAGGGCCACCCTCCCGCCAGGCTCTAGGGGGAGGAAGGGGTTAATCCCTTACCTTTTTTCCAGCGCCAGGCTCCCTCGGCGCTGGGGACTCTCCTCCTCCTTCTTTCCCGTCATCGGCTGAATGCGCATGCGCGGCACGAGCCACACACGCATTCAGCCAGTCTCATAGGAAAGCATTCTCAATGCTTTCCTATGGACGCGGGCGTCTTCTCACTGTGAAAATCACAGTGGAAAGCGCCTCTAGTGGCTGTCAATGTCACGATTCGGGAAACCAAACACGCTAACACACACACAGAAAAGGTGCTGTACCGGACCTTAGAGAGCCGGGCTAAGCACACAAAGAATAGTTAGGAGACAAGCCGAGTAAGGGGAACCAGAAGACAGAATAACGAGAAACAAGCCGAGGTCAAAGGGTAGGAGAAAGTCACAAAGTCAGATAAACAAGCCAGAGAGTACGTAACCAGAAACACAAGTTCAGTAGCAAAGCTAGCAAGCAAAGACCACAACAGGGAAGGGAGGAACAGGAAAGGTAAGTATTTAAACCATAAGGTTAATTCTGATTGGATAATTTCCAATCAGAATTAACAATCACACGTGGGAGGTATCTAGACCCCCCACTGTGATTGAGGCACTGTGCCTTTAACGCCGGGTCAGGTGGCTGACCCCGGCGTGTAATAAATTGGGTGGTCTACCAGCGTGCAGCGTCATGCATGCTGCCGCTGAGGGACGTAGAGGAAGACGCATGCGGCATCCGAGGCTGGGAGGATGCCGCTCGCCGAGTGCACGAGGAGGAGGGGGCCGCGGACGGCTGGAGGGTGAGTGCTGCGAGTGGAGTGCAGCCGCCCGCGGGATGCTGACATTACCCCCCCCCCCCCCTCGAAGACCGCCCGGAGGGCGGGAAGCAGAAGGCTTCAAAGGAAACCGGGCATGAAAGGAGCGGACCAAAGAGGGAGCGTGCAGATTAGAGCTCGAAAGCCAAGACCGCTCCTCAGGGCCGTACCCCTTCCAATCCACCAGATATTGCAGCCGACTCCTAGAAACACGAGAGTCGAGAAGGGCAGCCACTTCGTACACGTCACTAGGGACAGCGTTAGGGGAAACTGGCCGCCCGAGGGGATGAGAGAACTGGTTACACAGCAAGGGCTTCAAAAGCGAGATGTGAAACGTGTTCGGAATACGCATGGAAGGAGGCAAGTCTAGGGAGTAGGAAACGTGGTTAACCCTACGTAACACCTTGTAGGGACCAAGAAATCTGGGAGCAAACTTCATCGAGGGAACCTTGAGACGGAGGTTCCTGGAGGACAACCATACCCTATCACCTAGAACATAAGAAGGGGCCGCAAACCTCTTCTGAGCAGCTGCTGAACGAGACAGCGCAATATGGACCTGATCCCACATCTTCTGCAAAGAGGCGAGGTGCTGGTCCAAAGCGGGCATTCCCTTGTCGGAGAACGCACCGGGAAGGACAGAAGGCCGAAACCCATAAGCAACCTCAAAAGTACTTAAGCCAGTAGACGAATGAGACACCGTATTCCTGGCAAATTCAGCCCACGGAAGAAGGCGAGACCAGTCGTCCTGGTGCGGATTAGTTAAGCAGCACAAATACAATTCCACAGACTGATTAGCACGTTCGGCCGCACCATTAGATTGCGAGTGATAGGAGGAAGTGAACGACAAGGAGACCCCCATCTCAGCACAAAAGCCCCTCCGAGAGACAAATTGAGGGCCCCTGTCAGATACGATGTCCTGAGGTACCCCATGCAAGCGGAACACTTCTTTGGCAAACACCTGAGCTAACTGAACCGCAGAAGGCAGTTTCTTAAGCGGAATAAAGTGCGCCATTTTAGAGAACCTATCCGTCACAGTCAATATCACTGTCTGACCATCAGAAGGAGGAAGGTCTACAATGAAATCCATGGATAAGTGGGTCCATGGTTTCTTGGGTATAGATAGAGGTAACCGTAGACCCTGGGGTCTCAGATTAGGGGACTTACACTGCGTACAGACCCGACAAGCCTGTACAAAATCCACTACGACTCGCTTAAGTGAAGGCCACCAGAACTGTTGAAGGAGGCCCTTATAGGTTTTGGTAACCCCCGGATGACCAGCAATTTTGGCGGTGTGAAATAAAGTTAACAACATTTTTCTGTAATTTACTTTACCGTATAGTTTACCAACCGGCGTCTCAGGGGGTGCTTGGGTTTGGTATGTCTTAATGCTATCAAGGAAAGTTGACGAAACAACCAAACGGGTAGCAGCTATTATCTGAGACGCAAGTGCAATAGGTTCAGGAGTCGGGTTAACAAATTCTAAAGGTTCATACTGTCGAGAGATAGCGTCAGCTTTGGCATTACGGCAACCAGGTCTATAGGTAATAACGTATTGGAAGCGTGAAAGAAATAGAGACCATCTAGCCTGCCGGGCGGACAACCTTCTAGCATCAGCTATATAGGAGAGGTTCTTATGATCTGTTATAACCATAATTTTGTGTCTAGAACCTTCTAATAAGTACCTCCATTCCTTAAAAGCTAACACAATAGCTAATAGTTCCCTGTTCCCAACATCGTAATTCTTTTCTGGATCAGACAACCTTTTTGAAAAGTAACAACAGGGATGGAGGGGTTCGTCATACGATAACCTCTGTGACAGTACTGCTCCCACACCTGATTCAGAAGCGTCTACTTCCATAACAAAGGGAAGAGAAGGATCAGGGTGGTGTATCACTGGAACAGAGGCAAATGCCTTCTTGAGAGTTTTGAAGGCCTTAAGGGCTTCAGGAGTCCAAACCCTAGGGTGTAGACCTTTTTTAGTCAGCTTCGTTATAGGGGAGATAAGTGGTGAAAAGTTTTTTATAAATTTCCTATAATAGTTAGCAAATCTTATAAATCGCTGGATAGCCTTAAGTCCTTGGGGAAGTGGCCAGGACAGTATGGCCTCCAATTTAGCAGGGTCCATACTGAAACCCTGTTCAGAAATTATATATCCTAGGAATTGCACAGAGGTCTGATCGAACAAACATTTTTCTAACTTACAATAAAGTCCGTTCTGTAATAACTTTTTAAGCACCATCCTAACATGATTATGATGTGACTTCAAATCAGGAGAATATACAAGTATGTCGTCGAGGTACACCACGGCACAGACATGCAATAGATTCCTAAGGACCTCATTTACGAGGTCCTGAAACACAGCAGGAGCATTACACAGTCCAAAAGGCATGACCAGATATGCGTAATGCCCACTGCGCGTATTGAACGCTGTCTTCCACTCGTCATTCTCCTTTATGCGGACAAGGTTATAAGCCCCCCTGAGGTCTAATTTAGTAAAGTACTTAGAACCCTTAACACGATCAAACAACTCAGTGATGAGGGGGATAGGGTAGGCGTTTTTAATCGTTATATTGTTCAGACCCCTGTAGTCTATACATGGCCTTAGGTCACCCTCCTTTTTGGCAACGGGAGGTTGGCTAGAAGGGGGTAATGCTAGTAGCGTAGTATTGGGTGAAGCAGGTAACATCTGTGTATACATACGCCTCTGACTATGTCTCTCTAATATGATTATCAATATGGATGATATAATCAATAAGATCATCCAGAAGGACAGGCAATTCCCTGGACGTTATTTCATCCAGGATGTAAGCGGCCAAACCTTCATGAAAGCCCGTTACGAGAGTGTCATTATTCCAAACCACTGCAGCTGCTGTAGTGCGGAATTCAATAGTGTAATCCGCTACCGATCTGTTCCCTTGTCGAACCCTAAGCAGAGCTTTGCCAGCAGAAGCAACCGTACCGGGTAGATCGAAAGTACATTTAAAGGCTGTCAAAAACTCAGCAAAGGATGTAGGGGGACGTATTTTCCCATATGGGATTAGCCCATGCTAAAGCTTTCCCGGATAGATGGTTAATAAGGAAAGCAATCTTGGTTCTATCAGTGGGATAGGAATGAGGATTCACTACTAAATGGATATCAATTTGGTTGAGGAAACCACGACATAATGACGGATCACCACTATAACGCTGTGGTGGCGTCATTTGCACTACATGAGCAGGAGCGGGTACTGACTCAGGAACAGGGTCTGGCATTGTAGCAACTGCTACTTGGACACCAGGCTGCAAGTGAGCGGTACGATCCAGTATGATTTGTAAAGCCTGAGCAAATTGGCCCATACGGTGGTCCAAACCATCCATTCTGGCTTCCTGATTAACCAATAACTGTGGAATGTCAGCAGGTTCCATTTTGGCCCTGTTGTAAAGTCACGATTCGGGGAACCAAACACGCTAACACACACACAGAAAAGGTGCTGTACCGGACCTTAGAGTGGCCGGGCTAAGCATGGGGAAACTTATGAAAAGCTACCCAAGGATCCATTGGAAAAGATACAAAGAGCACTGAAAAATATGCTTATACAGGCTGAAGAGGTAGGAATCCTAAAAGCGTCAGAATACAAATTCCTGGATATAAATTTTCCGAAAACTCCAACATTCTACTTCTTACCAAAGATACATAAAAACCTGAGAACACCACCAGGCAGACCTATTATTTCTGGCATTAATTCCATCACTTCAAACTTGTCTCAGTACATTGATCATTTCTTACAACCATATGTATTTGGAGTGAAATCACATCTAAAAGACACAACGCAGATGATTCGGGAACTGGCTTCCGTGGTATGGAAGGAAAATCTCATCCTGGTATCCATGGACGTAACATCACTGTATACCATAATCGAACATGAAGTAGGGTGCAATTCAGTTAAGAACACCCTGAGGAGGATTGGAGATCTAGAAGAGTCACAAATCACGTTTATAATCGAAAGCATTGAATTTATACTTAAGAACAATTATTTCCTTTTTGAAGACCAATTTTTCCTACAGAAGAGAGGGACTGCAATGGGGACAAAATTTGCTCCCAGTTTTGCCAATATATTCATGGGCGAATGGGAAAACAATTATATCTGGAACACCCACTCATGGAATAAAAATATCCATAGGTACAAGAGGTATATTGATGACATCTTTCTTGTATGGGAAGGGAGCATAGAAGAACTGGATAAATTTCTTGTATACATCAACAATAATACCTGGGGAGTAGCACTCAATACAATCCACAGCACTACATCTGTGGATTTCCTTGATCTTACCATCTATATTGAGTCAGGTATCCTGAAAACAAGGACACATTTCAAGGAAGTTGATGTCAACAGTTTCATCTTAAAGGAAAGTTGCCATCTTCCAGCATGGCTGAAAAATGTACCATACAATGAATTTAGAAGATTAAGGCGCAATTGTACAGACCAACAAGTATATATAGAACAGGCAGAGAAAATAAAAGAAAATTTTCTGGCTAAAAACTATGATCCTAAGGAAGTAGAATATGACCTACTGAGAGTGAAGGATATAGAACGCAGTAACCTGCTAAGAGAAAAGGAAAGAAATGACAGAGCAACACCACAGCAAACTAACCTTTTTCCACCCATCATTCTGGATTATAGTAAAGAGAATATACAACTTAAAAAGATCCTGATGAAACACTGGCACCTACTAAAAAGAGACAGATCTTTGACTAGTACCATACCTGAAAAACCCAGGATAATATTTAGAGGAGTTAGGAACCTCAAAAATAAATTAACAAATAATCATCTGAAAGGAAACAAGAAGGAAGGAAAAAGAACAAAAAAGGGTTTCTTCTACTGCAATGAGTGTATTGCTTGCAAAACCAGCAGAAACACTACATTGAAAGGAGTACATGAAATCTCTAACAGAAAAGTTAATAATCGTAATGAAGTATTTAAAATTAAGGACTTCATTACGTGTCAAAGTGTGAATTTAATCTACGTACTGGAATGCCCATGTGGACTCCAGTACGTGGGCAGAACAAAAAGACAGTTGTATATAAGAGTCAGAGAGCACATGCTAAATATCAAAAAGAAATTTATGCAACATACAGTATCGGCACATTTTGCACAGTACCATGGAGCAGATATGAGCCTTTTGAACTTTAAAGCCATATGCAAAGTAAAGAAACACTGGAGAGGTGGAGACCACACGAAACAGCTAGGCATACAAGAGATGAAATGGATATATAATTTAAATACACTACAACCAAATGGCTTGAATGCAGAATTTGAATTATGCCATTTTTTAGGATAAATAGCGATAGATAATAACCTATCGATTCCTAAAGAATAGTAATTCGGTCACTCACTGATCCATAATAGTATTTATCTCGAATCATAATAATAATGATAGTGCCTCATAGGAGTACAATAATAATATATAATTAAGAGGTACAACATCATACTTATCTCCCCTCATGCAATTTATTCTTTTGCATTAATTATGGCATAGCTCTATCTATTTTCCATGATCTTTAGTTTAATAAACTGTTAGATTCCCTATGTGATAGGTGATCCCACTTTATAACCCCATTTTGCATTCCAGTGACAAAACACAACTTTCCAATATGTATACACCTTTAAATCAGAGAACATAGATTCGTAATTGTATCTAGTAAACTACTTCTTTTTTTTTCATATTATTTTTATGATTATTATTTTATTGTTGAGCATATTTTATGGATCTATATTGTTGTGAATCAATATTAGCAATTGGTAGAGAGTTATACCTACTTGTATAGTACTCACTGCAAAACATCGGATTGTGAATACCATTTTTTAATACATTTTTTAATACATTTATTTTTAAATACATTTATTTTTATACATTTAATTTTTAGTGCACTGGTATTACTCCCTTGGTTAGAAAGCACTAACAATAAAAAGTGTACCGATACATGACTGTATATTGTAGAAATGCCCTGTGAATTATGTCCATATATTGAAAGTTAAAAGAAAGACAGTTACGTTTGAATTTGTATCCAGCGGGAGTAACCATGGCGACACATAATAACAAAAATGTAACATTGTGAGCATGATCGCAAATAAGAATTTGAAAATATGTGTTAGACTATTCACATTGTATTATTAATGAATGTTATGGAATTCCAGAAGTTTGACACATCGTTTTTGATTAAGTGTTAAATGAAAATCAGAGTCCGCTATAAAAGCGGCATTTACCTGAAAAGTCCGCATCCATTGATAAAGCCGTTGGAACGGAGAAACGCGTTTGGAGGGACACAACTCACATCACAGAAAGCCAGCGCCTGGGGAGCATTCACCTTCACTGTTACCAGCAAACCAACATCTGAACTGCTGATTTCGGGACGCCGAGAACAGCATAAGGTCTGCACCCAGCACTTTCTGTACTAACTAGTAGGCATACCGTAACGAAGCCCTACTATTATTCATTTAAAGATATCTGGAGTTTGTTTTAATTCCAATTTTAATTTATGTGAAGTTTTTTACACTGATACTTAGCTTCCAGCTAAGATTCAAATAAAGTCAATTTATTAATATTCTTATTTGTACAAAGGATTCCCTTTTTGTAGTGAAATAGTGTATCACTAATTTACCCCCTTTTTTTCTTTGCATTTTCATATTTTATTTGATCATGGAGTAACACCAGAAAACATCGGGAACAAAGGGACCTACACAGACTATTATTGGACTTTATTATTTAGTCTGTTGCATTTATTACATGAGTAATTTTATTGACGTTTTATTTGTGTATTTTTCTAGAGGCAAAGGGTATACTTTTCACTTATTTGCACACAAAGAATAGTTAGGAGACAAGCCGAGTAAGGGGAACCAGAAGACAGAATAACGAGAAACAAGCCGAGGTCAAAGGGTAGGAGAAAGTCACAAAGTCAGATAAACAAGCCAGAGAGTACGTAACCATAAGCACAAGTTCAGTAGCAAAGCTAGCAAGCAAAGACCACAACAGGGCAGGGAGGAACAGGAAAGGTAAGTATTTAAACCATAAGGTTAATTCTGATTGTTAATTCTGAATGGAAATTATCCAATCACACGTGGGAGGTATCTAGACCTCCCACTGTGATTGAGGCACTGTGCCTTTAACGCCGGGTCAGGTGGCTGACCCCGGCGTGTAATAAATTGGGCGGTCTCCCAGCGTGCAGCGTCATGCATGCTGCCGCTGGGGGACGTAGAGGAAGACGCGGGCGGCATCCGAGGCTGGGAGGATGCCGCTCGCCGAGTTCACGAGGAGGAGGGGTCCGTGGACGGCTGGAGGGTGAGTGCCGCGAGCGGAGCGCAGCCTTCCCTCGCAGCCACCCGCGGGATCCTGACAGTCAATGAGACAGCCACTCGAGGCTGGATTAACCCATTTGTAAACATAGCAGTTTCTCTGGCTACAAAATTAATAAAAGGAATGGAACATATCCGCTATGAAGAAAGGTTAACAAATTTAAACCTATTTAGTTTAGAAAAACGTCGCCTGAGAGGGGATATGATAACATTATACATATATATATATTCGGGGCCAATACAAACCATTGTGTGGAAATCTATTCACAAACCGGACTTTACATAGGACACGAGGTCATGTGTTTAGACTAGAAGAAAGACGATTTTGTCTAAGGCAAAGGAACAGTTTTTTTACTGTAAGAACAATAAGGATGTGGAATTCTCTGCCTGAAGAATTGGTTTTATCAGAGTCCATACAGATGTTCAAACAGCTACTAGATGCATACTTGCAAAAACAGAATATTCAAGGATATAATCTTTCAATGTAGGGTAATAACTGCTTGATCCAAGGATAAGTCTGACTGCCATTCTGGAGTCAAGAAGGAATCTTTTTCCTAGCTTGTTGCAAAATTGGGAGTGCTTCAAACTGTTTTTTTTGCCTTCTTTTGGATCAACAGCAAAAAACAAATGTGAGGAAGGCTGAACTTGATGGACGCAAGTCTCTTTTCAGCTATGTTACTATGTAACTATATGTAACTCCCTCGTCGGATCTCTAGTCATAGTCCCTATGACGGTTTACTAGTTTTTGTCATTTTAAATGAGGACTTTGACACATTTCTGGTTCTACACTAGTTTTTCTTTTTCTCCACATATTCTAATTTTTTTTTTTTTTAATATAGGATTATGCAGAAGATGGGAGGGCAAGTATCTACCGCTCTGTATTCACTAATGCGTGCAAAGAAATGATGTGTTATCCCGACTTTCCAATACCTGACGAGTACCCCAATTTCATGCATAACACTCTGTTCCTGGAGTACTTGAGTCTATATGCCGAAAAGTTTGACCTACTAAGGCAAATCAAATTTAAGGTATTTGCATTGTCTATGGATCATTTAAGTACCTTTTGATTTTAATATGCAATATTCAGTAACCAAACTTAATTTATTTAACAAATCACTGTGCATTGTTACGATCTGTTTCTTGTCTTCTTTTTATCAACTAGACTACTGTGGTCAGTGTAAAAAAATCAATCGATTTCACAGAGACAGGCAAATGGGACGTAGTTACAGAGTGTGACGGAAAGCAAAAATTGACCACCTTTAATGCAGTGCTTCTCTGTACAGGCCATCATGTATACCCAAACCTACCCCTTCAATCTTTTCCTGGTATGTCATCTTTGCATATTTAATTGTAGAAGCAAAATCAATATCACAGTATTTTCATCTTTCACATTCGAGTCAATTGTAGATGTTTTAATGCTAGTATCGAGAAACTCAAAGTAGAGCAAGGCGATGGAGAAAACCTAATACTGGTCTTGAAGAAGCAGATGCTTCTTAGTAGTCATAGTCAGGAAACCAGATATCTTCTGGAAACATGTATGTACTTGTCAGTGGTTCGTGCAGGCATCAGCCTGGTCTAGGGATGTGCATGCTTTCTGTCAAAATGGAAATATTTGTATCTCAATTGAATGCCTTGGCACTTTTGAGAAAAAAAAATATTGCATTAGGAATTATTGATGGGCTACATTCACAGTTTGTGGTTTTGTTTTTGACTGTATATCTAAAAATAGTTAATTTTAAAGTAATAAATAAAAATTAAAAGCATGCTATTTGATTAAAACAAAATGGTAGTTGGATACTAAATCATGAATTGTGATATGCTGAAATATATATATATATATATATATATATATATATATATTGTTACAAAAACCTTATTGAACTATGTGCCTTTAAATATTATTTTCACTTGTCTGACTTATTTGCAGTCGTTGGTATGGTTCAGCACGAATCCTTTGTGTTAACGTATAGGTGGCCGCCATTTCAGGACTTTGCACGTGTTCGCGGCCATCTTACGTACGACCAGCGGTGTTTGCCAGCAATCGTCTGGAACTAAAAACGGAGACGCACCCAGGCGAACACCGCTGAGACCTCCAGGATAGTATAACTTCGTGCTGGACCTACCGAACGGCTCACCGTTCGGTAGGACGATTACCCTTCGCAGGGGGAGTACAGCGACCCCCAGGATACCTATGGATGGCAATGGGTTCGTGGAGTTTCACCGTACGAACGGAGACCGACCGCAAGGCCTAAACGTGTGGAACCATTTTCGGCCAGGAAGTCTGTGCGGTCGGTCAAAACTTTGAAAACCCATAACTCTCGAACCATTCATCCGAACGGGTTGGTTTTCGGATATGTTGCTCACCTGAACAAGATCTGTACAGCGGTGTAGGATTTAAAGGGGTACCCCCTGGTTTTGGGGTACATCCAGAACTTGGTTAAAAATATGTACTGCATAATTATGTTAACTGTTTATCTGAGGGGAGGAGATGTGTGGGAGGTATCCAATATGTGATTGGTGATTTTATGCCTCCCCCTGGGAGTATCCTTTTTGTATGTAACGACAATAAAAAGCAGGCTGGTCAGCCCAGTCCTCAGTTCTTACTTGACCCTCAAATCGCAGCCTCGACTCGTTTTGTTGGGTAGAAAGGTATCCTAGCTATGCTATAGCTAGTGGGATTGTTCTACACTTACAGGACTCTTATGGAATATTAAGGAAAGCCTCTCTCTCCTCTTCAGCAACTAGGAATCCAGACGACTAAGCGGTCCAGCTCTCAGCAAGCCTAAGGGTAACCGTAACATTTGGTGGCAGCGGTGGGATTATCCTGGATTTCCTAGGAGAGGTACGGAACGGATGGAGAGCACCTACACAAAATTGAAGCGTACCACCCTAAAAGATTTACTGGAAAGCAGAGGAGGGTACGCCAGCAACCGGCCAAGGAGAGAACTGATCGCAGAACTGACCGAACTGGATCAAAGCTTCACAATGGCGGAAGCACCAACCACGAATGGTGATGAAAAGGCAAGGATTGTTCGGGAGAGGCTCTCCCTATACGGGCCAAACCCACCTATAGAACTAGTACAGCAGTTGATGGCGGAGGCAGACGAGGATATACGAAAGGCCCGAGCCCACGCACTTGACCTAGTAAACGCACAACGCAATGCTGAAGCCCCGCAGGTAATCGTTCCTGTCGAAAACGCTGGGAAGCCCAAGATACCCTTTGCGGCATTTAGATCCTTTCTAGAGAGCGAGACAGGAATTGATGAATACTTGGCGGACTTCGAAAGGCAATGCGCCCTGCACCAGATTCCCATCAGAGAATGGCCCACGATCCTGTCTGGGAAACTATCCGGGCGAGCCCTGGAAGCTTTTCGTACCTTGGGTACTGAGGAAGTGACACAGTATGAGCGAGTTAAAGAGACACTGCTAAGACGGTACGCTGTAACTCCAGACACGTATCGCCGGCAGTTTCGAGGCACGAAAAAGAAGCCTAACGATACCCATATGGAATGGGCGCACCGAATGCGGAGAGCGGCAAATCACTGGATGAGCGGGAGTAAAGCTGTGACTGGTGAGGAAATTTTACAATTGTTTCTCTTAGAACATTTTTATAATGGCATGGAACAGCAGGGGAAGGAGTGGCTGCGAGACAGGCAACCTTCCACCCTAGAAGAAGCAGCCAAATTAGCGGATGAACATTATGACTCACGTCTTCACGAGCCAACGAGCTACCGGGCTCCAGCACGGGTTGAGCCCAGAGAGGTTTACCGTGCACCTCCTCGTACGGAGTTCCGAGCCCCGGTACCCGCAGGGCCCACCCGACACTCAGGGCCACCCAATAACAATTCTGATCGTCCCAGACCAACTTGCCACCGATGCAAGCAACCAGGGCATTTCATGGCTAACTGCCCTCTTAACACGCACCAGACACCCAGGAATTACAATTACCCCTCGGGGCCATACCGTTCTGCCCGCGCCCTCTGTGTTAACCAAGAGGCCTCGATGGAGGAATATTTGGGGCCGCTTCACGAGGCAGACCCTGTATATGCTGCTTCAGATAACCGCCAGCACCATCGGCAGAAGGTATGGCTCGAAGGGCGATCTACCGAGGGGTTGAGGGACATAGGGGCTACCATCACACTGGTGCAGAGTCATTTGGTGCCAGAACACAAGCGGTCAGGGCAGACCGTGGCCGTTAGAGTGGCGGGAGGAGATGTGTACAAAATTCCGACCGCTAAAGTACACCTTGATTGGGGAGCGGGAAAGGGGGCTGTGAACGTGGGCATAATGGATAATTTACCTGCGGAAGTACTACTGGGCAACGATTTGGGCCCCATGACTTCTGCCTATGCTCCAGCGTACAACAACGAGGCGAACCCAGTGACTACCCGAGCACAAGCCCGGACGGACCGAGAACCCTCACCAGTGCGGGAGACCCAGGTAAGACCGACCCCGACTGTTCCTGACATGTTAGGCCCCATACCCTGGGACACCCCAGATACTTTCGAGACCGAGTCTAGGAATGATCCGACTTTACAAAAATACCGGGAACGAGCAGAGACCGGGGGGAGCGGGGCAGATAACGAAACTTTTCTATGGGAAAAAGGCAAACTATACCGCTTGACGGAGAAAAAGGGACAACGTAGGCGACAGCTGGTAGTGCCCCACAAATACCGTCGAGAAATCCTCAAGATAGGACACGACATCCCCTTGGCAGGTCATCTAGCTGTGACCCGTACGTTACACCGCATTACCCACACATTCTTTTGGCCAGGAGTACACGCTGATGTTAGGACTTATTGTAATACTTGCGATGTGTGTCAACGAGTAGGAAGGCGAGGCGATCACCCTAAAGCCCATCTAGTCAATATGCCCATCGTAGAGGAACCCTTTAGCAGGGTTGCTATTGACCTAGTAGGACCACTGGCCACCCCTAGTCCCTCCGGTAAGCGCTACATCCTTACCGTAGTGGACTACGCTACCAGGTACCCCGAGGCTGTCGCCCTGCCCAACATCCAAGCGGATACGGTAGCGAATGCACTGGTACAAGTGTTCTCCCGGGTAGGATTTCCAAAGGAAATCCTGTCGGACCGAGGCACCCAATTCACAGCCGAATTGACCCAACAACTCTGGCAGGTCTGCAAAATTAAATCCCTTCTGAGCTCCCCCTACCATCCCCAGACGAACGGACTTTGTGAGAGGTTCAACGGAACCCTCAAACAAATGCTCAAAACGTTCACTCAGGAATACCGAGATTGGGAACGCTTCCTGCCGCACCTCCTGTTTGCCTATCGGGAGGTGCCCCAGGAAACGACAGGGTTCTCTCCCTTTGAGTTGCTCTACGGAAGAAAGGTACGGGGCCCCCTAAACCTGATCCGGGAGCACTGGGAGGGAGAGACAGAAACTGACGGTGTCCCCATTGTGCCATACGTGCTGGAACTCAGGGACCGAATGGAGCAGCTAGCCAGATCCATGCAGGCTAACCTCCAGTCGGCCCAGAGAAGACAGAAGGTATGGTACGATCGGGGGGCCCGAAGGAGAATCTTTACCATAGGACAAAAGGTGTTGGTACTTAAGCCGGTAAAGACAGACAAATTGCAAGCATCATGGCAGGGCCCCTACCAGATTGTAGAGAAACGGGGCGACACAACTTATGTCATAGCCAGTTGCCACGACAACAACCTTAGGAGGACGTTCCATGTAAACATGCTCAAAGAATACTTGGAGCGACCCGAGAACGTGACAGCCGTATGTTGTCCTCCCCAGGAAGACCCCGACAGTCTACCCATCCCCGACCTATTAGAAAAAAGTCCCCCCACAGGGATAGTATCCCAGGTTCAGATAGGAGACCGACTTAACCCCACTGAAAGGGAGCAGCTCAATACACTCCTCCGGGCCAAACACCTCACCTTCTCCCAGAAGCCAGGGTACACTACCCTAACTACCCACCAGGTCGACACCCCCGGGCAAACGCCCTTACGCCAGCCCCCGTATCGCATCCCCGAGGCAGTTAGAACAGGAATGAAGCAGGAGATAGATGAGATGCTCCAACTCGGGGTGATTGAGCCCTCCGATAGTCCCTGGGCCTCCCCGGTTGTCCTGGTACCCAAGAAAGATGGGACGACCCGGTTTTGTGTAGATTACCGGAGGCTCAATGAAAAAACAGTGACGGACGCGTACCCGATGCCCAGGGTAGACGAGCTACTCGATCGTATAGCCAGGGGAAATTACCTGACCACTATCGACCTCTGCAAGGGTTACTGGCAGATTCCCCTGGCCCCGGAGGCTATCCCTAAGTCGGCATTCGTCACCCCATTCGGCTTATACCAGTTTAAGGTAATGCCGTTTGGGATGAAGAATGCCCCAGCTACATTCCAGCGCTTGGTGGATAGGCTCCTGGATGGCTTCCAGAGTTTTGCCTGTGCATACCTGGACGACATAGCGATTCACAGTGAGTCCTGGGAGGACCACTTAGCTCATGTAGGAATGGTGCTGGATCAGATCCGGGCTGCTGGCCTGACTCTGAAACCAGAAAAATGTCACTTTGGGATGGCCGAGGTACAGTACCTGGGTCACCGGGTGGGGTGCGGAAAACAGCGACCAGAGCCAGCCAAGATAGAAGCTGTTGCCAATTGGCCCACCCCCATCACTAAAACCCAGGTTCTGGCCTTTCTGGGCACGGCAGGGTACTACAGACGATTTGTACCCGACTACAGCACACTTGCCAAACCCCTGACTGACTTGACCAAGAAAAACTTACCTCGACAGGTCCTGTGGTCTCCCCACTGTGAAAAGGCTTTCCAGGCCCTCAAAAACGCTTTGGTTAATGCTCCTGTCTTGGCGGCTCCAGCTTTTAATAAACGTTTTATCGTCCATACAGACGCTTCCATGTTCGGGCTGGGAGCCGTCCTCAGCCAAGTAGGTGAAGATGGAGGGGAGCATCCAGTTGCCTACATCAGCCGGAAGCTCCT
Organism: Pelobates fuscus; assembly: GCF_036172605.1. NCBI lineage: Eukaryota > Metazoa > Chordata > Amphibia > Anura > Pelobatidae > Pelobates > Pelobates fuscus. Next base: position 84,735,572 of record NC_086323.1, read on the forward strand.
ACCCCGCGAAGTCAGCTATGCAGCGGTCGAAAAGGAGTGTTTGGCCTTGGTGTGGGCATTAAAGAAATTGACTCCCTATTTATATGGACAAGAGTTCACTCTGGTCACCGACCATAACCCGTTGGTGTGGCTAAACCGGGTCTCTGGAGATAACGGCAGGTTATTACGTTGGAGTTTATCATTGCAACCCTTCAATTTTACCATTACCTACCGACCCGGGAAACAGAATGGCAACGCGGACGGGTTGTCCAGACAAACGGACCTCAGCCCAGCATAACCAGCGGTCTGGACAGCCTTAGTCTGCCCCGAAAAGGGGTCAGACGGTGTCTGCCAGAGTGTTCCACAAAAAGGGAGCACTGTTACAAAAACCTTATTGAACTATGTGCCTTTAAATATTATTTTCACTTGTCTGACTTATTTGCAGTCGTTGGTATGGTTCAGCACGAATCCTTTGTGTTAACGTATAGGTGGCCGCCATTTCAGGACTTTGCACGTGTTCGCGGCCATCTTACGTACGACCAGCGGTGTTTGCCAGCAATCGTCTGGAACTAAAAACGGAGACGCACCCAGGCGAACACCGCTGAGACCTCCAGGATAGTATAACTTCGTGCTGGACCTACCGAACGGCTCACCGTTCGGTAGGACTATTACCCTTCGCAGGGGGAGTACAGCGACCCCCAGGATACCTATGGATGGCAATGGGTTCGTGGAGTTTCACCGTACGAACGGAGACCGACCGCAAGGCCTAAACGTGTGGAACCATTTTCGGCCAGGAAGTCTGTGCGGTCGGTCAAAACTTTGAAAACCCATAACTCTCGAACCATTCATCCGAACGGGTTGGTTTTCGGATATGTTGCTCACCTGAACAAGATCTGTACAGCGGTGTAGGATTTAAAGGGGTACCCCCTGGTTTTGGGGTACATCCAGAACTTGGTTAAAAATATGTACTGCATAATTATGTTAACTGTTTATCTGAGGGGAGGAGATGTGTGGGAGGTATCCAATATGTGATTGGTGATTTTATGCCTCCCCCTGGGAGTATCCTTTTTGTATGTAACGACAATAAAAAGCAGGCTGGTCAGCCCAGTCCTCAGTTCTTACTTGACCCTCAAATCGCAGCCTCGACTCGTTTTGTTGGGTAGAAAGGTATCCTAGCTATGCTATAGCTAGTGGGATTGTTCTACACTTACAGGACTCTTATGGAATATTAAGGAAAGCCTCTCTCTCCTCTTCAGCAACTAGGAATCCAGACGACTAAGCGGTCCAGCTCTCAGCAAGCCTAAGGGTAACCGTAACATATATATATATATATATATATATATATATATATATATATATATATATATATATATATATATATATATATATATTTGAATAACAACATTGTTTCCAGAATAGCTGATGCAAATTCTCCATTTTTTTTTTATGCTGAAAATTCTCTCATGACCGGTGTGTGACTGGCAGTATAGCTTGTGGCCACATATACAGAGTGTGTATACTTGCAGTGTTTCTGGCCATAATCAGAAGATGACTAGCAGTGGCAGGGCCGCCATCAGAAATTTTGGGGCCCCTAACACAGCTCAAGGTCTGGGCCCCCTTCAAGCCCGCCCATGGGCCCTGCCTCCAAATCCCGCCCACAGGAATACACACACACTAACATATACAAATACTGAAACAGACATACACACATGCATAGGGAGATACTGACACACACACACACACACACACACATATACATGCAGACATACTGACAAACATACATATACATACACATACTGCATACTGATATATACATACATACACACACACTGTGGCATACATACACACACTGTGGCATACACACACACACACACACACTGTGGCATACATACACACACAGGCATACACACATACATACACTGGCATACACACATACATACACTGGCATACATACACTGGCACACTGGCATACACACATACACTGGCATACACACATACATACACTGGCATACACACACACACATACATACACTGGCATACACACATGCATACATACATGCATACATGCATACACTGGCACACTGGCATACACACTCTGGCACACAGGCATACACACATACATACACTTGCACACTGGCATACACACTCTGGCACACTGGCACACTGACATACACACACAGACACATACACTGGCACACTGGCATACATACACACACCTCATTTTCAGCCACCCTCCTCTCTTCCATTACCATTTCGTCGCAGGAGGGTGGCTGGGGATGATGTGCGTCAGCTGCCTCTCCTCGCGGCCTTTCTCTTCTTCTTCCCCCGCGCGGAGTAAACCGGGAGGAAGTGATCGGATGTCACTCCCTCCCAGCAGCACTTGCTTTCTGGCTGCATTTTCTTTTTAAAGGGACCCGGTCGCGCTAATACAGCGCTGACTGGGCCCCTGAAGATAATAGGGCCCACTGGGTGGCCCTAAATGCTTGGGCCACCTGATGGGCCCCATCAGCGTGTGGGCCCCGGTGCAGATGCACCGGCTGCAGTTAAGCTAATACATGTGGGGCCCGGGCGTCCGGGCCCCCCAGGGCCGCTGGGCCCGTGACAATTGTCATGGTTGTCATGCCCTGATGGCGGCCCTGAGCAGTGGGGGAAAATTAGGTACAACAGGGAAAGTGCAGTAGTGTATGATACAGTTTTGGTGAGAAGAGGGAGCTGGAAGAATGAAAGCACCTTTTAATTAAAATAACGTATTTATATAAAATCACTGAATTGAATTCTTTAACTTTTCTGACTTGGTACATGAATAATAATAGAAAGCTCTATCGACCACCCTCAAAAAATAAATACATTTAATAAAAATAACACAGCATATCAAGTTCTAATTTTGGTCAACAATCAGACTTGGATTTATGGGTATCTCTTCAGGTGAACTAGTTTCATTTTTTTTTTTTAAACTTTTTTCTTTTATTGATTCAACTGTACTAAAGTAGGGTGAAAAACAAAAACATTGTAGGCACTATGACTCTCTTTCTCATTGAATTGGTTATAGTGCCAGGAGTCTCCTCCATTCATTGCTAAACTATTTTTAAAGCAGTTGAAACTTCCCACAGTCATGCCCTTACACACTGCAGGTGTAGCTATAACTTCCTTCTAACCATACCAAGACATACCTGTGAGAGGTTGAAGGTGGTCAGCTGACATTCTCAGCCATTGTTGCTTATGCTTTCTCATTAGCCCCAGCAGCACAAAGGGGTGAGCTGCTTTGAACTCTTGCATATAATTAAAACAAACATTAAAAACTATTTTGACATTGAATGGAAAGACAGTCAGGGGACTCCAGACACTACAGTTACTTAAATGAGATCAAGTAGATTCAGTGCCTGCAGTGTCCATTTACTAACCACTTCTCTAGAGGGAAAAATCAGATTATATAACTGCTGTTTTCAAATTGTCCTTATAAAAGGTCATTTTTCAAATTGCCAGTGCCTTTGATTCATTTTTTTTTATTTTTTAACATTATTTTATAAACATATTTTTGTATAAACACATTGTGACTTTTGTGAACACTTGTGATTCTGTAGTAAAACATATTCATTTTAATCACATGCATTGCTTGATCTCTCCACTTTTTAACTGGGTTTGAAGAAGGCAGAAAGCCATGCTTTTCAATTAACCCATTTTATCCCAGATTTCTATTATTTCAGGAATCGATAAATTTAAAGGTCAATACATGCATAACCGAGATTACAAGGAACCTGCCCGTTATACCGGGAAGCGTGCGCTTATAATAGGACTGGGAAATTCAGGAGCTGATATAGCAGCTGAATTGAGCCGCACAGCTGAAAAGGTAGAGTTTGATGTAACAACTTTACAGTAGGTACAAATTTGATAAGAATTTTGTTTTGTCATAGTTATAATACATGTATCAAAATACATCAGATTTTTACATTATTGTGTCAGTATCCTATTGTATCATTGAGGAAAAATATCACAGAGACCAAGTTTTGCCATAGTAGTCTTTCCAACAGTTGTCCAGGGGGCTTGTTGTCACCTTTCTTGGACCCTTGGTGTTGTACGTGGCTCGGTGGAGGAAGAGACCTTCAATGACATCAGTTAGGACAAGGAACGGGACATGGCTAGCTTGGTATCCAATCTTGTGCAAATGGGGAGTTTGCGGTTGTGCAAATGGACTGTTTGCGGTTGTTTGCGGTGCGCTAAACGGGGAGTTTGGTCTGTCACTGTGAAGCGGGCATAACCCTTACACTACCTGATCGATACAACATCATACCTGATGTTTTAAAGCACGTTATTCCAAACAATTTAGGAATGTTAGGTGATTTATGCCCTTTATGGATTAAAACCAGACTCTGCATCAACTATGTAATTTTCCATGGGAGTTTTGCCATGGGTCCCCCTCTAGCATGCCACAGTCCAGGTGTTAATCCCCTTGAAATAACTTTTCCATCACTATTGTGGCCAGAAAGAGTCCCTGTGGGTTTTAAAATGTGCCTGCCTATTGAAGTCTATGGCGGATCACCGGGTTCGCCCGTTCGCGAACATTTGCGGAAGTTCGCGTTCGCCATTCGCGAACAGAAAATGTTATGTTCGCGACATCACTAGTGCCCAGTTAAAATACTTGACTCTTACTTACCCACACTCAGTCATGCCACACACATTTCAACACTACTCTCACTGAATCCCTCTGACTATGGCTAAATTCGTCTTCTACATCAGAACACTACTCCTAAGATTGGGTTGTATCCATGTCTTGGGTCTTTCATTTAGAATAGGGGCAGCTTCGGTCTCCTTCAACACTGACACTCCAGTGCATATTATTAAAAGATTGGACAGATGGAAATCCTCAGTCTACAACCAATATATTCCTCATCCCGAGAAAGAAATGAGGACAGCTTTTAAAAGTTTGGCGGTGTAAATTTGATGCAATAAGTGTGTTTTTCTTTAATACCTTTTGACCCTCTTTGCATGAACCCGATTTACATATATTACTAATATGTTTCTGAACATATATATTATATTATTCACTCACTCACTCTGTGGGCCGGCCTAAGACATCATGCTGCCTAGGTCCAACGATAAATGACTATGGGGTATAATGTATAATAAAACACAGGTTACTGGTTATGGGGGGATAATGTATAATCAGCACAGGTTACTGGCTATGGGAGGATAATGTATAATAAACACAGGTTACTGGCTATGGGAGGGATAATGTATAATAAACACAGGTTACTGGCAATGGGTGGGATAATGTATAATAAACACAGGTTACTGGCTATGGGGGGGATAATGTATAATAAACACAGGTTACTGGCTATGGGGGGGATAATGTATAATAAACACAGGTTACTGGCTATGGGGGTTAATGCATAATAAACACAGGCTACTGGCTATGGAGGATAATGTATAATAAACAAACACAAAAAAAAAAGAATGCAGCATCAGAATTAATCTAAATTGTATGCTGTCTAGGAGGTGGGAGGGTCTGGGAGGGAGGGTCTGCTGCTGATTGGCTGGAATGTGTTTGCTGACTTTGAGGTACAGGGTCAAAGTTTACTCAATGATGACGAATAGGGGCGGACCGAACATCGCATATGTTCTCCGTCTGTGGCGAACGCGAACACGCTATGTTCGCCAGGAACTATTCGCCAGCGAACCGTTCGGGACATCACTATTCCCAAATTCTCAAAATTGAATGTGCAATATATATAGTGTCAGCGCTTAATGAATCTGTCCCTCTGAGTTAATCTCAGGGATACAATAAAAACAATTTTGTATAATAAAAGAACCTGATATACAGGGAGTGCAGAAATATTAGGCAAATGAGTATTTTGACCACATCATCCTCTTTATGCATGTTGTCTTACTCCAAGCTGTATAGGCTCGAAAGCCTACTACCAATTAAGCATATTAGGTGATGTGCATCTTTGTAATGAGAAGGGGTGTGGTCTAATGACATCAACACCCTATATCAGGTGTGCATAATTATTAGGCAACTTCCTTTCCTTTGGCAAAATGGGTCAAAAGAAGGACTTGACAGGCTCAGAAAAGTCAAAAATAGTGAGATATCTTGCAGAGGGATGCAGCACTCTTAAAATTGCAAAGCTTCTGAAGCGTGATCATCGAACAATCAAGCGTTTCATTCAAAATAGTCAACAGGGTCGCAAGAAGCGTGTGGAGAAACCAAGGCGCAAAATAACTGCCCATGAACTGAGAAAAGTCAAGCATGCAGCTGCCAAGATGCCATTTGCCACCAGTTTGGCCATATTTCAGAGCTGCAACATCACTGGAGTGCCCAAAAGCACAAGGTGTGCAATACTCAGAGACATGGCCAAGGTAAGAAAGGCTGAAAGACGACCACCACTGAACAAGACACACAAGCTGAAACGTCATGACTGGGCCAAGAAATATCTCAAGACTGATTTTTCTAAGGTTTTATGGACTGATGAAATGAGAGTGAGTCTTGATGGGCCAGATGGATGGGCCCGTGGCTGGATTGGTAAAGGGCAGAGAGCTCCAGTCCGACTCAGATGCCAGCAAGGTGGAGGTGGAGTACTGGTTTGGGCTGGTATCATCAAAGATGAGCTTGTGGGGCCTTTTCGGGTTGAGGATGGAGTCAAGCTCAACTCCCAGTCCTACTGCCAGTTTCTGGAAGACACCTTCTTTAAGCAGTGGTACAGGAAGAAGTCTGCATCCTTCAAGAAAAACATGATTTTCATGCAGGACAATGCTCCATCACACGCGTCCAAGTACTCCACAGCGTGGCTGGCAAGAAAGGGTATAAAAGAAGAAAATCTAATGACATGGCCTCCTTGTTCACCTGATCTGAACCCCATTGAGAACCTGTGGTCCATCATCAAATGTGAGATTTACAAGGAGGGAAAACAGTACACCTCTCTGAACAGTGTCTGGGAGGCTGTGGTTGCTGCTGCACGCAATGTTGATGGTGAACAGATCAAAACACTGACAGAATCCATGGATGGCAGGCTTTTGAGTGTCCTTGCAAAGAAAGGTGGCTATATTGGTCACTGATTTGTTTTTGTTATGTTTTTGAATGTCAGAAATGTATATTTGTGAATGTTGAGATGTTATATTGGTTTCACTGGTAAAAATAAATAATTGAAATGGGTATATATTTGGTTTTTGTTAAATTGCCTAATAATTATGCACAGTAATAGTCACCTGCACATACAGATATCCCCCTAAAATAGCTATAACTAAAAACAAACTAAAAACTACTTCCAAAAATATTCAGCTTTGATATTAATGAGTTTTTTGGGTTCATTGAGAACATGGTTGTTGTTCAATAATAAAATTAATTCTCAAAAATACAACTTGCCTAATAATTCTGCACTCCCTGTATAGTCCAAAGTCTTGTATAAACTTAAAAATAAACAGATGAAAAATAAAATAGTCACAAAGGGGAATAGGCAAAATCTGTGTCCATATCAGTGTTGAGTTCTGTGGTAAACTGGTTGTACCTTGGGAATTAAAGAAAACATAGTGTAACTCTGTATGTTTATTGCCCTTATACATACCCCACCCAAATCAGAAACTCTTACAGAATAAAAATGTGGTACTTATCTCTAAGGACCACTTTCTCAGCTTGATAAGCAGTGACATACATAGCACTTTGGTTTCATACAGGAGGCTCCAGTATCTAGCGAGACTTGCCTCCAGCGTTCCTCCAGGTTCAGATTGTGAACAGTCGGCTTCAGTGCACGAGGCAGACACTGTTTCCTCTGGAGGATCGGTTTTCTCTATTACTTCTTATCATTTGATCTGTTATGCACTTCTCAGTGTACTGCACGATATGTAAATTTTTGCACAATTTTGGCTTGACAGAATCTTTTTTTTTTTTTTTTAAACGCATTAATGAAATTTATCTGAACTAACACACCATACAAATGAGTTCAAGACCACCTTAACTCTTTTTTGGAATTAATTTGGCAGAAGCAACTTTTTTTTTTTTTTTGCAATGCACAAGACAAGCAGTTTTTTTTTTTTTTTGCCACAACTCTAAGGTTAGAATGTGGTATTGCCTCAGAGGGGATATGATAACATTATACAAATATCTCTGGTGCCAATGCAAACCATTATCTGGAAATCTATTCACAAACAGGGCTATACATAGGACACAAGGTAATGCGTTTGGACTGGAAGAAAGAAGATTTAGTTTAAAGCAAAGGAAAGGGTTTTTTTTACCATAAGAACAATAAGGATGTAGAATTCTCAGCCTGAAGAAGTGGTTTCTTCAGCGTCCATACAGATGTTTAAAGAGCAACTAGATGCATACTTGCAAAAACAGAATATTCAATAATATAATTTTTCAACTGTAGGGTAATAGCTTCTTGATCCAAAAATACATCTGACTGACATTCTGGGGTCAAGAAGGATTTTTTTTTCCTAGTTTGTTGCAAAATTGGAAGTGCTTCAAACTGGATTGTGTTGCCTTCTTTTTGATAAACCGCAAAAAGCAGATGTAAGGAAGGCTGAACTCGATGTACACATGTCTCTTTTCAGCCTATGTAACTATATTGGAGAGATACCCATTTGACCAATTGTAATGTCAAAATACATCTTCAATGGTTTTGTCAATGTTGTGTAGCATATAACTGTAAGATCTCTGATGATGCTAAACCTCAACATCTAAACTACACTGTGTTGCTTTAAATATCTCTCATCCTGACTATTATTTGCAATTTGATCCACACGCATGTTCTACAGCAGTTTTTTATGATGTGTAAAGCTGCAGTGGTGGATCTATCCATGGTATTTTGTTTGGAATCCTTACAGGCAAATTTCAATGACTTTTGAAAAAAACAAATAATGATTAAACACATTCTTCAGGTCCTTACAGTGAAAAGGAGAGCTTAATGTTCCATAAGTCAGAGATCTACATCTGCCTTCCATTTTTGTCGGCTGGTGGAGAGAGCCTTGATCCGTATACTTACTATCCTAGTCAGCCTCCTATGCTTGATAGAGCTGCCAGAGCAGTTATAAAGGGTGTAAAATTCAGTGTGCCCCAGTTCCTACAGTATCTGTCTTTGAGGATGTATAGAAGGTGGAAGTGATCTATTCCCATCTGTTTACTAAAAGCCTCTCACACAGGAAATACCATGCAGTAGTAGCAGCAATACGTGATGTTTAAGTCATACTGAATAACTGTTCTTGCAGTTCTACATTTAATTGTAGGAGAATGACCACTACAGAAGACAGGGGATGACCTAACTCTAACACTAAAACCATATAATCATAAAAAAACACTACTACAACTGTAACTCGTCTGAAGATGTAAGTCCTCTTAACACTAAAAGCCCTGGGTAAACTAACTCTGAATATATATAAAGGTAAGAAACAGGAGCACTCGCTTGGATTTTGCAAAGGTGTATTAATAGTTGAATCACAAATCAAACATCAACGTTTCGACCCTTCAGGGTCTTTATCAAGACCTGAAGGGTCGAAACGTTGATGTTTGATTTGTGATTCAACTATTAATACACCTTTGCAAAATCCAAGCGAGTGCTCCTGTTTCTTACCTTTATATCTACTGGCCTGGAGGCACCCTGGTAATTTATATTTTTTAGATCATATACTTTTTTGGGGTTGAGTGCCAGAGTCTGGTCTGTTATATATATATATACATATATATTGAGAACACTCCGTGGATTTTCAAAGTAACATAGTGTATTTAAATGTTGCCAATGGGGATCAACGTTTCGACCTAAGGGTCTTTATCAAGATGGCAATACAGTGCTTAATTCACATATCACTCAATACCAGCTCTCAGGTTTCACGTCTTTCCTTAGTTTTTGATCACCTTTCGATCTATTTCTCTTTCACTCACTCTCCGTATTGTTTTTTGTGTCACTGTTTCCTCACATTGTCTTATTTGTCACAGTTGTTATACTTTTCCACAGTAGTTACACCATTCACCTGCGCTCCTCAGTATCACACTTTCTTTTTCTCCATCACACTCACTTCTTTTACCCTTCATTTCACCTTTACTCATCACTCTATGCTTTAACCAGTTCCTAGAAACTTGACTTTCCTCCATGGTTAGATTTTATTATTGATACTTCTATTATACTCTCGGTACTCCCGATCCCTCACGTTCACTGCACTACTTCTGTCAACAGTCTTTAGTCGCTATGACAACAATTTGCGTGGATACGTCACCACGCCATCACGCACGGGTCACTTCCGGGTTCACGAGCTCCGTCCACTCACCTTGATCACCTGTACAGGGTAAGGAACTAATATTTGTTTTACAGACACTATATAAACACAAATTAAGCACGGTATTGCCATCTTGTTATCGAAACGTCGATCCTCATTGGCAACATTTAAATACACTTCGTTACTTTGAAAATCCACTGAGTGCTCTCATCTTCATTATTTATCTTAACATATTCAGCACAGAGCAGCACCTTGGTGTAAGTTGTTTCTATTACTTCAGGATAGAGTGCCAGAGTCATCGTATTTTTATATATATATATATATATATATATATATGTGTGTTTTAACCCCTTAAGACCGGAGGGGGTACTATTACGTCCTTTTAAAAGCGGCTCAAACACCGCAGGACGTAATAGTACGCCCTCCGTTTTCTTGTAACTTACCCGGTCGCCGGCGATCCCACGCCGGCGATCGCGGTTGGGGGGACTCCCAGGGAGCCCCCCGCGGCACGTCTGCTCTCTTCAGCCCCTCCGGGCCATGTGAGAGTGAGGTCCTTGCGATAGCTGGCTGCAGCAATGCCAGCAGGGGGACTAACTGTAATGACAGTTAGTCCCCCTGCTGGCTGGAAATCAAATTCAAATTAATTAAAATAAGTGTAAAAAAATATATACTTAGATCATATATATATATATATATATATATATATATATATATATATATATATGATCTAAGTGTATATTATATATATTTACACATATATATATATACACACACACACATACACCGTCTAGGTGTATTTTAATATTAATATATATATATAATTATATATATATATATATATATATATATATATATATATTAATATCAAATTACACGTAGACTGATACTGATTAAATATATATATATATATATATAATTATTGTTATATATATGTATATATAATATAAAAAATATGTAAATACGTAAAAAAATAAAATAAAAAAAATAATTAAAAATAAAATTTATTTCCTGGGCTACAGTCTCAAAGGCAACGTAACCAATCTGGCGAATTTCAATTTCAAATGTAACACGCTATATTTGACCCTGTAACTTCCCAAAACACCATAAAACCTGTACATAGGGGGTACTGTTTTACACATGATACTTTGCTGAATACAAATATGTGTATTTTATTGCAGTAAAAGCAAACAGTATTATGACATTGACAGTTAAAATGTCATGTAGAACTAAAAAAATAAAAAAAATATTTTCTCCCATTTTTTTCATATTAAATTATGTTTCATAGCTAAATATTTGATATTAAATGAAAGCCCTGTTTCCCCTGAATAAAATGATATATAATAAGGGGGGGTGCATTTAATATGAAAGAAGTGAATTACGGTTGGACAGACATATAGCGCAAATGCCAGGTTTTGTTTACATTTAGTTTCGTTCACAACTTGTACATTTGGCTGTGGTGTTAAGGGGTTAATCTGCTAATTATTTATTTGGGGATGCGACCCATCTTGTCTAGGCAACAGGTATAGTAATATGTATTTTATTTTTTGACATTGAGGTAGAAGAATAAATGTAAAATAGGTTAATGCAAGCAGTAGTAAATAGTCTTTACATTCTAAATAATAGGATAGTTGCTCTGGTCATAATATTCTACACTCAATTTGGTTAATATTTTAGGAAGTCAAAAATGGCTGGTTAGCAATAAATTAATGTATGATCCTCTTTGCTGGAATTAAGTAGTAGACCAAGGTTTTAAAACCAGACACACATTAAACATGATGTACTTCCTTCAGACCACCTCTGAGTGTATTACCATCACTTTATCATATTGGGCATGAAGTTGTTCAGATTTCGGTAATGCCTTCCATGCTTCAGTGGCTGTAGTTATAAAAGTTATGGATTTAGAACTGAATGAAATACTGATCATTGGATAGACCTTTTTTGTATTTTGACATAGGGTTATTATTTTAGGGAGGTCCCACAACCAATATTAGAGGTAGATCTTTCCACCTCTATTCTACCATTCCTCCAGCTTGCCTTACGTTCTTGAATCGTATATAGATCTGTTACACTTCTGCAAACTATACCTCTGAAGTTTAGTTAAAATTAGATGGCTAGATATAGAAATTAATACTTTTTTCTGTGCTAACTATAGTGGGAGAAAACTAAACAGCTCAGATTTTTTTTTATATTTTTTAATGAAAATTACAAATGAGACAATTAAACAACCTCTATAGCTGAATAAACAAACCACACAATTGTAAAAATATTCTTCTTTGGTTTAAAAACAAGCTAAAATAATTTTCTTCTAAATACTGCATTATAAAAAACTGGTTGGAGATGTCACCATAAAAAACTATATTCAAAAGTGCAAAGTAAAAACCATGTGATAAACCAAGGGTTAGTGTCACAAAAAACAAAACAAAAAAACTTGCATTTTACAATTAAAATCCAGAAGTAAACCACTAATGTACTAAAAAGCACAATGATCAAAACAGAATTACAATACACTTGTGGTTGCAAGGAATACAGTGTGATAATATGGTACTGATGGGTTGTACTGCTTAGTATACAATCTCCTCCTTGTGGAAAAAATTACGACAATATGTGGTTACAGTGTTATCAAATTTGAAGATAAACTCTGCAATACATGCAGCGAAATAGTGCTCTCTCTAGAATTAGAAATCCTGTTTCGTGGATCAATATGTCCACTTCATCAGAGGCTGCCATTAATTAGGGTTGGACTTATATACCCCATTGTCTGTAGTTTTTAAAGACACATACGTATTGCTAGGTTCTTTTAGCAAAATGTCCACAAAACCTGTACGAAACAGAAGTCATCCAAAACTAAAGTGCATATGCAGAAGAATATTAAAGGAACACTATAGGGTCAGAAACACAAACATGTATTCCTGACCCTATAGTGCTGAACCCACCATTTAGGTGGTTTCACCTCCCCTCCCCCCCCCCTTCCTTAGCCCCTTTTAAAAGCCATCCAATTTTCAGCGCTGTGCAGGTCCTCCAGCACTGTCCCCACCCCCTTGGTGACATCAGAATTGCCAATTTTTAGCCAATCCAATGCTTTCTCATGGGGAAAGCATTGGATTGGCAAAAATCGGCAAGGGGGTGGGGCCAAACACCCTTTTGGCCAGTCAGTACCTCATCATAGAGATGCTTTGATTCAATGCATCTCTATGAGGAAAATTCAGCGTCCCCATGCAGTGCGTGTAGACGCTAAACGGCAGTGCTGCCTACTGTGCAGCACTGCACCAGGAATCACCTCCACTGGCCGCCTGAGGAGTGGCCACTTGGAGGTGTCCTAGGGGCAATGTAAACACTGCCTTTTCTCTGAAAAGGCAGTGTTTACATTAAAATGCCTGAAGGCAATGAATATACTCACCAGAACAACTATATTAAGCTATAGTTGTCTGGTGACTATAGTGACCCTTTAAATAATACAACAATTTGCTTTTGTATTAGACAGCCATGTTATTGTGCAGCTACCCACCATATGTGTTCCCTATTAAGAGATAAGTGTGTAAAGGTTTAGAAAAATACCCCTCTATCTCATTAAAGATTTTATGTTATAACTGAAAACCGCAAGGTGAATTGTTGGTGTAGGACTCGCCTACGAGGTTTTGCCTTGACGTGGCAGATGAGCTTATACTTAAATTGCCATTGGAGTGATTTAAAAAAAAAAAACTCCAGTTGTTTAAGTGTGCATGGTGATTTTGGTTAGTGCACAAGCAGGGCTGGCGCTTCCTATAGGCCAACTAGGCGGCCTTAAAGGGGGGCACCGACCCTGCAACTTTATGATCATCTGTGCTTGCCACCGGTCATGTTCCCAGGTGCTAGGGAGCACTTACATTGCTGCTTACTAGCGCCTGGTAAAACACCGGCGGCATCCACATCAATGCACTCAGTCAGACCACCTCCCAGACATCTATTGTGGCAGACAGCAGCAGCGCAAGGGAGCTTCAGTTGCTCGTTCCCGTCCCTTCCCCTGTACGAGAGGGCAGTGGGCGGGAACATTTCTAAAGAAATGTGCAGAAAAAAGAAGTACGGGTGCCGCCAGACGCAGACACGATAGATATAGAAAAAGCAATGAAGGTAAGATGTGTGTTAGAGAATGTGTTAGTCTGCTTCAGTCAATATGTTTGTTTGTGTATGTCAGTCTGTATGGGTCAGTGTGTGTATATGGGTCAGTGTGCGTCAGTCTACATGGGTCAGTGCGTGTGTGTTAGTCTGCATGAGTGGGTGGAGCAAATAGGAGGACAACATATTTTTTACCAATGCTGCAAAAATGCTTGCACCGGCCATGTGCGCAAGTAATTTTTTCCTTCTATTTTTATTGTATATTCTGGAATGTGATCTAAATGAGTAAAAAAAAAAAAAAAATTTGTGCTAATTTAGTGTTGAAGGAAAAAAAATAAAATAAAATCAGCGTAACTGGTCAGTTGCACGCCTGATGAGCTCTGTTTATTTTATCTTCCTTTACACTTTTTTTCATTAAACCTCCATAGATGACCTTTATGTCTCACAAATATTGCCTCTCCCATTCCATTAAAATTGGAAATATGAACTAAAGTCGTTTCCCCTTTTGTATTTTAAAATGTTATGCTTCAGTTGTAAATGATCCAGTTATTGAATATTGATTGTATTTCTTTTTTAGTTTTTATACTTTTGTATGTATATTCTTTTCTGTTTTTTAATTGTTATAGTTCTATTTCCTGTATATGCTTATTTTTGCAGAACTGTAGGGTTGTTACATAAATTCTGTTTTTGTTACTTTGTAAATCACATTTTCTTTGCCAATGATGAAAACCATTAGAAATTAATAATAAAATGTACATTTCTTTTTTTTTTTTCTTCAGGTTTGGCTCAGCACGAGGAGTGGGTCATGGGTAATGAGTCGTGTCTGGGATAATGGGTATCCCTGGGACATGGTATACTTGACTCGCTATCAGTCGTTCCTAAATAGAATTCTTCCAAGAGCTCTCTCAGACATGCTTTATGAAAACATGATGAACAAAAGATTCAGCCATGAAAATTATGGATTGGTACCTGTGAATAAGTATGTTTTTTTTTTTGTTTTGTTTTTTTAGTTAAAAACCTCTGACCTATAGACTATAAATTGTTTTGTACTAGAGTTGAATGCATTGTACAAGATGTATTCCAGTGGTTTTCCCACCGTAGATGATATTGGACTTTGACTTCAATGATTCTATGTCTATTTCTTTTAGCATTTAAAGCAGCACTGTCATGACGAACTTACCTTTCTTTAATCCTTTAATCGCTTCCTCTTTTCTCCCTCTGTCCGGATCTGTTCTGTTCTTCATTTCTTCCTGTCTGCTCTAGTTTTCTTTAAAATATAAGACAAAGTAGGGACTACTTTGTCTTATGAGGGTTTCCTACGCCTGACCATCTATGACCAGCGGAGGAGAAAAGTGTGCTCCGTTTCCTGGGGACAGAGCATTTTCCCACAATTTTCACCTTTCCTCCGTGTTCTCTCCTCCTTTCCATATTACCGAACGCCGGCAAAACTTCCGAATTTCATCATAACATAACGAGAGCAGTTTGTCCATTCGTGTTAGGACGACATTTGGGACTAGCCAACTGTACTAATACCAAGTAAAAAATATGAGTAATTAATCAGGCTGTGGCTGCCAACTGTTGTAAATAAAATCAAAAATACTGCCCCCCTCCTTCCCCCAATAAATGGCCCCATGGTCTATTAACCAGCCTGAAGGGTACATAGTGTGCACTGCGAGTGGGGGCAATTCAAGTAAACGGGTGTCATAGGGCCCCCCTTGGCCCCCAATCATGAGCAGCGGGTGGGGGTCTGAATGAATAAAAATGGGGGAGGGGACCTATTGTCCTTCCTACCCCCACCCATGAGCGGCGGGTGGGGACCCTAAATGAAAATGGGGGAGGGACTTTTTGTCCTCCCCCCAGCCCTCGCCCCTGAGCGGTGTGTGAGGAGGGCCATAAATAACAATAAGGGGGAAGCCCCTAGTCGCCCCCAAACAATATTTTTTTAATAAATACCTACCCTACCCCCCTCACTCTAAAAATAGTGAGGGGGAACAAGAGAATGAAATTACTGTGAATAAAAATTAACTTGCCATTTGAGGTCTTCTTTTTTCAGCCCCCAAAAAAGCGAAATAAAAATTCATCATACCCGTTGAACTTATCAAAAAAAAAAATCAGACGAAAAAAAAGAAAAACGCTAAAAATAATAATCCATATTCACCCAGTGAGGGCACCGCGCACACTGAGCTCGGCAGGACAGGGAAAGGCTTATAACACCTTCCCACAGCCTGCAATTAGGCTTAGAGCACCCTGATGGTTGATTCCAAGACAACCAATCAGAGTGCTCTAACAGGTAACTCTCTTAATTTACCTGTCACAGCACTCTGAAAATCCAACCAATCAGAGTGCTCTGTCACTTTATACAACGTGGGAAAGTTCTTTGGAATTTCCTCATGCTGTGTAATTTGACTCATAACTCTCTGGTTGATCAGACTATTAGGAGTCAAATTACACAGCATGGTAAAATTCTAAAGAACTTTCCCACGCTATGAAAAATTACTCACAGCACTCTGGTTGGATTTCAAGACGATGGATTATTTTTTATTTTTTTTATTATTTTTTTTTAGCGTTGGGTCAAATAAAAAGCCCATAATACCCGTCGAAAAAATCAAATAAAATAAAAAACCTGAGTGCAAAAAATGCAAAAAAATCAGCATTTCAGATTTTTTCGCAATTTTTGCGCTCAGGTTTTTTTTTTTATTTGATAAGTTTGACGGGTTTTATGTTTTTTTTTATTTGGCTAAAAATAGATTTTAGAAAAAAGACCTCAAATGGTAAGTTATTTTTTTTTTATTTACATGGATTTAGTTTTCTCATCCCCCCTCACTATTTTTAGGGTGAAGGGGGTAGGTAGGAATTTATTAATTTTTTGGGGTAGGGGGGTGACTAGGGGCTTGGGGACCCCTGGGGGTTATATTTAGCCCCCACCAGCCACCCATGGGTGGGGGTTAGGGGGAAGATAATAGGTCCCCCCATTTTAATTTAGGGCCCCCACCTGCCGCTCATGGGTGGGGGCTGGGGGAGAGGGCAAATGGTCCCCCCTTATTGTAATCTATGGACCCCACCTGCTGCTCATGGGTGGGAGCCAGGGGGAGGACAAAAGGTCCCTCCTTATTGTAATTTATGGCCCCTAAATCGGTGGCGGCCACTCATGGATGGGGGTTGGTGGGAGGTCCCCCCTATTTTTATTTATGGCCCCCACTTGCTGCTCATGGTTGGGGACCAGGAGGAAGGACAATAGGTCTCCCCCCCCCCCTCAATTTTCATTTAGGGCCCCACGTGCCGCTCATTGGGATACTATGTCCCCCATTTACTTGAATAGCCTCCACTCATGGTTAGGGGCTCGGGGGGGGGGGCACTGTCGCCCCCCTGCTAGTTAATAGATGCCATTTGTTAATAGAAGCTATTTGGCCACTGGCTGCTCACTGTTTAGTAGACATGTCCCTACGCGCGGCATAGCGAGTAGGGGCATTCGGGAGGTTTTAATCTCCCTTATGCTATTATCATATTGACCCCCATAGAGTGAGGAAGGACATGGTGTGCTTAGGAAGTGGTGGGGAGCACTGCTCCCTGCCGCTTCTATTTTTACATATTACAAGGCGTGAGCTGCGAGCCAGTAGCTCCCTCCTTGTAATAAACCAAACAAATTAATGAAGAGGTCTTCGTTCATTCATTTGAAATTTCTATTCATTTATTCATCTTTTTGCCGAATGAATAATTAAATTCCCGCAGCAAATGCCAAAATATTTAACTGGGCATGCGCGGGAATTTCACAGCGCTATCTAGGGTGGGCAGATGACGTGTCCCACAGGGACTTCATCTACTCACACAAAGATTGTGGTGCCCAGGACCTAGGTCTGGGCACAAAATAAAGATGAAAAAATAGGTAAGCTAGGGGGCTTAGGAGCATTTGGGGGTGACTAGGGGGACAATTAGATGTAGTGGAGTCGGGAGGGGGGTTAAAAACAAACAAACTGGATTCGGCCATGACAGTGCTGCTTTAAGAAGATTATGGAAGTTCCAGTCCAAAACCAGACAAGACAAAGGTCAACTCTCCTGCTTTATGTAGTGTTAGCCATCAAAGCCAAAATAAGAATCTTGGCAGTTACTCAATAAGGTCACAGTTGCTTAAAACCATCTCTATGGAAAATAAATATGTCTATAAAGCAATTTCTTTGTAACTGCTTGTGGTATTCTAACATTATAAAAAAAGGGTCTGTGCAGGCTTCAAGGGTCCTAATGCATGCTGTTTTATGCAGCACGTTCAACCTGTTAGGTGCCGAAAGCTTTTTCCTTTATCTCCTCTACCAATTTGCAGCACAAATTGAAATATTGTATTTTCATGTTTTTTTTTTTGGCATACTGTAAGTATTCCATTTTCTTCTTTCTAATACTGTATCATTGAAAGGTTGCTCTGACTTTTGTTATAAATTATTGAAGCCTTATTATTATTTATATTTTTCTTTACGATTCCAGTATATTTCATAGCTACTCTATTTTTTTATATTTACCAAACCATCCTATGGTATAAAAAAGTGCAACTTCCTTCCTGTGTGTTACCTCTACCATTCAGATTTTAGATATTTATGAATATAGCCATTACTTTTTAAAGTCATATACTACTAGCCAGGCTTTAACTTGTACTTGTCACTTCAAAGCATAGCAGTGCATTTCTACTCACCAGGCTAAATTTTCACTTACCATTGGCTAGTGGAGAGTGGCAAATTTTGATCCCTGCCTTTACATTGTCATGTCTGTATAAGTAGTAAGAAAATAATGTAACTTTGATTAAAAAAAAAAAAAAAAGATATCACAATGAACTGGGTTTTATAATCCAATGTAAAATTCTAGTGCTTTTTTTTAGTTTTGTTTTGTTGTGTTTTTTTTTGGTTGAAAATTCCTCATGAATATATTCTCTTAAAAACTAGGAGTTCAAGAAAGGAACCAGTCTTCAATGATGACTTGGCAGCATGTATTACGTGTGGCACAGTTGTTGTGAAACCCAACGTCCGAGAATTTACTGAATCCTCCGCTATATTTGAAGACGGGTCTGTAGTGGACAATGTGGATGTAGTTATCTTTGCCACAGGTTACAGCTATGCATATCCATTCTTAGATGACTCGATTGTGAAGAACGATAAAGATAAGGTGTCTCTCTATAAGGGTGTATTTCCTCCAAAACTTGAACAACCTACACTCGCAGTAATTGGATTAGTCCAGTCTTTAGGGGGAATCCCACCAACTGCTGATGTACAGGCTCGTTGGGCTGTCAGTGTTATTCAGGGTAAGTGGATAGATGCTATTAACATTTAATTGACATGACTTATCAAGCACAATCAGTTTATCAATGTGGAATGCAAATAATTACAACTCCACAAGGTTTACAGCTAATGAAAAAATGCCAAAATATCTTCCCACAGTGGTTCTGACATTTTTTTAAAACACATTTGCAAGAGTTGATAAAGGCATTCCTAAGATAAAAAACATATATATTGATTAGAATTGGGCACAGCGGAGATATTTGGTTTGACTGAATGCATTTGGAAACCATAAGGTAATTGGCTCAGCTGAAATTTGGACAGTATTTTCAGTTCAGGAATTTCATTCAGGGGGTGTAACTAGATTAATTTCTATTAAAATGTGCACTTTTTGTAAAATGAAACCATAGGACACACTCTTCACATATAAAGCAATTCAGCTAGATAAAGTGCTTTCGGGGTGCAGAGTATCCCTTTAACAACTGCCCACAACCTGCATTTAGATCCATAGTCTCTACATCTCTACACTAATTGTATGTGTTTCATTTTAAATTTCATATACAGGTCAGATCAATTAATTTTTGTGTTTTATAAAAAGTAATTATTTCCAGTTTGTTCAACTCACTTTCTATTGTTGACATTAACCTTGAAATTATTTTACAGGCATTTGCAAACTACCCTCTAAAGAAACAATGGTCAAGGAACTAGATGAAGAGGAAAATGAAAAAAAGAATTGGTATGGAAAACGTTTTTATTTTAATAAAACACAATTAGATTAACCATGATCCAAATTCTCCTCTTCTACAATAGAAGAGATTGAAAGAAATGCTTTTTGCTTTTTGAATCGTAGTAGTTGTGTTTGTTGGTGTTGGAATGTCACAATAAAACCAATATGCTACACTTATTGATAAAGCAAACTTGCAGATTTTACACCTAGTTAAATGTATACAATCCATTTCCTTCTATTTACATGTATAATTAGAAAACGTTAACACAAATATGGATCAATAAAAAAAAGATATTTTTGCATTTAATAAGACCAATGAGTGTGCTCTTTTCTGGGTGGTTCCCGGTCTGTTAGACCGCTCGGCCATGCTACACACGGACAGGAGGGGAGCAGCACAGCACAGCTCTTCCCTCCTGCCAGCATCGGGAACCACAGACCGGGCTGGTGCGGCTGTGCCCTGGCCCAAAAGTTATCCAGGCAGCCCACGGTTGCAGGGGTCGCAGCTTGCGGCTGGGCCCCCTGGAGTACGGGGCCCATTTACAGCTGCGACCCCTGCGACCGTGATAGGTACGCCACTGCATGCTGCACTGTGAGTCTCCATAGCAACCATGATGCACTTGTCCAATGGATCGTAAGTAAATATTATCCAAAACTACAGACCGGTTCCAATAAAATATTATGCCGATAAATAGTATAATAAAAATATTAACCCCCTAATGTACCAGTGTTCAGTGTATGGATATGGAAACCAAAGGGAAAAAAGTTACCTGCGCTCTTTCCACATCCCTATGTACTTTTAAACAAATGGAGGTTTTCAGTTACCTCCAATGGCCATGAGAGGGTATGAATATAAAAAAAGTCCTGCGCTCACTCCCATCACTGGGCGGCAGAAATGACCACAGTACACATCAGCCCCAATATATAAGAAAAAAAAAATTACCTGCGCTCCCTCCTTAATCCCTATGTATATTTAGACAAATGGAGGTCATTTAGTTACTCCAATGGCCATTGGAGGGATTGCCCGCCTGCCAACGTCAAGGCAGACCCCCCTAAGCGGGTCCTAACACTGACCCTTCACCTTGCTTCCTTGAGCTTCTGGCAAAGATATCTCCACTGAGACAGAGAGGGGTATTTTTTATATACACCCCTATATACTTATTAACCCTTAATAGGGAACACATGGGATGGGCGGCTGCATTGTAACAAAGCTGTGTGATACAAAAAGTGAATACAAATACAAAAAGATAAGTCCTGTGTTCACTCCCATCACTCCTGGGCGGCAGCAATGACCACAGTACACATCAGCCCCAACATATAGTTAAAAAACCAAAGAAAAAAGGTTACCTGCGTATATATATATATATATATATATATATATATATATATATATATATATGAGATAAATGGATGTCATTTAGTTACTCCAATGTCCATTGGAGGGAATGCCCTCCTGCCAACGTCAAGGCAGATCTCTTAGGTGGGTCCTAACTCTAACCATTCGCCTTGCTTCCTTGAGCTTCTGGCAAAAATATCTCTAATGAGACAGAAAGGAGTATTTTTTTTATATATACATCCCTACATGCTGATTAACCCTTAGTAGGTAACACATAGGATGGGCGGCAGATTTGCAACCTAGCTGTGTGATACAAAATTGAATACAAATACAAAGAAACTAGTCCTGCACTCAAACTCCCATTACTCCTGGGCGGCAGCAATGACCATAGTACACATCAGCCAAAATACATATAGTAAAAACCAAAGAAAAAAAAAAATTCTTAGGTGAGTCCTAACTCTAACCATTCGTAACTTTTTTTTCTTTGGTTTTTACTATATGTATTTTGGCTGATGTGTACTATGGTCATTGCTGCTGCCCAGGAGTAATGGGAGTTTGAGCGCAGGACTTGTTTCTTTGTATAATGGATATGGAAAATCAAATTTAACCCCTTAAGGACCAAACTTCTGGAATAAAAGGGAATCATGACATGTGTCCTTAAGGGGTTAATATGTAAAGTGTGTGTATATGTATGTGTGTGTGTGTATATATATATATATATATATATATATATATATATATATATATATATATAAAACAAAAATAATCTTGCACTCCTCCTGTATAAATATTAGGTGCCCGGTGCTTGTCAGCCAAAATTCAAAAAATATATCCAAGATAGCACTCCAA
The DNA here is from genome assembly GCF_036172605.1 of Pelobates fuscus. Lineage (NCBI taxonomy): Eukaryota > Metazoa > Chordata > Amphibia > Anura > Pelobatidae > Pelobates > Pelobates fuscus. The sequence continues at coordinate 84,758,004 of NC_086323.1, forward strand.
GGACTTGCATAAAAATTAACTTTTATTACCTTCCAGTAAAAACAGCGAAAATCAACGTTTCAGCTTGATCTCCTCAAGCTTTCGTCAGGATACACTGTACACAACAAAAAACCCACATATATAGCATATAATAAATTAATTACTCACCACACCTGTGTTGCCTCCGATCCCATGGACGCACGGACCGAGACTGGCGCCGGCTGCCCGGAAAGCGTCAGCAGCCGTGCGACGTCGCGTTCAATGACGCGGCCAAGGGTCGTTACCATGGCGACCTATCAACATAGTGCCGTAACAAATATTTACATGTGTTTTAAAAACAAATTACACTTTAGCATAATGGAGAGATGTGACCTAATGCATAGCAAGTAACAGGCTAGGTAAATTCACCAAACCGATCCATTATCTAGACCTCACTCCAAAAGATACGATCAGTAAGGCATATCAGAGGATTTTTAAGAAAAAGGGACACATACTGTTTATCAGACTGTTATCAAAATTAGTAAGGTACAACCACATCTGATTCAAGAGCTTAATTTATGACAAATATTGGTCTATAAAAGGGTATCCAGCAACCAATACCCCAGTGCCTATTGTACAGTAGCAGAGGGCTGGAGAAGGTGCAAACTATATCTCACTGTTTGACAGAGGGTCTTTTACCCACCACAACAGATTATATCTATAGGCAAACAATTCTATAAATTATACAGCCATAGCTTGTTTAGAGTAAGTGGCCAGAATGGTGGACCTAGAAACTACCAAGATAACGATAAAAATCATACAATTAAATTATACCAATAAATCAAAAAATGGTATGATACAGTATAGGAACTGAGGGAAATAAGTCAAATAGTCACTCCCAAATGCACTGACCCATATGTCCATCCACTCCTAAATATGTGGACTACAAAAACGGAGGAAAAAGAAGGAAAGTTACATGGTCATATATACCAAACATAGATCCTTAACGTAATCCTCAGCATAAACATGATCACTGTGAGTCCATGGACTGGTAGCCTATCCCCCTGGGTGGGCACCATATCACCATCTCACATACGTGATTATACATGGCCAAAATACTACTGGATGTTAGAGAATAGCGTGACTGTATGCCTATCCCCCAGGGTGGGCGTCACATTGCTTATCTCATAATACCATCCGTGGACTTATAGAAATGCAGAAAGGGTGTATTTTTCGTTGAGCCCATCCGGGTATACTGTTCTCAAAGTTCTAATCCAGTATAGTTCACGTTGTAGAAGCATCTTACTGCGATCCCCCCCTCGCCTGGGTGGTGGTATGTGGTCAATCGCCATCAGTTTCAAAGTTGGTAATGTATGGCCTTTCTCCCAAAAATGTTTGGCCACAGGGAGGTCCGATTTTTGATCCCTATAGGCCACTCTTATACTAGACCTATGGTTCCGTACCCGTTCACGGAGAGGTAGATCCGTCTTGCCTATATACGTGAGCCCGCATGGGCAAGTTAATTTATATACTACAAAATCTGTAGTGCACGTTAGGCGATGCTTTATATAATACTTTGCTCCTGAATGGGGATGAGTGAAAAATTTGCCCGGTGACATGTGTCCACACGTGACACACCCAAGGCACCTGTAGCAACCCACATTCGTGGGGCTCTGCTCCTTCTGGTAGCAGTGTACGGGATCCGTCTTTACCAATAGGTCTTTTAGATTTTTATTCCTCCTGTAGCACATCATAGGAGGTTGCCGGAATAGTTCTGGTAAGGAACAATCGTTTCTTAAAATTCTCCAATTCTTGTCAACCGTTTGCTTGAATCGCGACGACCCTGTGGTATAGGTAGTCGGGAACACCAATCTCTTCATAGATGAATCTCTTGATCTAACTTGTGTTGAATGGCACTTGTTGAGGGCTTTTTCAAGAGTTTGGTCGTTATAACCCCGCTGGTGAAACTTTTCCCACATCTCCTTTATCTGTTCTGTTGCCTTATTATGATCGGAGTTGTTCCTCAAGACTCTTAAGAATTGTGAGTATGGTAACGATTGTTTGAGTGCACGGGGGTGAAAACTGTTAGCCTGCAACAAAGTGTTGCGGTCAGTTGGTTTCGAGTATAAAGTATAGGCCAACTTTTCCCCTTCTCTCATGACCCGTACATCTAGAAAGTCAACTGTGAATGGATCAGCTGTCATTGTTAGTTCCACATTTGATGTGCATGAGTTGATTGTGTAGATCATCCTTTCTGCCATGTGGATATCTCCCTTGATGATCATAAAGATGTCGTCGATATAACGACCGTATACTAAAATGACATCTTTAAATGGTTCCAGTATGTATTTAGATTCGAACTCAAACATATATCCATTGGCGTACATTGGAGCCATCGCGGCTCCCATTGATGTACCCGCTGACTGTCTATACCAATTACACTCAAATCGAAAGTAATTTTGTGTTAGGACCAATTCGAGAAGTTCCATCACATATTCTACTGACGGTCCCTTGTATACATCTGAAGATGAAAGGATCGATCTCATGGCCTGAACTCCCTCTACATGAGGGATAATCGTGTAAAGGCTTTTGACATCACATGTCACTAGTGATGTCAAACCAGCAGGTAGTGTCAGTGTATAAATTAATTTGATGAAACTAGGAGTGTCCTTAATGTATGTATGGAGATTTTCAATTGTTTCCTTAAACAGGAAATCCAGCCACTGGGCCAACGGTTCAAGAATACCTCCGACGGCTGACACAATCGGTCTCCCTGGAGGGTCCTGGAGGTTCTTGTGGACCTTCGGGAGTGTGTAGATTACTGGCGTCCTGGGATTTGTTTTTTTTTAGAAATTCAGAGATCCTGATTGATGAAGTCTTGTTCAGGGCCTCTCCGTAGAATTTCATCAATGAGCTCCTTCACTTGTAACGTTGGATCGCCACCCAATTTACAGTAGGTCCCTACATCCGATAGTTGTCTCATTATTTCCATTTTGTATTTGCCATAATCTTGAATAACAATTCCGCCGCCCTTGTCTGCGGACCTGATGATGATATTCTTGTCCTTAGCCAAGGATTTAATAATCTCTCGATCTGTTTTGGAGCAATTGGAATGATGCGGGTGAGTGATCTTTAGATGGTCAGTGGACTCCCTTTGGACTGACTTCAAAAATGTTTTGATGGTGGCCTGGTTGGGCATTGGGTCGAAAGTACTTTTTCTCTTGAATCTATTGCTTTGGTCTTCCATAGAATTGGTTTTATTTTTAAAAAAATCTTGTAGGCGCATTGTTCTGCTGAATTTATACAGTTCGACTTCCCAATCTAATGGGTTTGGCTGAGCAGTGGGAACAAACGATAATCCCTTGCTTAGTAGTGTCTTTTCAGCCGTTGTTAGCACCCGTGAAGACAAATTGAAAATGGGCATTATCTCCTCTGTCGTGGTGGTCTTCCTCCTACCCCAGAAGGTGCGACCCTTCTGTCCACGTCTGGTAATCGTCCTTCTTCTGAATGAGTAATTCTGCTCTGGTGCCTGGTTTGTATACCCAAATGATCCCGATTGGAGTTCTCTAAAAAAGGCAGTGTTTGGGAGTCTCTCTGCACCGTTCCCCGATAATCCTTGTGTTCAGACTCTGAGCTGGAATTTCCTGAAGTATTGTCTATGGTATAATGTCTGGGTCTGCGGATAGGTCTCCTCTTCCTCACAAAATTTGGTTGGTCACTAGTGCCACTGAGCCACTTATAGACCCTATGTTCCTTATAGTCTGCTGACACTTTCTCCTGTTTATCTCTTTTAAATCTAACCAGATCGGTTTTATAACTCTTCACAGTATTCTCCAATTTCAGCAAAGTAGATGAAGCTTCAGGTATATGTGTGTGTATATATATATATATATATATATATATATATATATATATATATATATATATATATATATATATATATATATATATATATATATAAATATTATATTATATTACCAGGATGGATACATTGAGATTTATCTCGTTTTCAAGTATCTCCTGGGTCCACAAAATATTGCATTGTTACAATAGGATAGAATATCACAAAAATACAATATGCACACATATATAAATTTAACACATAACAGGTAATCATATATTCAGCCATGACAGGTGCATTCTGTGCTGAGGTATATTGCCATAGATCTCTTAAAAGATTTTAGATTGAATGAAGATTTGACTGTGTCCCTGAGGTTATTCCATAATTGCAGTGCTCTGTAGGAAAATGAGGATCGAGCCACTTTATTTTTGTATTTTTGCTAAATATCGTGCTAGTACTGGATCAGAGGTTATAGGAGGTGGGAATAGCTGGGGAGAGCATTCTACTCGGGTAGCGTGGGAGCTTCCCAGAAACGCTCTTATGCACAAGGCTGGAAAGATGAAGAGTGCGTCGGGATTCCAGCAATAGCCTGTTTAGCTCTTTTAACATGTCACAGTGGTGGGTAAAGTAATTACATTCTAGTACAAAGCGGCAGAATGAATTATATAATGTATTAAGTTTATTAAGGTGGGTTTGCGGTGCAAGTGCATATACTACATCCCCATAATCAATGACTGGCATTAACTTTTTTGTTTTAATATCTGTTTCCTTACTGTAGGGCTTAGGCAGGATTTGTTTCTGTACAGGGCACCTAGTTTTGGGAAAAGTTTTGAAGAGATTTTTTTAATGTGAAGGCCAAAGGATAGATTGGGGTCTAGTAACATATCTAGATATTTAAAAGAGCAGACTGCTGTCAGTGTGCTATTTGAATTTGTTCTGATACATAGTTGTTAATTTTGTAGTTTACGTAATTTAGGTACTGTTCCAAAGATCATTGTAACAGTTTTGTCAGTGTTTAGGAAGAGTTTGTTATCCACTATCCACTTTTCTACCTCAGTGAATTGGTTTTGGAGCACAGCCTCAAGCTGCGGTAGATTGGGTTTACTGGTGTAGATTACAGTGTTGTCTGTGTACATGTGTACAGTTGAGGATTTGCAGACGTTAGGCAGATCATTTATAAATAATGTAAATAGCAGGGGGCCGAGTATGGAGCCTTGGGGAACACCACACATGACTGGAAGAGGGAGGGAAGCGCTATCAGAAATGTCCATATTGCCACCGGTCTGAAACACATTATTGAAATAAGGTTAGCGGTCGATTGCCAGTGCCTACGTTTTTAAGTTTTTGCAAAAGAATGCCATGTTCAACTGTGTCAAAGTTCTGGCAAAATCAAGGAAAATAACTTCAGTTAAGTCTCCTTGTTCCATGACAATTTGGATGTCATTGCAAACTTTTAAGAGGGCAGCCGAGGTTGAGTGATTTAGACGACAGCCTTATTGATCAGGGGTCAGATAATTTGATTGTTGATAATATTCACATAGTTGCGTGTGGACGCATTTTTCCAAGATTTTTGACAATACTGGGAGCAATGATATCGGACGATACTTAGATACCAAAGTATTGTCACTACTTTTATGGATAGGTACTTTGCAGTCTTCCAAAGTGTGGGTATGTATCCTGACACCAGAGAGTCATTGATAAGGGTAGTGACAGGATTAGCAATTGCTGGCGCGCTGAACTTTAGCAACATTGCTAGGATTTGATCTGGTCCACACTGGTTTTTCATTTTTTAATTATTAAGATGTTTATTAACGACACTAATTGGCACAGGTCTAAAATTGAATTTCTCTACATGAGGATTTTGAGGATTTGGCAGGGCCTGATATTTATTTGTGGTCTGAAAATGAGTGTAATTTGTTATCTTAGCAACCAGGGTGGTAGCACATCCAACAAAATAATTATTGAAGGCATTTGCTCCATCAAGGGGGTGTTGCAGTGTTTGGTTGTCCATTTTGACAGTGGAGGGTTGGGAGTGGATTGTGGGGCTTTGTATGCTATTTATGACTTTCCAAACGTTTCTTGGGTTTGATAGGTGGTTGTTCAAATTTTCACTAAAATATTGGGCCTTTGCCATTTCTGTTTGTTTTGTGCATGCATTACGCCATTGTCTGTAGGTACAGTGATCGTTCATGGAGCCAGTACGCTTGAATTTTGACCACAGTGAATCTCTAAACTGATACATTTGATTAAGGTCAGCTGTAACCCAGGGCAGGTGTGTCCCTTTTAGTCGCACTTTACGCAGAGGGGCATGCAAATTCCAAACAAGCAAGAGCTTGGACTGAAAAAATGCAATTGCAGAGTCTAGATCTGGGATTAGACTTACTCTGTGCCATGGTATGTTCTTGAGATCATTTAAAAAGGATTCAAGATAAAACAATTTGAAAGACCTGGTGATTATGATCTTGGGAGGGGATTTAGTGGCCTTTATTTTGCGTATGCAGTACACTAGACAGTAGTCACTGAAACAGTTAGGGAGAACGCCCACCTCCTGGATCCTGTCAGGACAACTGGAGAGAATCCAATCTAGCAAGGTGTAGTTCTGACTTTTAATATTCATTTCGAGTTGGGGAGAAAATTTAATGTGTCATCTGCAAAGTGTTAAACAGCCCACCTAGCTCTCCAATGAACCCCCATATACTTAGTGAAACTGTAGCTCAAAACCAAAAAAGTGAATTGTTGATTTTTGGCGATTTTAATAATGATTGGCTGAATCCTAGAAATAACAAATCATCATGTTCGCTGTTTAAGACTTTGCAGCTAACACGATAAATTTTCTCCCCAACTCGAGATATATATATATATATATATATATATATATATATATATATATATATATATGTGTGTGTGTGTTTATGTGTTATAGTGTGCATGTCATTTAATATCTGCTCAGAAAAAAAAGTCTGATTTTTCACATGGTTTTAAACCACAGTTAGGAAATCAACATTATAAAGGGGTCAGTGACCTTTTGTTCTACTGATTCATCTCAGTGACTCATTTACTTGGCTTGTATGTCATGATACTTGACCTAGTACAAAAGATTATAAAGTTTTTTGTTTTTTTATTAGGGGTGCATATTTGTGATTTGTAACTCTTCAGATGTGAAATTTAAAACATTAAAGAGATAATATACTGTTTTGAAAACGTGTGCATGGAAATAACTTTTAAAATGTGTTTTAAAAGCAATCTTAGTCTTAAGGTAATTGTTGTAGGATCAACTGCTTTCCTAAAAATTCTCATTTATAAAAGTTTAGTAAAATGTTGGAGTTTAGTTAAAAGCTCTATAAAATGTATATATTACATTTTTGTTTTTATAAATTTTTCTTTCCTGATTTCCATTATAGGTTTGGTCGGAGTGAAACACTGTCCACTGACTATGTCGCCTACATGGATGAACTGAGTTCTTTTATAGGCTGTAAACCAAACCTACTTTTGCTTTTGCTTACTGATCCCAAACTGGCTTGGCAAGTGTTCTTTGGGCCATGTTGCCCCTACCAATTTCGATTGAAAGGTCCTGAGAAATGGGATGGTGCCAGAAATGCAATTTTAAAGCAGTGGGACAGAACAATCAAGGCAACAAGATTTCGTAAAGTGCCCTCTCGTACAGAATATTCCTACATAATCAAACTGCTTTTAATACCTCTTCTGCTGGCAGTCTTCCTGGCATGGCTTAATCTATAGCACAACTACTTTTCACTACATCGCAAATTAATAATTACTTTGCATGGTGGGTTTTAAAAATAATTTAAAAAAATAAATTTTATTCACAAATTTTTACTTTTGGTATAGCCAACATTAATCTGAAAAAAAATGTGTGCTCATTTCAATATGATTATATTGAAAATGTGTCCTAAAATGCCACACAAGTCCCAGGTAAAATCACCAATAATACTTGAAAAAGGAAAAAAAAATATTTAATATCGTGTGTCCAGAAGACTGCATTTTCACCTTCAGGCAAACCGTTTTTCTACTTGGAATAATATTTTCTTTCCACATTAGTTTCAATATATCCTTCAAGCCTGGTCAACTCAGCTTACTAATGAATGGATATTCAGTCAAATCATGTTGTACACTACATAGTAAGCCTTTGTGACTTGATCTTAATCTCCTATATAACTAAATGGAATATTGATGTAAACCAAGTGAACTTTTCATTTTCTCAAGTTCGTTTTGAATATGCTGTATTTATCATATTATAAGTAATGTCACTTTAAAAATCTATTTCATCCAAATAAAGTTGTTTCCAGTTACATTGTTTTCATCTTGTGTACTTTATTTGGTAGTCAAAGTTTAGTCTAAAACTCTATACGGACATTTGTATTTTCAAAAAAGCAAAAACTGAACCCTAGAAATGGACAAAATCTAAGTAGCTTGCCCTTGCCCCTAAATAAAACATGCTCAGGTCTTCTAGAAGATTTATCTCACATGTGCCATTTATGAAGGGTACCCATAATATTACCATTTATATAGTGTTCAAAATGCATATTTAGAGCGGGGCTGCAGCATTCAAGGCAAAAGTGAGGGTAGTGTTATATGTGAACATGGCCAGTGAGAAAGAGGAGAGGGAAGGGATGGAGAACAGTTGTGAATCAACATCAGCTGACAGCTGCTGGAGGTCAATAGAATTAAGGTTCCTCCTGAGTTGAGGGGGGTTAGGCTGAGGTTGTTGGGTGAGGGAGTACTTGAGAGCAAACAAAAAGAGGTGGTGATCAGAGAGAGGAAATGGAGTGTTGCAGATATTAGATAATGTACATGCATAAGAGAAGATGAGGTTGAGGGTATTGCCAGCTACATGGGTGGGAGAATTAGCGATAGCCTGAGGGAGGAAGTAATTGAAAGTAGTTTAGAGGCTGCTGAGGTCAAAGATGGGTTAATGGGAATATTGAAGTCCCTGAGAATTAGGGATGGAATATTAGAAGAGAGTAAGTAGGGAAGCCAGGCAGCAAAGTGGTCAAGGAAGAGGAGAGGGGAATCAGGGGGGTGATATATAACGTCAATGTTAGCAGAGAACCTATGCAATTTACATATAGATCGAATAGTACTCACAATGGCCATCCATATATGAAATAACAGTAGGTCCTTATTGCACAAGAGGTACAGGAGAACAATTCTAGGTAAACTTGGCATACTAGATGGACCTGATAACCCACTGGACACATGAATTGGAAATTATAGGCTAGGAATACAAAGCTGTCATAGTGCTATCACGTTCGCCCCTCCACACAGCGTAGAAACCCTTCTGTCACCAGAATCCAGCGCCTTTGTCTCTCAGCGCTGGGTCAGGCTGCGCCTCTGCTCCTCCTCCCCTCCTTAACTTCAGGGACCTAATGCGTCACTCGCACATTAGGACTACACCATAGTAAAGGATTGGGTCAATGCTCTTCTATGGGGTTTTAGCTGGCTCTTGATTTTTTCAAAATTAGCCTGATGACCCAGAAGCACCTCTAGCGGCTGTCTCGTAAACAGACACGAGAGGTGGAGTTAACCCTGCTATGTAATTATTGCAGTTTTCTTAATAATTCAAATTAGTGTTAAGGGGACAGCTATGTATTTACTGCGAGGCAAAAAAGGCATTTGCCTTGGGCACCACTTTTTAGGTGGCGGAAAAAACATCCACAAGCACGCCGGTGGATGCCTTAACAACCTCATGTCCTGGGAGCCCAAGAGCTGGCCAGCTGGCAACCTATGAGCACCCCAGTTGTATTACATGCGGCTGGCAAGGGAGCATAGATCTGTGAACGCGCTGCTTAATGATACCGGAAGCCAGAATATGATGTCACTAAGCGGCGTGCGAGGGAGCTGAGGAGGAATTTGCCTGCCCAACAGCCCAGTCAAGAGCCAGCACAGGTCCTAGGTATAGAATCCACTCCAGCTCCAAAGTTATTGAATTCACTAAAAGAATTGATTCACTGAAGTCCAAATGTAGTCTAAAAAAAAAATGGTTAAAATAACTTAATGTCAACACAATTAGCAATTTTACAGTTTACTATACATCAATTTGGTTGAAATTCGGATGACGGACAAAAGAGAACATTTAATTTGGTATTATCTGGTGTCTTCTTTAAAATCAATAACAAAAATTCAAAATGCATTTTTTCAGGTTCAGAATTTGTAATTCTACAATTTTAACCCACTATATTTAATATAAACATATTAATATAGGTCATAAATCTCTGAATCACACCTCACATGTGCAAGTAGACAACCCAGGGTATTCAATATGGGGGTGTGTGGAGCTGAAACCGAGCAACATTATTATGCTGGAGGCACAAAGTGACTGGGAACAGAAACAGAGCAACATGATAAACGGAATGATACCAGTCCGGTACCGGTGCACCATGGAAAAACCTCCGTCGGCCATGCGGCCTAAACCAGAGCAAAGCCTGAGGCCTGGGGGAGGCGGCCGCTCTCCCGGCGCAGGATGAGCGCAAAAGCGAGTGTCTACCACAGCCCTGCTACCCCCCCCCCCCATGGACCGGCGGGGGACATCCTGGTCCTCGCTGGGGACGATTACCCCCACATCACTGCCTAACCAAGCGATTAAACCACCAGTCAAATGAGACAAACTGAGCCCGGCCAAGATGGCGGCACAGGAGCAACCTAATACCAAGCGAACACCCATTAAGCCACCTAAACATACAATGGAGTTTGTGGCCCGGCTAAGCACCTACCTCTGGACAAAGTTTAAAACCCAGAGTCAAACCTACAAGCTAGCGATGAGAGAAGTAAAGGCGTGGATACGCCCAACTACCCGGCGCCATCTACAGGGGAACCCACCTTGTAACTCACGAGCAGCCTTCGGACGGAAGAAACACCGAAACTTAGCACGGCGGGAAACAAGCACCCACCAAGCCAAAACGTCTCGCAAGCAGAGTCCACCTAAGCTGCAGCCGAGCAGGGGAACTTGCCCTAGACACCGGCGAAGGCAACCATCTTGGGGCTTTTGTCACACTCCGTCAGGTAGGGACTTGGACTCTGTCGCGAGCCCCCAGGACCGTGGTGTAATAATGCAGGCCCACAACTTGGCCCGGGGCTGGAAAGTTGCCACACAATGCCCTTGCCCACCACCATATCAGGACTGTCCTCACTCGCTTCCAAGCCTCGGTGTGGGCTGAGTATATTAACTTGGATCTGGGACTGACAACACGCTACCAGACCACAACACCCCCAAACTTTTCCAGCTGCCCTACACTCTGACCACTACCGGGGGTTGGCTATATCAGAACTTGGCCTTATGAACTGAGATATGTTTCTCCCTAATGTCATTATGATGATGCAGCGGGCTATGCCGCACACTTTTGTTTTTCTTTGGTTTCACGTTTGTGTTCACCTGTATTAGCCTTAAATTCCAGGTTCAGCTTTAGAGGAACGGCATAGTAATAATGATTTTAGCATGTCTCAGTATATAATCTCAATAATTTCATTAACGCAAAATAGTTAACCAATAGTGATGTCCCGAACTGTTCGCCAGGAACCGTTCGCCGGCGAACATAGCTTGTTCGTGGCGAACGCGGCGGGCGAACATATGCGATGGTCGGTCCGCCCCCTATTCATCATCATTGAGTAAACTTTGACCCTGTACCTCACAGTCAGCAGACACATTCCAGCCAATCAGCAGCAGACCCTCCCTCCCAGACCCTCCCACCTCCATGACAAATAGGGGCGGACCGACCATCGCATATGTTCGCCCGCCGCGTTCGCCACGAACAAGCTATGTTCGCCGGCGAACGGTTCCCGGCGAACAGTTCGGGACATCACTATTAACCAAGCATGTTATACTCTCTAAAACTAATCTCACGCTGTTCTCTAGACAACAATATTGTTCAATAAGACAGTTCAGCATGTCTTCACTATCAATTAGCCTTGTGTGTCTACTCAGGCTTTACTTACTTTCATAGTTCTATCAACATGTCTACGACTATGCAAAGCGTGGCCACTAATTACTCCAGACATACGCTGTTTAGCCTGTACCCCAAGCATACTATAAAATTTCTTTAAAAATGTGCCAATTATGCGAATGCCACAATACTGTTTTGAATGACTTGTTCTCTTTCTATTTGCGGAAGCTGTTGTGGCTTACCAAACATTGTGTTATCTCTTTGCACTCTATAAATAAAGAATTTAAAAAAAACCCAAAAAAAACATATAAATATAATATCTGAAACTCACGTGAGTAAATATAAAATTATTTTATTTGCCCTTTAAACCATTTGTCTACGGGTAGCTTTGGCCATGGATTTAAATCTTTTCATTATTAGGGTATATTGACTCCTCCTATGGAGTACATCCTAAGCAATGAAAAAGCAATGAAAAAAGTTCCAATAAAACTATTTTGTAATGTTAGCTTGTATGAGAACTGACTACTGTCTGCATATAAATTCAATCTAACTACATTTTTAAAATTTGGCTGAACCAAATTTACAGACAGCTGCCTATTCTGTCCAATTATAACTAAGTGTGCATTTGATTGTGTATTTCCATCTCTTGGCTATGAATTTAAAGGGACCCTATAAGCACCCAGACCACTGCAGCTCATTGAAGTGGTCTGGGTACAGTGTCCCTATTGCATTTAGTGCTGCAATGTTAAACATTGCAGTTCCAGAGAAACTGCAATGTTTACATTGCAGCACTAAGACTGCCTCCAGTGGCTGTCTCCCAGACAGCCACTGGAAGCACTTCCTGGATCCTAATGAACCTTTGGTCCGGTAATTTACACTGGATGTCCTCATGCTCTGCAGGGCTGGCACGTTCATTAGTCAGCACAGGCGGCCGCTTTAGGGGGGCCAGAGCAGGGGGGAGCAAAAATCCGAATCCCCGCCTCTGGATATGGGCTTGGATGTTTCAACTCACCTGTTTCCTTGCAGCCAGTACACAGCAGGACCTTGGCAGTGAAGTCAGCCAGCCGGTTCTAATGATGTCAGAAAGAGCAGGCATGACTTCCTCTGCTCCCAGACTCCTCAGCGGTCCTGAGTGGATCTCCATCCTCAAGTCTGGTCTGCCCCACCTGACCACAAGTGCCCTCTGTGCCCATCTCTACTGCCCCCCTATGGCCCCTATCACCCTTCTACTGCCCTGTGCCTCAAAACATGCTCATCAGGTTTTGAACTTTATTTATAATAAGAGGGGGGTGGGTAGCTGGTTGGGGCTACTAATAAAATATACAACGGGGTGGATTTATAATTATTCAGTGTGTACCTAGAGCATTTGGCACCCAATGTAGGCTCATTGAGCAGGGCCCTCCACCTCTCTGTTCCTGTACGTCAAGTTGTCTGGTTACAATTAAATGTCTGTTAGTCCAACCTTTGTACAGCGCTATGGAATAATTTTTGTTTGTTTGTTTGCAAATTGCTTAGGATCTCCCCAATGTAAAAGGGAAATCCAGACATGGCCTCCTTACTCACTTTGCTTAGAGAGGTATCCTTACAGACAAGGCCCAACAAGGCTGAAAAGATTGTCTGGGGTTTCTTTATCTTTCATACAGAGGGAGCCGGCCTGCATTTCTGAATCTGGATCTTGGGTCTGATCAGTCTGATAAGAATGGTTTAGGTTCTCTCTATAATGGCATAAGGTAATGTGACGGAACCATCCGTCTGTCTAGTACTCTTGTGGATTCGGCTATTTTAGGCCATCCGTCTAAAGGACTGATTTGGGATGTTATAAAGTATGTTTTACCGTTCCAGCCTGTTTTCCAGCCGTTCGCCTCGTTTTGCACGAACTCCCTGTCTAACATATGGGTGGCCGCCATTTTGGGACTGTTGCACGTGTTCGCGGCCATCTTGTGTACGAACAGCGGTGTTTGCCTGTGAACGCGTGGAACTAAAAACGGATACCCAAACAGGCGAACACCGCTGAGACCTCCATACACCCAGAAGTTCGTGTTGGAACAACCGAACGACGAGCCATTCGGTAGTTACTTGTAATCAGCTATGGGGAATCCAGCGAACTCGGAGACAGTTGTGGATGATAAGGATTTCGTGTGATTTTAACCGGCGAACGGAGACCGACTGCAGGGCCGAAACTTGTGGAATTCTTTTCGGCTAGAAGATCCGTGCAGTCGGTCAAAACTTCAATCGTCCATAACTCCCGAACCCCTTAACCGAATGGGCTAAGATTTGGACAGAGTGTTCCCCTAACCAAGACCTTTCAAGCGGTGCTGGACTCAAGGGTGTACCCCCTGGTTTTGGGGTACATCCATAACTGGGGTGAATTATTGTACAGTTTAATTGTGTTATGTGATTATCTGAGGGGAGGAGAGGTGGGGGTGTTACCCTGTGTATAATTGGTTATTTTCATCCTCCCCCTGGGAGTGCCCTGTGTGTGCCTTTTCCTAATAAAAAGCAGGCTGGATGTTCCAGTCCTCAGATCTTGTTTTGACCCTCAACACGGAGCTTCAGTCTCGTTATTGGGGGGGGATTCTTATTTACGCTCAAGGACTATTATTGGGAACTTATGCCGTTTGGTGGATATCGTTACTCGAGAGATTACTACTTCCCCTGGTTATGGTTCGTGGATTATACAGTATACGAACAAGGACTTGATACGGTGAGAGGGGAAGGCAGACTAAACAGTGACTTACCTATTAAGACAAAAGGTGTCTTAACAATTGGTGGCAAGCGACGGGATGAATCCCACAACACAGAAGGAAAGAAATGCAGTATGAACAGTTAAGACGTGCTACTCTTAAGGACATAATAGAACGCCGAGGTCGATCAGCAAGCAATTTAAAGAAACGAGAAATTATTGCTTTGCTAAGGGAAATGGATGCAACACAGGGAACGGAGAACGCTAATGTGCCCAGCAGTTTGGATTTAACACCCGAGGAGATACAATTTAACCGGGCAGTGCAAATAAGGCTGGCACACTTTGGCCCCAACCCCTCAGCAGACATTGTGGAACGTGTGCAAGCTGCAGTAGCAGCACACCAAGTGCTCCAAGGAAGAGGAGCTGCAGCAGCAGAGGTACCCAATAACGATTCCGGAAGGAAAAAGGTACCATTTGCTGCATTCAAAAACTTTATTGAAAATGAAGGAGAGATCGATGGGTTCCTGGCCGATTTTGAGAGGCAGTGTGCCCTCCATCAGGTACCCACAGACCAATGGGTCACCATCCTCTCTGGGAAATTATCCGGCCGGGCTAGTGATGCATTTCGGGCCATCCCAGAGGAGGAGATCACCAGCTACCGGGCAGTGAAGGATGCGCTTCTAGCCAGGTATGCGGTGACCCCAGAAGTTTACAGACGGCGCTTCAGGGAAACCAACAAACAAAGTGGTGATTCGTATGTGGAATGGGCCTGCAGAGTTCACCGTACTGCAACCCACTGGATGGCAGGATGCCAAGCAGTATCGGGGGAAGAGGTACTACAGGTATTCTTACTGGAACACTGTTTCGAGAGATTGCCTACCGGGGTTCGGGAGTGGGTCAGAGATAGAAAACCCTCTACCCTACCCGAGGCGGCCCGGTTGGCAGACGAATATACTGATGCTCGCAAACTGGACAGTACCGTGGTTAAAGTTCCGACCAGAGTGGAATACCGACCAGCAGCCCCTCCGATTCCAACAACCTACCAACCCCCAGTGCATCGCAGCCCAGTAGTACCACCGTCCAATAATTATGTACAGCCATCAAAATTTAATGCCCGGGATTATTCCCAACCCATCCGGTGCTTTCTGTGCAAACAGTTGGGACACAAGCGCCCGGAGTGTCCGCTGAACCAAGCTAACCAAGCTCAGTCCTGGAGGAGATCAGCCAACCCGAATCAGCGACCACCACAGCCTGCTGCTCACTGTGTAGAACAGGAGGAATTCTGGGGTATCTTGCACGAAGCCGACCCGGTGCAAGCCGCCCATCAGGACAATCGCCAGCAACACCGGCAGACTGTGAAACTAAATGGCCGAGTGGTAAATGGACTTAGAGACACAGGAGCCACCATGACACTGCTCCAAAAGAACTTGGTCTCAGAACACCAGCACACCGGAGACACAGTGGCCGTGAGGGTAGCAGGGGGAGCCGTATTCCGGTTACCTGTTGCCCGTGTTCACCTGGACTGGGGAGTGGGCGCTAGACACGTGGATGTTGGGGTTATGAAAGACTTCCCCGCTGATGTGCTTCTTGGAAATGATTTGGCCCCTTTGGTTTCGGCCTATGCTCCAATGGGTCCCTTGGACGTTAACCCAGTGACTACTCGCTCTCAGACCCGTGCCTCTGGAACCAGCCCACCTGCCGAGGAGGCCCAGGTAAGACCCTTTTCCCCGACTGACACCTTAGCTCAGACCCCCTTACGTTGGGATTCCCCAGAGGAGTTTGGGAGGGAAACCCGGGCAGATCCTACCTTACAAAAGTACAGGGACAGAGCAGACGCTGGAGAAGAAGGGATAGACGGAGAGCGGTATAAGTGGGTGGGGGACAGGCTATACAGAATCCCGAAACCTTCCCAGAAAAAGATAGCCCCTCCGAAGAACCACCAGCTGGTGGTACCCGCGAAATACCGGCAGGAGCTTCTGCGGATAGGGCACGATGTCCCTTTAGCAGGACATCTAGGGTCACGTCGCACCGCCTATAGGATCTCCCAGAATTTCTTTTGGCCCAACTTCAACCAGGCTGTACGGATATATTGCAGTACTTGTGACACATGTCAACGGGTAGGAAAACGGGGGGACCACCCTAAGGCTAAACTATCAGCGATGCCTATTATAGGGGAGCCCTTTTCCCGCATAGCTGTTGACATTGTGGGTCCACTGGCCAGGGCTAGTCCATCAGGCAAGAAGTATATTCTTACTGTAGTGGACTATGCCACTCGCTATCCAGAGGCAGTAGCGCTGTCGAACATAGAGGCAGAGACAGTTGCTGATGCCCTGGTGAGGATTTTTACCCGGGTTGGGTTCCCTAAAGAGATCCTCTCCGACCAGGGAACCCAATTTACTGCGGTGCTCACCCAGCAGCTGTGGAAAGTATGTGGCATTAAACCCTTGCTTAGCTCGCCTTACCATCCACAGACGAACGGTCTCTGCGAGCATTTTAACGGTACCCTCAAGCAGATGCTGAGGACCTTTACGGACACTTGCAGGGACTGGGAGAGATTCTTGCCGCACCTTCTGTTTTCATACCGGGAGGTGCCCCAGGAATCTACTGGGTTCTCCCCTTTTGAGTTACTGTATGGGAGACGGGTCCGCGGACCCCTAGATCTCATCCGGGGACACTGGGAAGGGGAGACCGAGCAAGAAGGGACCCCCATAGTACCATATGTTCTGGAACTTCGGGACCGCATGGAGAAACTGTCCCTGATGGTAAGGGAGAATCTCCAGGCGGCCCAGGGGAAACAGAAGAGGTGGTACGATCAGGGTGCCCGACAGCGAGCCTTCCAGGTGGGGCAAAAAGTATTAGTGCTCAAACCTGTGAAGGCCAACAAGATGCAAGCCTCTTGGCAAGGCCCGTACAGGATAGTGGCGCAGATCTGCGATACTACCTATTTGATAGCCAGCTGTTCCGACGAAAGGGTCCAGAGATCCTTTCATGTGAACATGCTGAAAGAGTATCAAGAACGACCTGAGAACATTGCAGCTGTATGTGCCCCAGCTGCAGATGACCCGGAGAATTTGTCTCTCCCTGATCTATTAGAAAGGGACCCCCAGACTGACCTCACCTCCCTCGTACAGTTAGGAGACAGGTTAAACCCCACAGAAAAGATCCAAGCGAAACAGTTGTTAGGGGAGAAGCAAGCAACTTTTTCCCAGGAGCCAGGTTACACCCACCTCGCTATACACAAGGTAGAGACCCCCGGACAGACCCCCTTACGACAGCCACCCTACCGTATCCCTGAAGCAGTCCGAGATGGAATGCGGAAGGAGATACAGGAGATGACCCAGCTTGGGGTCATCGAACCCTCTGACAGCCCTTGGGCTTCGCCTGTAGTCCTAGTACCGAAGAAAGATGGGACCACCCGGTTCTGTGTGGACTACAGGCGACTCAACGAGCGGACTACCACTGACGCCTACCCGATGCCCCGGGTAGACGAATTATTGGATCGTATTGCCAGGGGACGTTATCTGACCACCATAGACCTATGTAAGGGCTACTGGCAGATTCCCCTGGCCGAGGATGCTATCCCCAAGTCGGCCTTCGTCACATCATTTGGCCTGTACCAATTTAGGGTCATGCCTTTTGGGATGAAGAATGCCCCGGCTACTTTCCAACGGATGGTGGATAGACTCCTGGATGGCTTCCAAGAATTTGCCTGTGCATACTTGGACGACATAGCGATCTATAGTGGGTCCTGGGAGGAACACCTGGTACACATAGGGGTAGTGCTGGATAAGATCCGGGCCGCTGGCCTGACATTGAAGCCAGAAAAGTGCCATGTAGGTATGGCAGAGGTACAGTACCTGGGTCACCGAGTGGGATGTGGGAACCAGAGACCAGAGCCCGCCAAAGTAGAAGCGGTGGCTAACTGGCCCACACCCACTACTAAGACCCAGGTATTGGCCTTCTTAGGGACAGCGGGGTACTACCGACGTTTCGTTCCTGACTACAGCTCTATTGCTAAGCCCCTGACAGATCTGACGAAAAAGAATTTGCCTAAGCAGGTCCTGTGGTCCCCGGCTTGTGAAGCTGCGTTCCAGGCACTGAAGCAAGCTCTCGTGAATGCCCCTATCTTGGCTGCCCCAGTCCCTAACAAACGCTTTCTCGTTCACACAGATGCTTCCATGTATGGACTGGGGGCTGTGTTAAGCCAAGTTGGGGAAGATGGAGGAGAGCATCCTGTCGCATAGGGGAGTAAAGGTTTCCATTATTGTGGTACATGTCAAGGATGTAGTTTTAGAACAAATAAAAATAGAAAAATCTCTCAGTTTACCTCACTAGTCACGAAAAAAGAATATAAAATAAATACGTTTATAAATTGCTCGAGTAAAGGAGTAATTTATTTGCTTACTTGCCAATGTGGTTACCAATATATTGGCAAGACCATACGTAACCTTAAAACCCGGATTAGAGAACATATATACATATATACAATATAAAACGCAAATTTTTAAATCATAACGTATCAAAACACTTTGCTGAGGTACACAATGGGGACCCAAGAGGCATAGATTTTATGGGGATCGATATTATCACAACACATTGGAGAGGGGGAGACAAAGAGTATAATTTAGGATATGCTGAGATGAAATGGATGTTTGAAATGGAGACCATGGTTCCCAATGGGTTAAATATCGATTTTGAAATTAATAAATACATCTGAGTATCCATTTGGGGACCGTGGTCCATAAGTTGTTAAATATATTAAATGTGTTTTATATATTTGTTTCCAATTTGCACTAACTCTACCTTGTTTTATCCTCCCCCTGTGATTTGGATTTTACTATATTTTTATGGATATAGTTTTACACATCAGTAACATGTATATTATATGCATTTTTAATGTAAGTTGGATTTAATAATTTTTTGTATATATGTTCCTCCTTTCCCCCCCCCCCCCCTGTATTATTTTGAAGTTTGAGGGACGTTTTTAGAATTCTTGATGTTTTAAGTTGGAATTATATTGATTCTAATGGAGGACGGTTCCTACACGTCTTTCTCGCCGAAACCACTAGCAGCGTCAGGACGTGATGACGCAGGACGTCCTGACGCCGGAACCCGGAAGAGAAGTGCCGGTGATCGGCAAAAACGGCGCCAAGAATAAGACTTATAAGGAACTCTGTGCCAGAACAGAAGATAGCACCTCTGATGAAGGCTTTGTGCCGAAACGCGTATGGTGGACCCGGAGGACGTTTTTGGGACATTTATTGCAAGTTTTATGGGACTTTCCTTTTTAACAATTTTGTTTATTTTGTTTTAAATTTATATTAAATTTGGTGTGCAATCTACAACCTGCGTTCCTGTGTGTTGCACTTACCCTGGGAAGACACCCTCTACAATTCGTCCCTGTTCCAGTCTCTGGGAGATTTCTTCTGTTCAAGGCGTGTAGCTTGGGCCAGCTTCTAATTGGCCCCCCGTTTGTGAGTGTAATTTGCCCCCTTTGTTCAAAGTTTATTTTAATCTGACGTTATTACCCTATATTGTGTTTTCTCTCCCTTTTAGTGTTATCCTACAAGTGGGTAATATTATCTGATTTTTTATCTGTTTTTCTATTTGAGTGCTCTCACCACCATTCTCTATTTTACTACTTGTGTTCTTTCTAGTGGTTTATTGTGGCCCACTAGGGTGATTGTAGCACCAGAGTGCAGATTATCTTTTCACCGTATGCTTTTGTATTTCATCCTGTCGCATACCTCAGCCGAAAATTACTACCCCGAGAAGTGAGTTATGCGGCAGTTGAAAAAGAATGTTTAGCCCTAGTCTGGGCATTGAAAAAGTTAAGTCCCTACTTGTATGGGCAAGAATTTTCCCTTGTAACAGACCATAACCCCCTCGTTTGGCTTAACCGGGTCTCAGGCGACAATGGGAGACTGCTGAGATGGAGCTTGGCATTACAACCGTACAATTTTACTATTAGCTACAGACCCGGTAAGCTGAACGGAAATGCGGATGGCTTATCACGACAGACCGACATATCCACCACCTCGTAAGTCCGGACATCCCCAAGTTGACCCGCCACAGGGTCAAGCCGGGTCTGCCGGAGTGTTCCACAAGGGGGGAGCCGTGTGACGGAACCATCCGTCTGTCTAGTACTCTTGTGGATTCGGCTATTTTAGGCCATCCGTCTAAAGGACTGATTTGGGATGTTATAAAGTATGTTTTACCGTTCCAGCCTGTTTTCCAGCCGTTCGCCTCGTTTTGCACGAACTCCCTGTCTAACATATGGGTGGCCGCCATTTTGGGACTGTTGCACGTGTTCGCGGCCATCTTGTGTACGAACAGCGGTGTTTGCCTGTGAACGCGTGGAACTAAAAACGGATACCCAAACAGGCGAACACCGCTGAGACCTCCATACACCCAGAAGTTCGTGTTGGAACAACCGAACGACGAGCCATTCGGTAGTTACTTGTAATCAGCTATGGGGAATCCAGCGAACTCGGAGACAGTTGTGGATGATAAGGATTTCGTGTGATTTTAACCGGCGAACGGAGACCGACTGCAGGGCCGAAACTTGTGGAACTCTTTTCGGCTAGAAGATCCGTGCAGTCGGTCAAAACTTCAATCGTCCATAACTCCCGAACCCCTTAACCGAATGGGCTAAGATTTGGACAGAGTGTTCCCCTAACCAAGACCTTTCAAGCGGTGCTGGACTCAAGGGTGTACCCCCTGGTTTTGGGGTACATCCATAACTGGGGTGAATTATTGTACAGTTTAATTGTGTTATGTGATTATCTGAGGGGAGGAGAGGTGGGGGTGTTACCCTGTGTATAATTGGTTATTTTCATCCTCCCCCTGGGAGTGCCCTGTGTGTGCCTTTTCCTAATAAAAAGCAGGCTGGATGTTCCAGTCCTCAGATCTTGTTTTGACCCTCAACACGGAGCTTCAGTCTCGTTATTGGGGGGGATTCTTATTTACGCTCAAGGACTATTATTGGGAACTTATGCCGTTTGGTGGATACCGTTACTCGAGAGATTACTACTTCCCCTGGTTATGGTTCGTGGATTATACAGTATACGAACAAGGACTTGATACGGTGAGAGGGGAAGGCAGACTAAACAGTGACTTACCTATTAAGACAAAAGGTGTCTTAACAGGTAAGCTAACACCAGATTGAGAACTCAGCAGTAATCCACTAACAGGCGAGCTATTTGAGTTGTTGTCGATTCTCTGCAGTCTCTTGTGCCCTGGTTTGGTTTGTTTGCAAATATAAAATAGGTTGTTGTTTTGACACCTAAGAAAGCAGTATTTTTTTTATTATTATTTATTTATTTTTGAGTCGACACTGAATGCGGCATAGCGATATACAGCGGCTCACGCAGGGGCCGATTACCAGTAAGTTTTGCTTGGTATATAACAATTGATAGGTGTGTTTTCAGATTATATGACATTGGTATTTTGCCGTCCTGTGTCGTTTTTAACTGTGGAGGGCATTTCTTGCCCGTTCATAAAGTAAAAAGAACACAACAATACAACACAATAAAATAAAATACATTAAACTGTGAGAGTGCGATACGCAATTCGAGACACTCTCCAACCGATTCACATTGGGTACATACAATAATTTTTCTGCGTAGAGCAGTTCGGACTTTTGTGCTGTCGGCTATGTGCTATGGGCAATGCCGTGTATCAGTCGGAGTCATGTCGTAGTGGGTTTTACAGTCGTGTAGGTTTGTGTCTGTCAGTTGCGACTAATGTCGACCCGTCCCATGAGCCATCCCATCTCAGGTTCTCTTTTGGTCGCGGGTTGCAGTGTCCGGTCAGGTTCTTCTTGTGACCGTGGGGAGTATCGTAGGTAGGCCCTAGTGCCGGGTCGTGTGCTTAAGGTGGTCACAGTGCTTTACATACAAATTGTAATACCAGTTTAGAGTGTAGTGTTACTTTTTGGTTTGGTGTCTGTTTGAATTCTTCATATTGTCTGACTTGTGGTTTTTAGGGGTTTTATGTGAAGTGTTCGCTGTCTTCCTCCGGTCTCCCTATCATTGGAGGGAGGGAGCTGGGGGGAACAGGGGGGGGAGGGGGTGGGCCGGGCTGAGGGGCGGGGGGGTGGGAAGGAAGGGGTACGCTGTTCGTTGGGGCGTACGGCGGATCAAGGCCCCTTCAGGAGCCTCTGTCTTTGTCCTGCTTGTATGGGTTTTGTCGTCAAGATAGTCTTCCCATGGTTGCCATATTTTATGAAATGATTTCTCTGTGTTCCTAATTTGGGCTGTGAGTTTGTCCATCAAATATGTGTCTTTGACCTTTACAATCACGTCATTATCTGTGGGTCAGGTGGGCTTCAGCCACGCCTGGGCTAGAGCCCTTCTGGCCGCTAGTGTAATTTTATTAAAGAGTTGTTGTTCTTTTCTGGGGAGGCCATCTATAGGTTTGGACAGTAGAACCGACCATTACGTCAGTTAGTCAGTTAGTAGGACCGACCATTACGACCAGTACGTCAGTTAGTAGTGTCTGTATGCGCTTCCAATATTTGTTTATTTCTGGGCATTCCCACCACATGTGCACGAAGGTGCCTTTACCGTCGCAGCCCTTCCAACATGTGTCTGCCGTGGTTTTCCCCATTCTGTGTAGTTGCACTGGTGTGGTGTACCATCTCATGAGCATTTTATATGATTGTTCTTGGTGCAGTACACAGATTGATGTTTTAGCTGTCACTTCCCATATGTCCACCAAGTCCTCACCTTCCAGTGCCCCCCCCCCCATTGGCCAATGTATCGTGGGTCTTTAGCGTCTTTGGCAGGGGCGCTGAGTTGTACGTATATATTGTGCGTATATAGTTGTTATTAAGCCCTTTTGTACGGTTTCGGCATTACAGAGCTGTTCATAGAACGTCATTGGGGTGTGCGCTGCTTTTTTAACCTCTGGGGTTTTGGCGAAGTCTCGTAGTTGTATATGGCGAAATACATCTTTTGTAGTTAGGGGTGCTAAGGTTTTCAAACTATCGAACGTTCTGAAGGAGTCCCCCTCATACATGTGGCCATATCTCTGCATCCCCGCACTCTCTATGCCCCTAAAGTCTCGTGCGCTCAGCCCGGTGTCAAATGCTTTATTCCTCAAATATGGAGTTAGTGGTGAGGGTGTGTGTTTAAGTGCATATTTGGTGGCTGTCTTGTCCCATATACGTATGGAATTTAGAATTGCCGCGCAAGTGGTTCGTAGGGCTGGTCTGTCCTGTCTGGGCACCTATATCCAGAATTGTGGCAGATCCGTGCTCATGAGCTTTGTTTCCAGGTCGACCCAACGGTGTGAGCCTTCTGGTGCACGCCACGCTACTATTTGGGCTAACTGAGCCGCCAAGTAGTATTGGTACAGATTTGGGAGTCCCAGTCCTCCCCTTGATTTCGGTCGGTACAGCACTTGTCTAGCTACTCTGTGTCATCTTTGTGCCCATATAAAGTTATCTATGTGTCTTTGTAGTGTCGTTAGGTCTTGATTAGTATCTTTGATCGGCAGGGCCTTGAACAGGAACAGTAGGTGAGGTAGCAACGTCATTTTTATTGCATGTAGTCTCCCTATCCATGAGATTGGTTTTTCTTGCCATTTTTCTATATCCCGACATAGTGTTTGCAATGTGGGTGTGTAATTCACGTCGTACAGTATCTCTGGTTCTGCGGTTAGTTTAATCCCTAAATATTTAATGTCAGTTCTTGTGAAATTGAGGGAGTGGTTGGCTTTTATGGCATTAATCTCCGCCGTATCCATTTCCAGTGGCATGGCCACTGATTTTTCTAAGTTAATTTTGTAGCCTGACACCCGTCCATCTTCCTCAAGGAGGGAGAGAAGGTGTGGCAAGGATCCCTGGGGGTCGGTGAGTGTGACCATGATGTCATCCGCATACGCAGATACTTTGTATTCTTCCCCTCCCGCCCTTATGCCTGTTATGTTCCTATCCTCCCTCATCCTTTGCAGAAGTGGCTCTAGTGCTAGGACGAACAACAAGGGGGAGAGGGGGCAGCCCTGTCTGGTGCCATTGGCGGGCTTGAATGGGGTCGGAGCTGTTCCTGGTACAGCTGTTTGCGCCCGCAGTTCTGTGTACAGGGCTTTTATGCCCTTTATGAACGTTTCCGGCATTCGTAGGTGCCCCAAGAGTGAGAAGAGGTAGTGCCACTGGACCCTGTCGAACGCCTTCTCCGCGTCCAAGGATAGGATCAGAGAACGCGTCCAGGTCCTCACCGCCCACCAAATGACATCCGCCCCCCTCCTTGTGTTTTCGTCAGTTGCCGAGATGGTACGTAGCCGACCTGGTCCGGGTGGACCAGTGTTCCCAGTAGGGGGTTCAGGCGCGTTGCTAGGATTTTTGAAAACAATTTTACATCAAAATGTATCAGCGAGATGGGCCTATAGTTCCCCGCCTCCGTCGGGTCTTTACCTGGTTTGGGGATGAGAGTGATGTCTGCCGTTTCTGGATTAGGATGTCCTCCGTCCATTCATTCCGTGTACACCTTCACCAGCCTTGGGATCAACGTGTCTCTAAGGATTTTATAGTAGGAGCCGTCTGGGCCCGGGGCCTTGTTTCCTTTGAGTGAGCTCCGTGAAGATCTGGTTAATTTCCATGGGGTTATGTGTCACCTGCCCTGTCTTGTCCCGGATCGCCGTTATGGCTTTGAATTGTTGTTTGGGGTTTAGTGCCCTGGCCAGGAGGGTGTCCATCTTATTAGAGCATTTGTAATAAAGGCGTTTTTTACGGACCAGATCTCTGCCGAGATCCTCTACCGCCGTGGCCCTTATCTTATGGCAGAGTGCCCTAAGGTCCTGGAGTCCCTGTGTCGTGGGGGTTTGTTTGTGTTTGACTTTGGCCCTCCTCAGCGCCTTTTGGAACTCAAAGAGGGTTTCCGCCTTCTGTTTTTTCCGCCGGGTTGCCAGTTTGATAAGGGTGCCCCGGATGACCGCCTTATGAGCGGCCCATATCGTAGATTGCGTTAAGTCCGGAGTGTCGTTTTCATCAAAGTAGGTCGTTAGTTCGTCCTGAATGAGCTTCGTCACCTCAGGATCTTTAAAAAGTGTGCTGTTCAAACTCCATTTCCATGGTGGCTTGGGCCCTGGGATTCTTAGTATAAGCTCTACGTCAGCGTGGTCTGACCACATAATAAGGTTTATTCGTGCAGATTGGATCCATGGGATCCCTCTCTGATTGACCATAAATATGTCTATGCGGGAGTATGTGGAGTGCGCCGCCGAGAAGAATGTGTAATCTCTCTGTCCCGGGTGCCGCAGCCTCCAGGGGTCTAGCAATTTAGTTTTTTTTATGAACTGGGATAATAGCTTGTCTTGTCCCCCAACTTTAGGCGCCCTCTGGCCCTGTATCGGTGTGCTACGGTCGACTGGTGGGCTGGGAGTCGCATTCAGGTAGCCCCCCAGCACTATTATTCCGTATGGCAGTGTGTGTATTAAGTTGTGTAAGTTATCTCAGAAGTCTGGGTCTGGTTGATTGGGTGCGTAAATGTTAAACAGATGGTATGTGGTGGTGTATATGGTCCTAGTAAGGATAACATACCTACCCATGGTGTCGGATTGTGTCGTTTAGGTGACGAAAGGGCATTTTTTATGTAGTAGTATTTCTACTCCGTTTTTCTTCACCAGAGCTCTGGAAGAGTATGCCCTGGTGTAGAGGTGATCAGTTAGCTGAATCCGGGCTGAGCGCAGCATATGTGATTCTTGTATGAAGGCTATGTCTGTCTTTTGTCTTTTTAGTTCCCTCATTAATAGTCGTCGTTTGGTCGGTGTGTTAAGGCCGTTGACATTCAGGGAGGTTATTTTAAGTGTGGCCATGTTCTGCCTGAGGTCCTGCCTGTCTCGTTCGCGTTGGAGTCAGAACTGTCCGCCGCACGCCCCTCCGAGGTGCGGTGCGTGAGAATTAATTAACAGTTAAGAATTAAAAATGTAGCAAATTCTTGCTAGGCAAAGAGGATGGGGAGGGTTCCTCTTTAGGGAGGTTTTGTTAGGCTAGGAAGCGGGGGAGTTTTGTGGAAGTCCTTGGGAGGACCGCAGACACGTGACTCCCGCGGCCCCTCCAAGGGTTGGTGGGGTCCGGTGAGCCCGTGTAGTAGTCCCGGCCTGTTTTTGTGTGGTGAAGAAGGGGGGGAGGAATGGAAAAGGAGGGGGGGGGGTTGTAAGGGTGGGGGATCTCCCCGGTCTTAGTCGTGCCGGGTGTATCGGGGGGTGGTTATCCGCTCCACGAGTACTTTGTGTAGCACGGAGGGGACAATCATTTGCCGAGCACCCTGACGCCGATCCGAATAATAGAGTTTCTTAGTACATATACATCAGTTCCCTGCAAGGTTTTTGGGGTCTGTGTGTCCTCTCACGTCAAGTCACATGTGTTTATAGACAACAACATTATATATTACGTACATTATATACACCTCCTCTACAACCACCAGGGATTCACCTCCTCTACAACCACCAGGGATTCACCTCTCTGTCCCCCCTCCCAGGCAAAAGTAAGAAGGGAGGGGGGGATATAAAGTACACACACACACACACACACACTACACCCTTCACACACTTTACTCCTGACACACTGCACCCTTCACACAAACACACACACATACACACTGCACCTTTCATACCCACTGCACCTTTCATACACACTGCACCTTTCATACACACTGCACCTTTCATACACACTGCACCTCTCACACACACACACTGCAGCCTTCACACATAGTGCACCAATCTCACACACAACACTGCAACCCTTACACACACCAACACACACACACATTGCACCATTTAAGGCATTGAACCAACATGCCCCCGTCTGGCCCCACCCCCTTCTCAGTGGGCCGCTGTGACTCAAAAATGCCAGGGACAAATTTATTTCCCAGTTCGGCCCTGCTTCTAATATTTGAATATAGTCTGCAGTTTGTATCTCTCCACTTCAAATAAAGTCTATCACAAACTGGTGCTACTTGTTTTCCTAGATGAGAACATAAATGTTTGTTCATTACAAACAGAACTAGCTTTATTATAATTGCCAGGAGAAAGCCAAGACTTTATTTACTTGAACTTTTGTTCAACAAAAAATGTTTAATGATTGTAAGCATGATAAGCTTTTGTTGTTTATTGTAAAAAAAGAGAAAGACATTATGGCATAAGTGAAATAGATTTCAGGAAGAAATGCTTCAAGATATTTGAATAACTGTGTAAATGTACTGTGAATTCGATTTAGACAAGATCAAGTAACTAAGTCTAAATTGGGAAATTGACATGGGAATAATATAACAAATTACAAATGGAGCAAGAAAAAAGAAAAGCACTTATGTATTAAATATCATTCTCATTCTTACTTGCCAAGTGTCCTAATATATGCAAGACCGTCTCTGTTTTTGGCCTCTGTTCCACCACTATGTTTTTCTTTTTGTTTGTTTGTTTTTTAATGTCTAACTTTTGTGAACACCATAAAAATACATCCCATAAAGTGCAACTCAATCGCACTATGTGTGACAAAGTAGAAAAGTGTATATGTGTAATAAAAATAATAACACAAGGGCGTTGCTTGACTGCCATGCTGGCTGGTTGCATATTCAGAGAGCTCTGAGATACCAGATTATGGTTTCTGCCTTTTTGTTGACACTTGTTAGAATTGAGTTTTATTTTGATAGCAACTATATTGCAATCTCGTGGGCACTGGATTTTATGTTTTAGCCCTGATCTAGTTGGGACCTACTAGTGGCCTAGTGAGGAAGTGAGGAAGCTCACGGAAGAGTGAACCGCATTTTGGCTGATTTTGTACTTTTATTTGTACTTTTTATTCTATACATTAAGTACAACTTATTTTTTTATTATTTTTTTATTATTTATTCCATTAAGTCCCAAAAAGCCTTCAGGAACTTCATTGGGGAGTGCCATCCTAAAGCAATTGTCACACTGCTGGTCACCCTTAGAGCCGGGAACTTAAGGCTCTAATCAAGGTGAGCACAATACTTACTATAAGTATAATAATTGCATTTAATACAATACTGCACATCCGGTCTATTCTTTCTTGTTTTATATCTTTGGAGGAACATCTTTGAGCAAGGGGTGTGTTGCTGCCCAAAGAGCAAAAAGGATTATCCTACGGAGCCAATATTACATAGGCTCCAGTCCATGTGAGTGGTTCTAGTTACTTACTTTTACCACTTATCACTTGAAACCATCTGCACTATATATTTCTTTGATTTTCTCTTTTTATATGTGTCCCCAAATGCATACTTCCAAGTGTGTATTTGCATTAATGGGGTAAGTGTACTCTCCACTATTTTATATTTACATTTATATAATGCTCCACTTGTTGGTATATAGTCTACACCATATTTTTTTCAGTATTCCATAGGTTTGAAGGGAGACAGCCCTTGTCTTTACTATAAATGACATCTGCTGTTGGTTCGACTGTATAATCCCTTTTGACAATGAGGGCTTTCCCTGCAGTTACATATACTGCAGTGGGTGGCCGTCTTACCCAACTAGGCGGGCTGGGAGGAGATTTCATATACCAAGGGCATCACTTACTTTGGGGAACAGAGGCCTCCAATTATTACAAAACAGGATGGGTTATTTGCAGATGTTTGGGCCGAACTTTCATATCACATTCAGTCTTCCACAGCCAAGGGGCCATTAACTAGCTTGCTACCAATTCCAGCACCACAAACTGATAGTTCCCAAGGACATTTCTGGAGGAATGCATGCTCCAGCCACTACGCGATGCAGAGCCTACAGAGAACAGAGTTTGTGCCACTAGCGACAGTCTGGAGATCCCAGATTCCTTCCCTGCCAACCATGTTTCCGAGCCATGTGGCCTATTATAGGACTGTAAGTTGATAACCCTCCATTGTAGCTGACAACTCTGCCATTTCGAACACCTTTATCATCCCTCTTGCGTCTTTCTGTTTGAGCCCATTGGCTCTTTGGTTGCTTGATATGCCACGGAACTGTGTTTTACTAGGGCTGGCATGGGTTTACTGGACACTAGGTTCAGGCATGTCTTACCATCAACTAGACTTTTACACATTCCTCTTTCAGGTCACATCACTGCAGCCACTGTACCTTAGTATTGCAAATGTTTTGAGCACATATCATTTTTGTGTTTGTGCATTTAGTTTTTACTCACTTAACAAAAAAACTTTGTTTCTGCTGTATATTAATTTTCCGACATTACATGGAGTGATTTTTCTTTGGATTTTTTATTGAATAAACATGGTCAGTGTGTGGCAATCTGCTTTGGAACAAGTAAAAAAACCAAAACATAAAATTCAAAAAAGTAACCTGAATGTTTACAACTCCAGTGTATATAATCCTCAATATATTACAAAATATAAGAAAGGTGAAACTGTGCAAGCGAATTAAGTGTATTTCGAATACTACTTTTGGACTGAAAGTAGGAATAAACCCCCCTCAACACAAAAATAATGATCACGTTTGTAAACTGGTTCACAAGTATAAAACTGGTTTGCAATATCTGTGTAAAAGATGATATTTGTATAAACTCACAATGTTCTAAGCCACATGACCTGGCTCATGAAGCCTCTGGTGTCTTATAGGGTTCCACCATCACCCATAAATTAAAGGG